>NC_081250.1:123034577-123362435 GCF_030490865.1 Poecile atricapillus | reverse complement strand
TTGTGGAGCCAAGTGGGACTGTAGTTGTTGGAGCTAAAGAGAATTCTCCAGAAACAATGGACAACTTTCTCTTTATAGTATGTTTTATAATCTTTGCCTAACTTTTCCCTTCTTGACCTTCTTTATTGCTTTCAAAAGAACTTATGAAACTCCAGATTTAATATTTGATGAAGGGAGTAGGCCACTGAAGAATTCACTGTCCTGTTCTGAATGGGCCATTAGGTTGGGGCAAAAGTTTGTTCAGCTGTCATAAAATGGTACAAACCATCACGTCAGTATCTGAAGCCGTGGGCAGAAAAGCTCATGGTAGTTCAGGAGGCTTAAAGGATGACGAAAAAAGGTTTCCCCATGTCTGAAGGAAAACAACAACCACTGCTGTTGCTGTCTGCAGAACTGTAAAGCAACCCTGGGCTAGGGGCTATAGCCCAGGACCATTTTCACAGTCACTAGAGATTTTTAAGTGAGAAGATGCTTAGGTAATAAGCTGAGGGAACCAAGAATAGATGCACCTAGAGTAGTAGCACAGATATGAGTAGCTGAGTTTAAAGAAGCTGACATTAGAGTGTCTAAAAAGTGATGACCTAAAAGTTTAATTCATTGTTAGATAAGAGTTTGGTTTGGTGTGAAGGGGGTTTGGAGCAATTTGCATTTGTTTTCTCTCTTACCTTTCTGGGTCAGTTTCCCTCACTTTCTCCTAGATAACTAAGAACATCAGCAGCAGTCGTGGGACTGAAGCTGACTGCATGGGGACTGATGACTGACTGGGAACCAAAACTGTAAGATTATGGAAAAAGGAGCTGCTGACCCCAGCTGTGCCTTTCTCTCACTTGAAATGGAAGACAAGTTCTGGATGCAGAGAAAATGGGGGCATCTGGATGTCTTCTAATGAAGTACTTTAAAGAAGTTGCAGAACACAGACCAAATTCTCAACACCTTTTCCAGCACTAAAGCTTAAAAGATTAATTTCTGCCTCTGCATTTTGCAAATAGTTTCTTCCAAGTTTTTTCACTTCCACTGAATATGTGCTCAGAATTTCCCCCTTCCTCCCCTTCCCCTGTCTCCCCCAAACAGTTCTGCTTCCAGTTTTGATTCTCCTTCCAGTACTTCAAAATTTTACAGGTTAGGACTTTTGTTTTAGGCTTTAGACCACTTGATGCTGCTTATGTGCAACTGCCAGTCTGAGTTTAGAGGTTTCTTCTGAGTATGTAAACAATATTTCAAACAGATGGATATCTACCAGGAGGCCACAGTGCTGTCCCTGGAGCTTTGAATGTCGATATAAACTCTTCTATTTACTTCTGTACTTTGGATGAAGGACTTGAGAGATTTTTCTATCCCTTTTCCCTGTTCCACCAGCACACATTCATGTTCTGTTGTGCTCGTGTTCATGCACATCTATCTATATGAAATGCTTGCCATGTTTTTAACTATTGAACTGTTAACGCACAGGACTACCATATTTAGAATCTGCAGTGGCAAGGATTTAGGCATTTCAAAGTTTAATTCTATTAACAATTGGACAGAGAAAACTTATACACTAAACTCGCATTTTTTCTAAGTGTACACCATGTATGATATATTCTTTTTCTTTCTCAGTTCCATGATGCTTCATAAAACTACATTCAATCTGATTGAGAGATTGTGTTAGCATTAAAGCTGATTTATCCAAAACCTTTGGATAAATTCTTTACTTGGATAAAACTTTACATAGTCCACAGTTTATATTTTACCAGTATTCTAGACAGTGTATGTGTGTTTATTTGCATACATGAAAAAGAAAATTTAAAGTATGCAGAGTTATCAAGCATAATAAATCTCAAATAGTCAGTATTTGTATTTCTTTAAAGTAAGTACCTTCAAAACATCATTTTCACTTCAAAGAGATGTTGAAAGTTTTGTGTCAACAGGTTCTGTAATGAGATGAGTTTTCCACATCCAAACACATTTGGGAAATAGAAAACAAGTACTATAAAAAAATTAATGAAACAAATAAATATTATTTTTTAACTTACAGAATCATAAAATATAAATCTTGATTAAAGTTTGATGAAACAGTACAGTTTTCACCAATGAGCTATTCACATGTAAGTTTCAAGGATGCAGCCCTTGGACGTAGAAAGTATCTATGAGGTTATCAATCCATTCCCCTGTCATGGCTCTTGCATTTTTTAGTGATTTATCTGGTCTAGTTTAAGTGTCTTAATTGATGAGACATTCAAAGCTTCATTAGAAACACTGAAGGAAAAATGTTCAGACTGAGTTTTGAGTAAGTGATTTAGTTCAACAATGGAAACTACTCCAGCAAAACTTAAGGATATATTTTCATCCGTCTGTGTAAGATTTCATCAAGCCTCAGTTGAATGAGATTTGAAACAAAAAAATCATGCTGTGAAGGGGGCATAAGAGTACAGACACATACAAACTAGCAGACACACTGTAATAACATAATTCATGGTACAGACTGCTGTATTATTTGGAAAAAAAGTCCAGCTTTGCATAGGCTGTCATAAAAACGAATTGCCAACTATTTATTTTAGTGTTCCTAATTGTTGTCAGAATATGACCAAGGTCTGTGACACAGAATTTTTCAAAGTCAGCCTGGGAAAAGGAGTGTACATTTATCAATGTTTTTATTTTATTCACCAATGCAGCAGCACTTGTGAAGGTCTGTTTTTATTTAATTCTCAGGATTTTGTTGTTAATGGAAAAGCTGTCTCATAAATTAGGGAAGTGCTCAATTACAGACCTGACAAAGATTGATTTAGTTCTGTGCTTGGTCACTACTGGCAAGTGAGGGCCAGTAAACACCCAGTCAAAACTAATGGTACATCACCTTAAAGGTGATCAGGGAATAAGTAGATTTAAGAAGAAAAAATGGCTATATAAAAGCATGTTTTGTGAAGGCTTGGTCAGAAGATATCTAATGTCAGTCCAGAACTTTTCATTGACTTTACTGTGTTTTGTCTCAGACACCTCTAACAAAACTTCTGTTGAATGGGGGCACAGAATGCTGTGTCCCTCTCTGGGAGGTACAGGTAGCTTGTGTCTTGCTAAAGAGGTACTTTTCCCAGAGGACAGGGCCCTCATATGCTTGTGAAAGAAAAAGGAAATAACTTTCAAAAATCCTTTACTGAATATGTATTGCCATTGATAAGTCCACTACTCATATTGTTTTTATACTGGCAGTTTCAGCATCAAATTATTATTTGTAAAGTATTATTGGTAGAAATCTAAAATTCAAGTGTCAATGCTGGTAATACCAATGTGAAGAGAAAACAAAATAATTTGAAGTAGTCATGCCTTATTGAAGGAGAACTAAATTACTTTGCAACAACTAGAGCTAAGGTATTAAGAACAAGTAAGGATGAAAATCACACCAGATAAGAAGCTACGATGTGAAAAAAATATCAACAAATGTTAGCACAATACAGTGGCAAAAACCCCAAGATGTCACCTTCTTTTCTGAGTCAGAGCAAGCAACACTTCTGGTCTTCTAATTCAAGTGTGAAGGTCTGGTGGGTGATTGTGTGAGCCATGAGTGAGATAAACTATAAGATATGTATGTATACATAGTGATATAGGTTATGTGATTCAGTATATTAAGAAATTATATAATTAATGCTGCTCATACCAACAATACAATCCTGTCTTTGTTTTTATAATCATACAATATTTTTTTCATAGAAATGCTGCCTGATTAATTTAAAAGGTAACATTAATACATTTGAATTTATACAGAAACTGTGTTTCTCCAAGATATTTTTTTAAATATGTTGCAGAAAATGGGTGATGCATATAGAAGAGGTGGGTAATGAAAATACTGAATTTATCCTCCTAACTAGTTTGGCTAAATATTGCCCTGAGGAACTGGGTTGTTGTGAAACAACAAGTTCTACAGCCTGCTGTGCCAAAAAGTCTTTGGGTGACAGCTGGCAGGTTACTCAAATGAGTGCTTTTGTAGGTAATAATGTTTTGTCTTTTCGTTAAGCACTTAATTTAAATTATGTATTTAATTCCGTGGATAAGCTGAACCCCCTGATTTCATCAGAATTAAATGTGCAGATGGAGAGCTAGCCAAAAAGCCCAAATATTGTGAAAGAATCAGATAGCTGATGCTTATGTTGGACCCTTGAAAAGGATAATTCTGACTTTAATTTCTTTGTGTTTCAATCCTTCTGATCTCTACGAAACTTCTTTCTCACTTCAGAAAAGTCTTCCCTAACGCATATGATGCATTTAAATACAAAAATGATGACAGATAATTAGAAGTCTGGCTTAATAAAAAGATTATTCTCTTTCTGTCCAGACAAGAATATATAAATGGGAAAAAGAGTGCGTGGCTTGTGCCAAACAGAGATCCTAAAGTAACTTCTCATTGGTTAAATCCTGTTTAATACAGACAAAAAAGAGAAAAAGAGACAAAAACCCAACCCCAAACCAAAAAAAAATCAGACCAAATGTTTTAGCCATTTAAATTATTTAGGCTCACCCATTTGAAGCATACATAAAATTCATGTGTAACTCTAACCTTGAAAGAAACTATTGCTGTTCTCAGCCATCATCCTCTCAGTCAAACAATTAACTGTGCTGTTGTATCATTAGAGGCGTATGGATCATTTTGCAGAAGTAGAAATAAGTTTGTCAACCTCCTTCCCCGCTGAAGTCAATACAGTTAGTCTTGATTCGCAACGATATAATGGAGAACACAAATTGGCTTTCCTACTGTAGCAACCATCCTAACTTTTAGTCTGAGTCTTCCAACGGACACTGTTAATATTTTGTGTCTCACAGTGGATTAAAGAAAATTAAGCACAAAGTGTGCAATACAACTCATGGAAATAGTGAAAGCCTGATGTGCTGCAGTAAATGCAGAAAACAAGAGTTTCAAGTGTTTTCTTACACGGGAATTTGTATGACAAGCTACTGAGCTTCATGTCTAGAAAGGTGAAAATTTTAACATTCACAGGAAAACAGATGGCTAGCGCAATTTTGAAAATACACTGGTAGTAAAAAAAAAAGACCAACCTTGTTATGAAACAAAAGGGAAGAGATTTGTAATTGCAGTGAAAGTAGCTACTTGGCTTAATTTCAATCACAAGGCTACAAGAAAGCCATAGCTTTGCTCCACTGACACTTCCTGCCACAAAGGTGTCTCCAGCAAAAAGCTCATTTTATTTCAGCTTGTAGAAGGGAGGCAGAAGTATTTGGATCTCAAAACACAAAAAATTAGGTTATGATATATTAATTCCATTTATCAATTGATTTGTATGTGATTAGTGTCTGAAAAGGTTGGGATGGGTTTTGGATGGCTTGATTCTGGTCTCTGTACAGTATTCAATCCTACTCAATTGGCATGATTAAAAAAACAGATCTTCATTTGCTTAGTCTGCAATGTAAAGAGTGAGGAAAGATGTTAAGTTCTTGAAACTTCTGCATTTCACAAAAAGAATTGTAAGGACCTGTTGATATGAACATTAATTTTTTAACATAACTTGAGCTCAAATTGCAATCATTAATAGCTTTGCAGAATCACTCAAAATTTAAGTACAACAAAATGTCCTAGAGTTTTTCAGTCAAATCAAGCAGGTTTGAGCTTACCATAACTTTTCTTTCTTGGCCCTAATATTTCACATTTGTCAACCTTATTCAAAATAAAAAGTATGGTTACTGAAAAAAATTAAAATATTATAGAGTTTATGAGAACTGGTCAATGAAGAATAAAACATACTCCTTTGCAGATCATGGATTCAAAGCTTATTCCTAACTGAAGACTTGGCCATGCTCTCCCTGTGGGTCAGAGGCACCTAGGTTTTGAGGGAAAGGTTTTGTGCAGAACAGACAGGAGACAATTTAATGACATTTCAGATCAGAACTTTCAAAAATGCTGATTTGCTAAATGGAGAAATTATTTTCTCATAACTCAATTAAAATATTCCCTTTTTAATCCCAATATTTATTTTCATGTCTCTTCTTTATTACTACAAAGAAATAACACAATTATGATTTCCTACCACTATCAACAACAACAAAAATCATTACCACCTTTCCTCCCCTTGTGTAAAAGAGGGAGCATAAGAATTTGGATAAGCAAATAGAGGCCAGATGGTCAGATAGAAACATCTGCTTGTGCTTAAACCAAGCTGGTCATTCCCTACACCAAGCAAAGAATTGACTTTACATGAAGTGACATCTACATTGTTTACTTAGATGTATTTCCTGCTAGTTTTCCATAAGAGAAAAACAAAATGGCACCAAAAAATAGCCATCAGTTTCCTCTTGTCACCAAAACCTACATTTTCTCTCAGTATCAAATACAGCTTTCAAAGTTTGAAAACAACAAATAAACAACAATAACTGGCAAATTGAAAAAGCATGTGGTTTCGTTATTACACATGTTCTGTGAAATCACTCCTAAAAAAACTCAAAGTTTTATATGCTAAATTAGTGTGTGGTTGTGTGGCTTTTAAGACTTCTGTAGCTTATAGATAACATATGTATTATATAATATGGTAGTTATTAAATAAACAGTAGGTATTCTCATGAATGGTAAAGGAATAGGCTTATAAAATGTGTGCAGTGTAAATTACCAATGCATAAATATAACAGTTTTGTGTAGAGTATTTTAAGGAATTATACAACTATTTTATAGGTTTAATTAAAAGTACAGAGTCGATGTATATATATAAATACCAATGACAAAGAGGAATTAAGGTAAGGAGGAAAGGATATGGTCTCAGCTGACACTTTAAACATGTAGTGTGCAGAGAGGCATAAATATTGAAGATTATTCCAGATGCTTGCAGCTGTGGAGGGAGTTCTGGCCCCAGAGGTAAAATCACCAACCTTATGAAGTTCAACAAGGGAAAGTGCCAGAATCTGCACCTGGGATGGGGCAGCCCTCGATGTACTGGGGAATGAGATGCTGGAAAGCAGAGCTGCACCAGATGAATCTGAGTCAGTAGATCCCTGTTAGCCAGGAGGTCCAACCCTGTCCTGGGGGCATCAGGCACAGCATGGCCAGCTGGGCAAGGGAGGGGATTGTCTTGCTCTGCTCTGCTCTGCTCTGGGGAAGCCTCACCTCAAGTGCTTGGGGCAGTTTTGGGTTCCACAATGTAAGAAAGGTACTAAGCTCCTAGAGAGCATCCAAAGGAGGGCAGCAAAGATGGTGAAGGGCCTTTAGCAAAGGAGGACTCCCTACCAGGATAGGTGTTGAGTCGGGAGTGTCAGTCCAAACAGAGAGCAGAACTTTGCAGAGACAAAGAGAGCTGAACTGTGGAGGATTTTCAGATCCTGGAGCTGTGGCCATAGCATAGGTTCATGTCAAGGTTAAAGTGATAGAGATAAATGGGAAGAACATGCCTAGAAGAGACATGAAGAGTGTGTCATGGTTTAGGAATGGCAGTCCCACTCGCTTCTCCCCACCCCTCCTGTGAGAGAGACAAAGGGCAGAGATTGCAGGCTGATAATTTAAAAAAATTACTAGAAACAGCAATCAGATTAAAAAAAATGAACAGTAACTGCAACAGTATTAATAACAACAGTGTACCAAAGAGAGGGTGTTTTACCTATAAACTGCTCACCAACCAACCCTGACCAACTAACACGGTGCATCCCTGAGACAATGAACAAAGTGGTGTCCAAACTCTCTGGTCACGCTCTGTTACCTCACAAGCCATGCAGCCTCCCATAAGTGAGAATCCCTTCCTTCCTTCTGCCCCTCAACAATGATGCAATGTGCCATGGAATAACAACCTAGACATGCCCACATGGCTCCAGGCTCCACTCCTGGACACACCTCACATGCTCTGCCCCCTCACAGATAGTGAAAAAAATTCACTCCCTCCATGACTGAAACCAGGACAAGCCGACAGAGTTAAATTTCATGGTGCTCATTTTAGAAAAATCAGAAAAGAGAACACCTCTGTTGCTGTCTTGATGAAATTTGATCAAAGTAGGTAAGACAAAAACACTCATATATTATTTCCATGTGTAAGTGTAACAATATTTATAATGTCCATACAGGACAGAAAAGTGACAACTTATTCACACAGTTATGAATGCTAACTGAACATGCCTCTGGTAGTAACAATTTAATTCATCCTTTAGTGTGAAACTTTTCTTCTCTAAAGTTTAAGATTGAATATCTATATAAGACTTGAATATACTTATTTTGCTCTAACAGTTATAATATTACATCCCATAATGATATACATATGCAAGTCAGTACATAAGTCTATCATATTTAGAATATTAGAGAGACAAAATTTTGTTTTAATGGAAAGATAATTAAAATCAGACTGTTTTCAAGAAAATTCATTATTGAAGAAGTCACTTAAAAATGTAAAAAGATATATAGTTAATTTTTTCACATCAATGGCAGAGTGCAAATGTTTAACATAGGGCATGTAACTTCCACAGGTAAAGAAAGCTTTAATAATCCTGTTATCTTTTCTATTCCTCTGCGCAATTTTTGCATTGAATCTTCCATGATTTGATCATAAAAACCCAATAAACACCATATTAGAGTTATGAACCTTAATAAACACTAAGAATATAGGTTGATGCTGTCATTATATCAAACTCTTTGGACCCCAAGAAGAGGCACCAAAAAGGACTGTTACTGTTTAACCCCAGCAGGCAACCAGACACTTGTTCACTCCCTCCAGTAAAGGGGTAGAAAGAATCAGAATTGTAAGACTGAAAAAAACTTGTAGGATGAGATAAAAGCACTTTAATATGTAATGCAAAAGCTGCATGTGCAAGACCCAAAATCTATAGTATCTGTAATAAGTAGAACAATAGAGAGCAAATTAATTCTAGTAATTGAAAGAGACAGAACAATATTTTACAAAGCAAAAAGATTTTAAGGATCACAAGGCTTTCTTGCATCCTTTTGTGTAACTCATGTGGAACTTATTTCTGTTTTGATTGATGCCAGTCTACTGACTCAGTGCAATTATTTACAGGCATGGTTCAAATAAATTTTAAATTTGGTCTAGATATTCTAAACATGATAATTAACATATTATAGATAGAAAATAACTGCAAGCAGAGTAGATCTTGAGGACGTGCCAAGTTACCCTCCATTAGTTCAGTTATTGAGCTACAGATACCTGCTGCCTCATTTGCTGGCAGTGTTGTTATTTTGCCTTTTGTATTGGCTGCTATCTATTGGATAGTTCATTCTGAATTTAAGAAATCATTATTCCCTCCAGGCATCAGTCTATATTTTGTACACAACTCTTCAAAGTAGATACTCAGCTGCTGCTGACAAGTCGAAGTGGATAGCTGGTATTTTGCTAATATTTTAAAGCTCTACTGATGCATAAATAAGTATGATACACCCCAATTCATTAATTAAAAACTCTCAGGTTTAATGTTGGGTTGGACAGTATGTTTTGATTCAGAAACAGGAGGTGGTTAATTATAAATAAAACTTTGGTCATTCTATGTTAGTAATGAGCAGCTCTGAACTGCAAACAATTGCAAAAGTCAATTGCAAAACACGAGTTACCAACCAATAGCAAGCAAGAATAGCACGCTGTCCTCATCAAGCTGACTCTCAGGGTTGTACCTTGTCCAATGTGTCAAACTACATTTACTAATATTTTTTCAGCTTTAAATGAAATTAAAAGAATTAATTCAATAAACCAACTATTTCATAACATTTTTCCAGTGCAGCTGAGAAATGCATATGGATGCTAACTATGAAGCAGGGAGCACAGTGCCTGTGGAATAGCAGGCTGCATAACTTTCTCAGTCTCACCTGAGAAAGTGGCCTGGGAAATCATAAGGAGGAATCAAAACAATCCTCAGAGATAAAAGACAGCCTTGCAGGTGCTGCTTGTCAGTTTCTTGTTTCCTTGCAAGAGAAGGTGGAGGGGTGGTGTACCTCACTGACCAATGATGGTGATGTGTTAGTTTACTAACCAATAAGAGTTTTAATTTTCTGTACTTTCACGTATCAATCTATAAAAGAAGATCTGAAGTAATAAACCTAAAGAGAAAAGAGAAAGAATTCCCTGTTCAACTCACAAGAAAGTCTGTGTCATTCTTCTCACCATTCCCAGTAGAGCGACAAAAGCACATGAAGTTTGTTCTACAAAAACTAAGCTGTGATTTAAATATTTTGTTCACTGAAATTAATGGGTATTTTACAAGTGTTAATCACTCCAGATTTTGCAGTTTATATAATCAGAGAATGCCTAGACGTGCAGACATGCCTACTCTTGTTTTCCCAAACAATATGTTAACAGAGCTTTCACAAACTTTAAAGCCAATAAAACATGTTTACAAAATTATTCTCCACGAGACTGTAATCAAAGTTACAAGATAAAACAGTGTTCATTCTTTAGATTTAAGTTTCCTCTGACAACAGATTATGCTGGAATAAATTTCAGCTACATCAAAGGAATGCTGAAAAGTGTGAGAGAAGAATGAGATCTTTTTAACCTCGTTTTGTTTTCTAATTGATCAATATGTCAAATTTCATGCCTACAAGGAAACTTTTTTGTTTCCATGATGTTTGTTCATTCTTTGGCAATAGTATTTTGTGTCATCATTTTGTGCATGCACCAGAATAGTGTAATTTATTTTCATTAGCTTTCAGAAACCATTGTAATTTAAATTCTAAAGGAAAAATGCTTTATCCATTCACATAAAGAGCCCTAAGTCCATTTATGACAGCAAAAAATCAGAATGACTTAATATATTGTCTTGAATAATTGACTATATTTTGTATGGAAACTCAGCAAGGATTTAAGTAGTTTTAATCTTCTCATTTTTCCCTTAATAGACTTCTTCCTAGAAAATCTAGGTATCAGGTAATTCCAGGAAAATTCCTTGCTTTCTAATCTACATCACCAAAACTTCCAGAGGTGAACTTTCATACACTGAAACTCCACAAGACTTTTTCATGTTACTCAAGCAATTTTCTTCAACCTTGAGGTCTGAAAGACTTTTTTTCTCCTAAGTTTCATTTTTGTTCTAATTTCACACTTTTCATTATGTTAACATATTCTTTTTCCTTTCCATTTTATCCCTCCAGACTTTTATCCTTCACTTGTAAGTTGCTGATTCATTTTATTCCTAATTGTCTGCTGTCTTCCCAGCATCCTGACTTGACCCACAGGTTTTACTTTATAATGTACTGTATTTACTTTATGTCACTCTAATGACTTCCTGCATTGTATGTTTGCATTCCTGGTAGAAACTCTGATGCATTACCTGAAACTTTGACATTTTTCAAGATTTTCCAACTTTGAGCTAATTCTTCTTCTAAAAATAATAAGAAAAAAAAAATAAAAATAAAGGTTTCTTTCCTTGTCATCCATTAGTTCATTATGTGACATCCAGGTAAATAGGAGGTGAGATTTTGTGCAGGTTTTGACTGGGATGGAGTTAGTTTTCTTTATGGCAGCCAATATGGCATGGTTTTAGTTTAGTTTAGTGACCAAAAGAGTGGATAGGTTGGATATTAGGAAAAGGTTTTTACGGAAAGACTGATAAAGTACTGGAATTGTCTGCCCAGGGAGGTGATGGAATCACCACGGTGCTATGGTTTAGTTAAGATGTTGGGGCATAGATTGGACTCGATGATCTTGGAGGTCTCTTCCAACCTAGTGAATCTGTGATTCTGTGTGATTCTTTGATAACACAGAGTTGTTATAGCTAATCCAGAGCAGTACTTCTCTGTTTTTCATGGTGCCCTGACAGCAAGCAGGCCGAGGATGCCCAGGGATTTGGGGGGCACAACTGAGACAGCTGAGCCCAACTGAACAAAGAGCTGTCCCATATATATGGGATCCCATCTGTGTGAACCTACACATACAGGTAACCAAGACAACCATGAAACCACAGCAGAAATACAAAGAATAGATTTATTTCATTCCCTCACTTACAACACTGGGTGGCACAGAGACATGGGGACACAGACTCCATTTCTTCAGTCCTTCCTGGCCAGCAGCAGGGTGAGGAGCTCCCTGCCTGCCTCTCTGTAACAAAAGGCTTTGGGCATGTCTGTGAGGAATTCTACTTCTCAAAACAGGCAGAGGATGAGCAAAACTACACATGATAAATGGAACTTTCCCACACCAACCCTTCTAGCATTGCCAGCTGCAAGATCACTTTGAACCAAACCATTCCCTTCTCCTTGCCAAATCTTCTGGTTTTAACTCTTTCCTCCTGACACCATCCAATGTAACAATAATACCTGAAGGAAAGAAGAGAAAGGGGGATGTTGTCAGTTATGAACTCTGTCTTCCTAAGTAACCATTGCATATGATGATCCCTATTCTCCAAAAAAGGTTAAACATTTTCCCACCAATGGGAAGTAGTGAATGAATTCCTGGTTTTGCTTTGCTTCTGTGTACAGGTTTGCTTCTCTATTAAGCTGCCTTTACCTCAATCCACAACTTTTCTGCTTGTGGCCTTCCAATTGTCTCCCTCATCACACTGGAGAAGAGTGACTGTAGGGATAGCTATCTAATGGGGTTAGGTCAACAGGAAATTGAAGGAGAGGCAGTCCACCACCTTTAACCTCCTTGAATATGCTCATAAAATAATTTTTATCATGGATATGGATTTTCTGTGTGAATTGGAGAGCACAACAAATATTTAAGAGAAGAGATTGGTAACTTCTTTTAAAATTTATTTTAAGGTATAGACAAAGTGAACACTTAAGAAACAAGCTGAGAACCTGAAGGAACTTGGAATTAGGAATCACTTCTTGCTTTTTGGTGACCAGGAGAACACAGGAACCGTTCAAGACACTACAGAGACTGGCATCCTGCACAATCAGTACAGAAGTTTACACAAAACCTAAGTAAAAAGTCATATCCATTTATTCACAGTAGTTCTGCTTATTCTGTATAAATTCTCTAGTGAAAGGTTGCATAAAACAGAATTTAAGGTAGGAGAAGAAAAGAAAGAGATAAATGTAGTCTCAAAGGAAAAACTAATACATTTCCATCCTTTATGAGAGATCAGCAGTGTTAAATTATTAATATGATGAAAGGTTAAAGAGCATCTGTTTCTGCCTATGGTCCGTGGTCCAATAGACCCTGATTCAATGGTGATCTTTCAGTTTAGTTCACTTGCCTTAGACTTGCTTTGTCCACTGCAGCTACATCATTCACAATAGTCTCCAATGAAAAAAATAAAGTAGTTTCTCACAATGCACTTTAGATTAAAGCTCAAGTCTATTTCCACTACAGTGAACAAGTGTTAGATGCACAGTTTCTATTAACAACAGAGAGAAATCTGTGCCTAATTCCCACATGCATCCTTAAGTGCTTGCCTGTTTGCCGTGGTTTTTAAACTCAGCTATTTCTTGAAATAAGTACACAGAAAAGGAAATAAACCAAACACAAACCCCCCCTACTAAATGTTATTTTTATTCCCTATCACCAAGCATAAAAATTATATCAATCAACATTGCCCAGACTTTATACAAACTGACATGTGTTTCAGGAATAAGAACTGTGTTTTCTCCTATTTCATGCTTAAAAAAATGCAAAAATAAGGATTCTATTGAAGATAAAATTATTTGTCAATTGTACAACTTTTTCTTCACAATTTCCTGAGCTGTATTGAAGTGATAGAATAATTTATGATTACTGAACTACTTACCACAATTTTTAAATTAACTGCAGAGGCCACCACTCTCAATGCTCTTGAAAAATATTCTAGACGGACATGAATCCTTCCATGGTAGTTTTGAAAAGAATAAAATGAAATAATCAAATATCCTGATCTAGCAAATCTTCTATTAGTTCAACTAACCTACACAGAGTTAACAAAATTCTCATGTCCATTTCACAAACCACTAACACACTTGTCTAGTTTTATTTCAAAGGCTATATCTATCCTATCTGAAAGGATGATCTTCAGACAATCAAATACTGTCAAAAGCACAGAAGCCTTTTCTTCTACTTGCATGTTTCCTGTGCCTGGGCATTCCTGTATGCCCAGAGACTCAGAACTTCCTGGCTGCACAGGTTACTGACCACTCTCTTTGCTACTTCGTGGAGGCTGGTAGGGGAATGAGCATTGTTTGGAGGACATCTGAACATGCCTGTGCTGGTGAACTGAGCAGGGTTAGGCTGTGGATGCAAGCAGTGGTAAATGAGTGTCCCTATTGTTGAAACAGTGGGATGCTCCCTGGAATGATTTTATTCTGCGCCAAGTTGCTCTCTCAAGGTATTGCCCAACCATAGTCTGCCTAGTTGTGCTATTCCCAATTGTTCCTAACAGGCAGTACTGATAAATCCAATAGGCTTATGGAAGGGCAGAGAGTTCAAATATTTTTGTGCTGGCAATGTTTTCTTGTATTTTTTTGACAAGTATAGGTGGCATTTTAAGAACAATTGTGTAGCTGAAAGTAGTACAGCAGTAGGACTTTAAAAATCATGAAAACTCCTTCCTTAGAAAGAGTCATGCTAATAAACATGGTCATCCTGGAACTAATAACAGAGCGGTCATATTAAACATAATAAATGCTTATAAAAACCAAACCAAATGTCTACCTAATAGTTTCTTTGAAAGGGGAGAATTCCTGCCTGAACACGGGTTTTTCTTGTAATTTTGTTTGAAATAATAGGTCTCACAGTATTTGCACAAGTGTAAGAACCTTCTATAGCTACTTTTTGTGCAGCTGCTATCCTCTGCTTTCAACTGCTGTGCTTTGTTTAGGGTGGGGTGACTTGTTCAATTAATTCTTTCAACAGATGTTTTCCAAGCTTGGACTCTCTTTCCTCTGCCTCCTTTCACGTCATCTTCTGCTTCCAAGCACTTCTGGGGCTGCATGAACTTGACTTAAGCTGTTTGCCTGTCCTGCTGGTGCCATTTGCCATTTCTTTTTCAAAGGGCTATTGCTACTACAGCTCTATTCTACGCAGGGAGTGTGAAACCTTTGAAACTGGTGCAGCTTCATTGCAGAGACTATCAGAAGGAAGTAACATTAAAAGAAAATCACTTCATCCCTGTTTAACTGCTATAGGATTTAACAAATTTTAAACAAATGAGAAGTAGATAGATGTTTCTAAATGCTTACTACTTGTCTGCAGAACCATGTTGATTTCAAAGGCATTTTTTCCCTGCACAGAATAGAGGGGCAGCAGAAACTGTTCTTTGAAGAGAAAATGCCACCATCAGGAGAGGAAGACAGCTCAGGCAGCTCAAAGAGTCCCAAAAGTGTTAGGGAGCCACGGAGGACATCTAAAGGGGAAAGTCCAGGCTGTGAGCAGCCTGAGGAATTAGTTTAAAAGAACCCCTTTTCCCCACAGAAATCCTTCAGATGAAGCGGCAACTGTTGGATTCTTTCACGGATAACATAGAGGGATCAAGCTCAAACAGTTCTGTAAGTCCTACAAAACAGCAGAGGATAACTAAAAGGTCTAAGTAAAGAGCAGGTCGTACATTAAGGCATTTTCCTCTCCTGGCATGTAAAGTGAAGAGGGGGAGGGAGAGCAGAAAAATTAATCATAAGTCATAAGTAAGACTTGAGTTTGAACAACCACATTCTTTCTAACTCCATGTAGCTTGTAGCTTTAATTAGATAATAGTGTTTTCCTTTTGCTATTAAAAAGCTGCTACCTTTTACTTCAGAGGTGACTACATTTCAGTAGGGGTGAAGGATAAGCTGTTTGTACTTTGTTGTGTAATGCCCCCGAGCACCATATAAAGAAAATGACTATTGTACATGCTTTGTAGCTTGTAAAATCCTTTGAAATAAAATGTGGACTATAAACATTATATATAAAGGATGACTGATGAAGAGCAATATATTCTTGATAAGTATGTGTTTATTGGCAGGTAATTAAAAGGAGCCATCAGATCAGGGAAAAGCTTTTATCCCAAGAGTTTTATAACGATATTTAGGTCATTAGTTTGTGAGGTATTTGGATGATTAAAGATTGAGAGATACTAATGAAAATAAAGACTTTACTTGATTTCTGCATTAACAGTATGCAAAAGATGTATAAACAAAATAATAGCAAGGAAGTAGTTTCTTTCTCAATATAACCTTTTTCATCTCAAAAAATACTTAATTGAAGGATAGGTTTCAGCAGAAAAACAAGGGTTATTTAGCTATAACTGGTCTTTGAAATGTGTTTTCAACATCTGTATTCACACTGTATGTATAGAGGAGATACTTGGGGGGCAGGTAGCTGGTGTTGTGATGAGGCCTGATGGAAGGACTTTGCATCCAGCTGCAAAGTTTCTTTATTAAAATAGTGTGAATATATATATGAGAGAACTTTGATTGCCCTACATGCAATTTCTGTCAGTTACACTCACCTGTTCATAGCTCTAACTAGAGCATCAGCCAATCTTCTTTTGAACACAGTCTTACAGTGAAAATCCTTTATTCTCGTCAGCTGCTAGAAACGTTCGGAAATTAGAAGGCAGGAATAATGGCTTGTGAGTGGAGGTTTAGGCAAACAAGTTAGAAGTAAACCTTTTTGACCCCTAAAGCAGTTGCCTGTTTACTCCTTCCAACTCTACGTGACCTCAAGAAATGCTCCTTACAGAACACCATCTAGTCAGAGGAGAGTCATTGACTGATGAATCAAGCCTGAGGGACAATCCTCCCTTCCCCATGTGAATAAGCATCCCATTTGTTAGCTCTATACCCCTGGCATTTTAAACCATGAGACTGCAGCAATGGCAAGTATAAACTGAGTTCTATATAAAAGCTTGAAAGGCTCAAGCATGAAGATTCTTGCTGGTTAGATCCCTGGTTTCTTAGGTAAAGTGGCCTCAAATCAAAGAAGTAATTTTTCCAAGGTAACCTTATAGAGATGGCTATTCAATGAGAAGTACTCTAAGTTTAGATCACTAGGCATACAACCTAACTGTAGATGCATGGTGATGAACAGCCTATGGCCTCTTTTAATCCATACACAAAAATGATGCATGCTAAAAATTAAAGGTGGAGAGAATGATTTCAAATTTGAGGGCATGAGACTGAGCTATTTCAGAGCACATTGTTCTCTGGATTCAAGATAAACCATGATACTACTTTAGGTGAATTACATGCTTCCCAAAGCTGGAATACAAAGAGAACCAGCTACATAAACTAAATTCTCCCTTACATTCTTATAGCTGTCAATATCACCATTTTAAAGAATCTGAATGACAGCAAAATCAATGAATATTTTTTTCAAAAGGCCTGCTCACCAGGTGTTTAGTCCATTTATGATTAAAATTTCTGAAGTAGATAATGATCAAAATATTACATCAACTGTGTGAAAGAAAATCAGCAATGCTTGCTCTGATGAAAAACACCAGGCAAATTTATACAGAACCCATAGAATCACAGACTCACAGACTCATAGAATGGCCTGGGTTGGAAGGCACCTTAAAAATCATCTTATTCCAGCCCTCCTGCCATGAGCAGGGACACTTTCCACTAAACCAGGTTTCTCAGTGCTCCATCCAGCCTGGCCTTGAATGCCTCCAGGCCCAGGGCATCCACAGCTTCTCTGGACAACCTGTTCCAGTGCCTCACCACCTCACAGTAAGAAAATTCTTCCTAATATTTAATGTAAACCTGCTCTTTTAGTTTAAAGCCATTAAAGCCCTTGTCCTGTCACTACATGCTTTTGTAAATAGTCTCTCCCCATCTTTCTTGTAGGTTCCTTTCAGGTACTGGAAGCCAACAATTAGGTCATCCTGAAACCTTCTCTTCTCCAGACTGAATAATCCCAGTTCTATTAGCTTTATGTCAGAGGAAAACTGTGGCTGTAGGAATTGTCGGGACTTAAATAGACAAAACAATTTATTTTCTCACTTGCTGGAAAATATAATCCATTTGACTGAATCTTTTGTGATGTTAGACTGTCAGAAATTATATAGCCCAGATTTAAGATCCCTCCACCATCAACAGGAATAAGTGGCAAAAATTGACAGGCAATGTATCTGACCCAATAAAGTATAGAAATAGTGGTGTAGTTACTGTGTCTTACACTGCAAGACTCTCAAGATTTTAACCCTAATTTTCTCATTCATTCTGGAGACAGGAGCTAGAGTTGCCACATGCCAGCCTCTCCATTACCTGGATGACTTCAGATGCAGAAGAAACTTGAAAGTGGAATTCATCAATTGACAAAAAAAGCAGGAAGACACAATTTTCTTTTAGACTTCTGTAGAAAAAAAATGACACCCATGACATACTACCATTCCTTGAATGTATCTTTAAAGACATTATCCCATGTTTTATTTTCTTAAAAAATCTAAACTTAATATACTTTGCGCTATGGGCAGACAAACTGTGAGAAGTTGCTTCAATGAGGTCTATCAATAGACTAAACAGGTCCTTGCAATGTGGATGAGTTTCCATTCCATCTTACGTTTCCATGCAGAATGTGTTCATGTTATCATCTGCTATTGTCTGCATATGATTATGCCAATGCAAACATAAATGCTGACTCATGAATTTGTGGATGAGGGATGGAAATTGTTCCACCACTTCAATTAAATTGAATTCGAATCTTCAACAAGATTCAACATCATGCCTCAGAATGTTGTTGCATGTGTGTTTTAATAGAATCCTATAAGCTGGATCAGGTATTAAACCAGTGGGATTCAGTAAAATAAATCATTCTTGCCCAAACAGACTGCCTTCTATGATGAGCCAACTACCTGGCTGGATGAGGGGAAAGCAGTGGATATTTTCTACCTTGACTTCAGCAAGGCCCTTTACACTGTCTCACACACCCACACAGGCAAAGTCAGGAATTGTGGACTGGATGAGTGAACAGTGAGGTTGGCTGAGACCTGGTTCAACAGCAGATTCCAGAGGATTGTAATCAGTGGCACGGGTTCTAGATAGAGGCCTGTCAAAAGCTGTGTCCTCCAAAGTTTAATAATGGGCCCCATATTTTTTAATATATTCATCAATGACTTGGATGAAGGGGCAGATGTCTCCTCAAGGGCAACTTTGATGACACAAAGCTGGGAGCGGTGAGCAATACCCCAGAGAGCTGTGCAGCCCTTCAGAAGGACCTGGACAGGTTGGACAGATGGGCAGAGAAGAACCATCTGAAATTCATCAAAGGCAAATGCAGGGTCCTGCACCTGGGGGATAATGACCTCCTGCACCAGTACAGACTGGGAGCTGGCTTGCTGGAAAGAAACTCTGCAGAGCAGGAGCAAGAGTCCTGGTGGACAACAAGCTGTCCACGGGCCAGCAGTGTGTCCTTGTGGCCAGGAAGGCCAATGGTATCCTGGGTGCATTAGGAAAAGCATTGCCAGGAGATCAATGATGGAGAAGATCATCCTGCCCCTTTACTCAGTCCTGGCAAGATCGTATTGGGAGTGCTGTGTTTGGTTCTGGGCTCCAAGAGAGACATGGAGCTGCTTGTGTGAGTCCAGCCAACGGTGACAAAGGAGCTGGGCGTGTTCAGCCTGGAGAAGAGATGACTGAGAGGGCACCTCATCAATGTCTATGAGAATCTGAAAGGAGGGTGCCAAGAGGATGGAGCCAGGTTCTACACAGTGATGCCAAGCCACAGGACAGGAGACAATAGGCAGAAACTGATTGCCGGGAAGTTGCACCTGAATATGAGGCAGAGCTTTTTTACTGTGCAGATAGCTGAGCACTGGAGCAGGTTGCCCAGAGAAATTATGGACTCTCCTACTGAAGATATTCAAGAACCATCTGGACACAATCCTGTGCAATGTGTCCTAGGATGATCTTGCTTGAGCAGAGACCGGATAGCCCAGCATGTTTCTTTTCCCATTTTGTGATCAGGCACTATCCAGATTATTGGTTAAGCTCTCAAAGCTTCTTACATCTTGAGATGTTGTCAGGTTTTGGTTGCCTCTATTTTTTCTTTAAAATATGATGAAACAATTGTTTCAGAATGTTGTCTCTTGAGATGACCAGAGATGCATATCCCACTGCCTTTCCAGCATGGTTTTATGTAAAGCATAACCAAAGAAACACCAGAAGAATTTGGAGTTTGTAACTAAAATTTTGGTTTGTGTAGCTTTATGATAATTGATAAATGATAATATTCACCACTTTCCAAAGTGCTATTCCATGTGGAAGCATGAAAACTTGTTCATTAAAAGATGCAGAGCAGGAAAAGATGCTGGTAAGGAATGAAAGGCAATACCACTCAGTGCCTTTTCAATGGACCTGTCATGAAAATCTTTCTCAGCGCTGACAAAAAGGGTGACAGTAACCCTGAACCAGAAGGTTTGTTTGGTACTGAATGTTTTTCCTTTAATTGCTATGAAAATGAAAAAAGGTAAAGGAAATTAGTCCATGCAGGGCACTGATCATACTTTTGCCTTCTTTTGTTGGTCCAGTGAAGTATTTACATTGATTGCAAAGTTGCAGTTTAATGACTGCAGCACTTCAATACTGAATAGATTTATTTTTTTACCCTCAGATGTGGATTGGACCTCCTTTGGGAAAGTAAAGCATTGAAACCATGATTACCTCTGTAACACAACAACAGTGAATAAAATACTAGCATCCTTTCTACAGTATCAAATGGGGTTCAGAACACAATTCTTGTATTCTGAAACATTTTTTCAGCTATTAATACCTCAAAATAATTTCAAAACTCTCAAGATAAATTAGAGGATGAGAAGAATTGGTCAAGTATATCTTGACAAATGAACAAGATATGTGAAATTGGAAAGGGATATAATTTCTCTCTGAAAGAGCTATTGTGCCTGTAGTTTCTAAGGACTAGCAGAGGACTTTTTGCGTATTCCTTGCTGTTTCCATAGCTAGAGCTGTCACCAGTTGAGATGGATCTAAGTATCCAGATATAAATTAGTATTTCTTTCATGACCTGGAATTTCCTCAAACATGCCTGAATGATGATTCAGAGGAAGAGAACTTGGGAAAAAAACCATGGCTGTCAAGGTCTTCTTAAGTTAATGTCTATAAGAAAAAAATGAGAAGAATTCAAAAGCCAGTAGGGCAGGAAGAAAGTCCTGAACTCACATACTCTAGTCAGCTTATTCTATGAATAAGACTTGAACAACCTAATGCCAAAACCTGTTTTCTTGGCTGCACCTTCCAAAGGTTCCAGGTGGCTGAAAATTCAGGGAATTTCCAGGAATACCATGGTGTGCAGATAATTAGCACTTTTCAGAGAGCTTGCTCTTTCCTATAGTGGGGATGTACAGAGTTTCCAGGGTGAAAGCTGGAAGCAGGCCCTCTGCTGTGCCTCTCTGTTTGCTGTGAGAGGCCAAGAGGTCTTGGAATAAAAGGAGCAGAAAGGGTATGGAAGTTTACTTTTAGTACTATATAACACCACTAGTAACCCTTTGAAATTTCACATAAGTTGCTCACATGGGAAAATACTGGCAATATTTTTGATTTTTTTATATAACAGTCAGGAAAGCTAATGAACATTTATACCTTCTCATTCAAATGATTGATAACAACAGAGATGTAGGTCTACCTGTAAGCCCAGCCATCTCCACATGATGCACAGAACCTTTGTTTTGTTTTTTTTGGGTTTTTTTTTGTTTTTTTGTTTTGGTTGTTTATTCATTTGGTTTTGGTTGTTTTGTTTTGTTTATTTAAAATTTTCACTTTGGGAAAACCACATAGGGCAGGAGAACTCATAGCTTTCTGCCAACCACAGGATGTCAGTCTGCAAGGAAAAAGAAATTAAAACACAATGTGTGAGAAAGTGTTCACTGGAAAAAAGGTAAAATTTCCCAGAAAACTTGTATAAAGGAATTTCATTTGAAAAAATGCCTTATGCAAAGTAAAATGAGCCAGTCAAAAACATATTCTGAACTCTGTAAACTGGAATGTGAACAATTACTCTCAGAAAGAAAACTGAAATATGCAGGAAAGACTTTAAAAGAGCTCAAAATGCTGCTCATAGAATGAGGCCTGAAAGAAGCTGTTGAGGCAAAGTTACCCTCAGGCAATCAGCCCCAACCTGACATAGACACAGGCAAATTAGTTGCACAAGTACTGTTAACTGAGCTCATTCTGCAGCAGAAACAGATGTATTCCAAGATGGAAAAACACAAGCTGGAAACAGCAAAGGAGAGGTAGGACACAGACTGGGTGGCAGGGAGAGCTGCT
Source organism: Poecile atricapillus (assembly GCF_030490865.1). Taxonomy (NCBI): domain Eukaryota; kingdom Metazoa; phylum Chordata; class Aves; order Passeriformes; family Paridae; genus Poecile; species Poecile atricapillus. Next base: position 123,340,363 of record NC_081250.1, on the reverse strand, counting down.
GATGCTGCTCAGAAAGCTTCAGCAGCAAAGTCTTGGGGCAGTTTGTACAGGTGGGGCAGCCACAGGCAGACAAAAGTCTGAGACTGTGCACAAACAAGGCAAGAGTTCAAGATTTTTATTATCCATTTCTCTCTCCATAGAGACCTGTGTCACTAAAACAGGTCTGTGCTGTGAGGAAGGAGGCTCTTACAGCAAAGAACTTGGGTTAATATGCCAGACTGTGACAGAGTGCATATGGTCATGTACATGGATAACTAAAGGGTTGAGTAGTTTATTAATATTTTGTGTAATGAATAAGATGAAACTTTTCTTATCTCTAGCTTTAATGTTAGGTACCAGCTTTGCATAATATGTTTTGAAAGACTTTGCATTATTTTCTGCATCAATACTTTTCTAAGGGAAAAATTAAATTGGAGCTCCTGATATAATAACAGAAAAAAAAATCAAAAGAGAAGAAAATATATTAATAATTTTAGTTGTGAAAACAAAAATCTTTAATTCTTTGATTTAATCCTTACATTTACCATACAAGTAAAGATGAGGCAAACAAAGTAAAAGTATGAAGATGTATTGCAAACAATAAGGTAATACACAGTAAAACTTTTTTTTAAACAATAAATAAGTAAAAAGGAAACACTTAACACTTACACTGAAAAATATGCTTCAAAAATATGTTTGCAGTTTTTGCTTTGTATCTCATGCTATAATATAGGCCCATCTCTAATTAGCTTGCATTTTTATGCGGCTATATTTTAGCATGCAAAAAATAACTTTCAAATAAAGCCAGTGTCTGAAGTGACATACAGTAAAATTCTCCTTAAACTTGCTCAGCTTATGAACTCTACATACGTGTGGTTTGTCAGCTCCTTTATTTATGGCTAGGGGGCTTTCTGTGCTATGAACATACAGCAAGTTCTTGCATTTTACTGCATTTAATGTAGCACTGCTCTTGTACCAAAGCTATTAAGCCCCTTGATCTTACAATCTCCTGCTGCTGCAACAACTTAGCAGTACGTTTCAGTACTAAGGAGGCATATCGCTCATCTCCTTTGGGGTTTCCAGAACTCCTGCTACGGTGATGAGGATAGAGACTTAATGCTGTCATAAGTATCCAGGATGGACAAATGCCACCATTTAATTATCTGTGCAGTCCAGAATGTATTGCACTCAAATATCTAGGTTTTTAGGGTTCTATGTTACCTTTGTGGCTTAATAGAAATCTCAATACAAAATATCAGGTGCCATATAACTATTTTTCTTTTGTAACTGGCAACATGTTTTCTCATAAAGTTCAGTTTAACACATTTCCTTTGATCTATTTTGGTTTCTCTGATGTTATTTGCACATATCTACAGGGACGTCACTGCCATTGTTCCAAACTTACTTTGTAGATATATCATAACTAACAAAAGTCAGGGTCCACTTAAAGGCTCATGTGCTTTCTTCTATGCTTTCTTCATGGTTGATATATGCTCCCAAAAAATTCATACTGCTGGGAAACACTAAAAGTTTTCCTTGGAGCATTTATATATTCAATCTTTAGCATGCCTGAGTGAGATTCACTAGACCACCTACAGTTAACCTATAGATGTGCACAGCTCATTTAGCTGGTTTGCTTATGTAATTTCTAGAGAGGACATGCACTTCTGCAGTGTGATTCACCAAATCATTCCCTAAAAGTCCATTTTCTTCTCCACTGGTTGCACAAGGAGGCTGGAGAGGTTAGCTCAGATGCAGACACTGAAGCCCTGGCTGTATAGTCTTGGTGCTCCAGCAGCTACAAGGATGACTCCAGCTCACATGAGGTATAACCACACTATTATAAAGCAAGGACAATCTGCCTGGGCTGAGACTGGGCAGCCCCATACCACATCAGCCTTCACTATTTGAGACATCAGGGCTGAGAAAAGGAGCCTCAGGGTCTCTTGTAATTAACTACACCCAGTGCTTGCAAGCCTGATGCGCTCCTGCTGGGCAGGAGGACAGTAAGCATCATTTAGGCTGAATGCCAGATTCCCAATCTGTGCATGTCAGATCCAGCAGAAAGAGTAAAATAGTTTAAAATACCCTCTCAACTCTGCTTCAGAATTTTCCTCAACCTCCCAGTGGTGAACTCACACCAGAAAAGACTGGATGTGAGATGCATTTGGACATGAAACACCAGGAAAAAAAAAAAAAGTCAAAATATCCTATACAAAGATATAGCAAAATATTGAGATCCCTAACTGAGATTAGGGATTTGAAAATAATAGAAGGTGGATTCTCTCTCACTTTTAACCCTCTGTTCAGCCAAAATCATGACCTATTATATTGAGAGAGAAACAATTATATTTAATGCTGCTTAGGAAACATTTTTATATAAGAATATATTTGCAATCTATGTAATGCACCAAGCATAATGATGTTCGCTAATGAGTATAATGTCAGGTATTTTTATGCATATGTCTTTCTAGTGGGTATCCAGTGTGGATAAAATCTTTCCATGCTATGATACAGATCTTGGAGATTCTCCAGTTAAATGACAGAGTAGTTTGGGTTTGGAGCAAAAATCTTGCTGTACCCTTCCTACCTAGGATTTGCGAATTCCATATGGTCACATTATGCATAACCGTGCAGTGCCAGGAAGTGGAACAGTTCACCACCAAGTCCTTTGCAGGCACAGAATGGTTCCTTTCTTGAAGCAATTAATGCAATTTTCCCTGCTAAGGAGGGCATAATCCACAGAAAAATGTGGAATACCAGTTTTATGATATTATTAATTCATTTAATTTTGCCTTAATTGGAATTTTTCAGTACACAGAAGGAAGTCATCCACCAGCCATCTGCTCTTATATATAGCAGTCATTGTTAAATTATCCTGTATTTAACTTCCGTTAATAAGGTTAACATGGGAGCTTTAGCATAACACCATTGCTTCTCTCTGTACCATGTCCATTTAAGAATGTAGTTAATTTCTACCCAAGATGACTTCATAGGCAGAATCAATTTCTCTTAAAGGGTAGAAACCTGACGCTATTCCTTACTAAAACTTTTTCTCAGTGCTAAGTTAGAACACCTTGGCAAGGAAGCAAAACCTCTGATACTTGACAATTTGGAGAGTACAATAAATAGAAAGTTTATTAAGCTGACATTCTGTATCAGTGAATTTTGAATGCTGTCAATCTCTACTTTTATACGCCTAGCATATGTCGACAATTAATGAATATGAGAGTAAGATTCTCACACGGACTAAAGAAGGTTTAAATTACTGTGGTATCATAAAATCACAACCAGAGCTTGAGACCTGGAAAAGAAGAATTTCTCCTGTCATAGGTTTTTTTACCAAGGAACTCATATCAGCTTTAGGGAACAAACATTTCCCAAAGTCTTGACATTGTCTTGAAGACTAGGGTAAATAATTCATCTGATGTAGCAAACTAAATTGCCATTCACAAAAAAAAACCCTGACAAAAAAAACAAGAACAACAACAAAACCCCTCAAAACCTACAAAACTCACTAAAACACACAGTCCTTCCCCTAAACTCCAAAACTAAACTCATACAATTTGTTGTGTTGAAGAAAGCTGCTAAAATTATGCAACGGCCCATCTTCACACTCCACCCTGCACTCAGATTGGAAACTGAAATAAAAGAGAGGTGGCCGAAATCTACCTTAACTCTTCCTTTACGGAGAGTTGAATAGTATGGCATGCCCAAAGTTACATTTGCTGTATATATAAAATTAATTTCAAACTTTGAAACTACCTTAGTTACAAAAATTGTTTCCAGGATGGATGAATGACAAGTGTTAGGGAATGAGTTTCTTCATTGAATTTCTTCAATTCATGAAGGAATTCTTGAGATGACTAGGACATTGCAAGTCACCCTACAGCTTGATTGAGAAGAGCTAACTTTAGTCTCTTTAAGGTTCTTCTTGGAAGAATCTCATAGGAACAGATCATGCAAAGAAGAGGGGTCCAAGAAACCTTTTTGATATTCAAGGTTCATTTCTCCCAAGGTCAAGACCAATGCAACCTGATGAGCAAGAAATCAGTCAAAAAGGGTAGGAGACTCATGTGGATGAATAAAGAAATCCTGTAATTACTCAAGCATAACCAGGAAATACACAGGAGATGGAAGTAGGGCCAGGCCACTTGAAAAGAGATTACAACATAGAGATTACAATAGAGAGACTGTAAGAGTAAGTAAAAATGAGAGAAGGAAAGCCCAAACCCATCAGGAATTAGACCTGGCCAAATATGACAGGGACAAGATGAAGGGCTTGCTTAAACACAATGATAACAAAAGGAAGACTAAAGATAGTATGGGCCTGTTACTAAATGGAGGGGCAACCTGGTAGCAGGACACAGAGAATGCAGTACTGAACACCTTCTCTGCATTGGGTTTCATTGGCAAGACCAGCCCTCAGGGGTCTCATCTGGGAGAGCAGGGTAAAGGAATCTTAGAAGGAATACATTCCCTTGGTCAAAGAGCTTTGGGTAAGATGACATCTGGCCAAACTTGACATCAACGAGTCTATGGGCCCTGAGAGGTTGCATCCACTAGTGCTGAGTAAAAACACATAAACACTGAAGCAAGGCTTCTCACCATCATCTTTGAAAGGCTGTGGCACTCAAGAGAGGTACCAAAGAGCTGTAAAAGAAAATATCACCCAAGTCTTCAAAAAGGGCAAGAAGGATGACCCAGGGAAGTACAGGACAGTCAGGCTCACCTGTGTTCCTGGAAAACTAATGATGTGTCTGATTCTGAGGGCATCACTATCCATGTGATGACATGAAGTTGATTAAGAGTAGTCATCAAGAATCCAGTAAAGGTAAATACTTGCCCAAACAGACTGCCTTCTATGATGAGCCAGCTACCTGGCTGGATGAGGGGAAAGCAGTGGATATTTTCTACCTTGACTTCAGCAAGGCCCTTTACACTGTCTCACACACCCACACAGGCAAAGTCAGGAATTGTGGACTGGATGAGTGAACAGTGAGGTGGGCTGAGACCTGGTTCAACAGCAGATTCCAGAGGATTGTAATCAGTGGCACGGGTTCTAGATAGAGGCCTGTCAAAAGCTGTGTCCTCCAAAGTTTAATAATGGGCCCCATATTTTTTAATATATTCATCAATGACTTGGATGAAGGGGCAGATGTCTCCCCAAGGGCAACTTTGATGACACAAAGCTGGGAGCGGTGAGCAATACCCCAGAGAGCTGTGCAGCCCTTCAGAAGGACCTGGACAGGTTGGACAGATGGGCAGAGAAGAACCATCTGAAATTCATCAAAGGCAAATGCAGGGTCCTGCACCTGGGGGATAATGACCTCCTGCACCAGTACAGGCTGGGAGCTGGTTTGCTGGAAAGAAACTCTGCAGAGCAGGAGCAAGAGTCCTGGTGGACAACAAGCTGTCCACGGGCCAGCAGTGTGTCCTTGTGGCCAGGAAGGCCAATGGTATCCTGGGTGCATTAGGAAAAGCATTGCCAGGAGATCAATGATGGAGAAGATCATCCTGCCCCTTTACTCAGTCCTGGCAAGATCATATTGGGAGTGCTGTGTTTGGTTCTGGGCTCCAAGAGAGACATGGAGCTGCTTGTGTGAGTCCAGCCAACGGTGACAAAGGAGCTGGGCGTGTTCAGCCTGGAGAAGAGATGACTGAGAGGGCACCTCATCAATGTCTATGAGAATCTGAAAGGAGGGTGCCAAGAGGATGGAGCCAGGTTCTACACAGTGATGCCAAGCCACAGGACAGGAGACAATAGGCAGAAACTGATTGCCGGGAAGTTGCACCTGAATATGAGGCAGAACTTTTGTGTTATGTGCAATATAACTGTGCAGATAGCTGAGCACTGGAGCAGGTTGCCCAGAGAAATTATGGACTCTCCTACTGAAGATATTCAAGAACCATCTGGACACAATCCTGTGCAATGTGTCCTAGGATGATCTTGCTTGAGCAGAGACCGGATAGCCCAGCATGTTTCTTTTCCCATTTTGTGATCATGAACTATCCAGATTATTGGTTAAGCTCTCAAAGCTTCTTATATCTTGAGATGTTGTGAGGTTTTGGTTGCCTCTATTTTTTCTTTAAAATATGATGAAACAATTGTTTCAGAATGTTGTCTCTTGAGATGACCAGAGATGCATATCCCACTGCCTTTCCAGCATGGTTTTATGGAAATCACAGCCAAAGAAACACCAGAAGAATTTGGAATTGGCAACTGAAATTTTGGTTAGTGAAGCCTTATGATAATTGCATCTATTCACCACTTGCCAAAGTGCAATGCTTCCATGTGGAAGGATGAAAACTTCTTCATTAAAGATAAAGAGCAAGAAAGTGGTTGTGGAATCTCAAGATCCATCTGGACACAATCCTGTGCACACCGCCCTGGGACAAACCTGCTTGAGCAGGGAGGTTTTAACAACCTGACCCATTCTGTGATTCTGTGATTCTTTGCTTTTGTGATTTTTTAAATTTTGTTTTAGTAGTTATCAAAGTAGTTATAGTATCAAAAGTGTTTTTTCAAGTGTTTCAGAAGATATGCCAGCTTGCATACATGAGTGTTCAAGTGGGAAAGGATTTGGCATGCTTTAATTGACGACTTGAATTTGGCCTGAGTTTATTTGGGTGGGGAAGAGGTGAGATAGAGGTCTCAAAGAAACACATGCTGTTTCTATTGCTATAATATACCCTAAATTTCCTTCTACTCTAAATTTTATTGGCATTGAAGCCAAACCACTCTACATGGAAAAGTCATTAAAAAAAATCAAACCCTTCTGATTTAACTTCCAATTTAAAAAGCTTTTAAACTACAAAATTTTTCCTCAGAACCTCCATTATAGCTAAGACAGTTTCATTAAATAAATATGTATCACTGTAAGAAATGAATGAGGAGTAATAACTGCCTTGAAAGGCTAGATTCTGTATAGACCAAAACACGTTATAGGTGTTCTGGGTCTTCTATTTTTACTTGTAACCAACAAAAAATTGCACTAAGTAATATGAGCATGTACATCAAAAGGATCTTTCAGGAAATTAATAACTAAAGAAAAAGATAGAAGGGGAATGTTTCCTTCCCCCTCCCAAAACACACCACCCTCCAACAATAAACAAGTAAGAAATCTCTCAATAAACAAAACAAAACACAAAACCACCCAATCCAGAAAAAACACCAGTCTTCTTATAGTAAATTTGCTTGTAATAGATGGCTTGTTCAAGTATCCTTATAAAAGGGGCTGGTAGAAGTGGGGCTTAAGTATTGTATTTATTAACTCCTTTTCAATTTCCATGTCATGTTTGTTCAGGTTGCTCAGCTGAAGATACTGCTTCTGTTACTATCATCTCTGCAAAGTCAATCCAAGAGATTAAATTAAACCTTCTTTCTTTCTGCCTCACACATCATAAAACAACAACAAGAAAAAACTATTTCAGAAGGTACATGCTGTTTCTGCTATCAGCTGGTAGTGATGGATGAAACAGAAAGAATGGAATTTGATTTAATCAGATAGCTTAACCTTGCAGGGAGAAGAAAGTCACCTATATAAAGAATTCTTGTGTATATTTTATTTTCAGACATATGTGTCCATGCATAAATATATATTCTAGACTTATAGGTCTGTCATGTCTCACTTTTTATATTACAGTGAATGAACATATAGAAAAGGTAAGGTTTACTGTATTTCATGCATAAGCCTATCAATGTTTTATTCAGATGACATTTTGTTAATCTTACATTACACAAAGTAACTTCTCTGCCCAAAGAAATCTGCAGAGAAAAATCTGGTCAACACATTACAGGAGGGGAGGCAGAGGGAAAGTTAAACATTCTGTTTTTCAAACAAGGCACAGGTCACAAACATTTAACAAAAGGGATTTCTCATCTCTTCACTATATTTTCTGCTTCCTTTAGTAAGATAATGGTTTCATTTTAACAAGACTTTTCTTTTCACAGTTCCCCCTTCACCCTCTCATTCCATTAAATATAATGGACCGTATCCTGCAAAAATACATATAGAAAAATTAATCTCATAATTAGGTATTAAAACCAAACACATATAGAATTCTTTTTAATAACAAACTCTCAGTCAAACACTATCAAAGCAATCACAGTGTTTGTTGCCTATTTTTCTTTTGTGAAAAGTTGCTTGACTGTCTGCCTCAATAGAAATATTGTGTAGAGCTAAGACCTGAGATTCACAGAAAAATGCATACTGTGTGCTTCCTTCATTTGTTTGAAAATGGAAAGGGGATTGCATCATGAGCAGGCTGTTTCAATTATATTTTGATATTTTTTGCCATTTGAAAGATAGCATGTTACAAATCATGTCAGAATATTTTTCCTACTGGACTTTTATATCTATCCAACAGTCAAAATATTATTTGTGAAGCATGAACATTTTAATAACTATTCTTCTGGTTTTGTGAGCTAGTTGACACTGTATAATAGCAGAAAAATGAAACCATGTTGAAGATTTATTAGAACAAAACACTGGAAATGATGAATCACAAGTAATGAAGCAGCAGCTAAAGAAGAAAAAAATGTATAAGGTTTTGCTTGATTGAAGAAATGATAATACATATTGGTATGTAAGTTGTGACACCCTGATACAGATGTACAGATACAGCAGTACTTTATAATCAAAATAATGCAGTAGGGAACAATCCCTGGAAACAAAATTTGAAGACCTCATTATCTGTGTGGTGTTAACCAGATCAACACAGGCACAGAGTGCCTGAGGTCGCAGCACTGTCAGTTTAGGAATCAGAATTGCACAGTAGGTCTGGGCACTGCAACACATGGCTTGGAAGTGTGGCTATTGGAGAAAAGGAGGAGAAGGCAGCATATAATTTACTGAGAAAGTTCAGGATTTGGTGGGAATTCATAAAATGGCAGTTGCAGTTACTATAAGCTGATTGCCTAACTCCAAAGCACTGTGCAGCAATGAAATGGGCAGGCTTCTGCTCCCCTGCTACCAAATATCCTTTGAAATTGAAGATTGGGGTCAGAGCTGCAGAGGACAGACTAGAGGCATAAGTGGCTAACCCTGGGTAGGAGAATTTATTAGGGTCAGATATCCAAAGGGAATTAAATCCATCCATCCTCTTATGCACTCAGAAGAGAAGTAGTCTGACTCTCCACCATTTTATATAATATTTACCATGTGCTTAGAAAGTCTGAAAGATCTAAGGGGAAAGGACTTCATTTATTTGCATTTTAAATCCACTTTTATGTGGCATAGCAAATGTTACTATCTTGGTATGAACACATACTCTGAACCAAAATATTATGAGAATGTCCTAATGGATTTTATGTCCATCTTCTATTTTGAGACCAAATTTTGAACTAGACATATGGGAAATGGGAACGACAGCTTAAAGCATAAACCAAAATACACAAGCTGGAAGGTATTTGTCTCATTTCTGAGATATAGGACCACAAATAAGATCAGAGAACAGAAAGAGCACCTTTCCTACGAAGATAGCCTGATACTTGTGATTGTTCAGCCTGGAGAAGACTTTGGGGAGACAGTATTGTGGCACTCCAATGTTCAAAGTTGGTTTATAAGAAAAAGTAGGTCACAGCTTCTGGCTGGGCCTGTTGCGATTGGACAAGGGGTAATGTTTTAAACTAAAAAAGGGTAGGTTTAGACTAGAATTAAGGTACTAGAATTTTACAATGAGTGTGGTGTAGCATCGAAACAGGTTCTCCAGAGAGGTGGTGGATGCTTCCTCCATGAAAATCTTCATGGTCAGGTTGGACAGGAGTCTGAGCAACCTGATCTAATTGAAAATGTTCTAATTAAAATGCATTGCAAAGGCATTGGACTAGATGGCTTTAAAACTTCATTTCCACCTCAAACCATTAAATTCTATGATGATATGAAATACGAAGACTCCGTCTACTGTATATTTCTTTTCCAAACAATACACTTTCTACCACCAGAACCTCATCCTTAGGACTACTGCATGTACCAGGTGCATGATGGTCTATTTGTTACTCTCAGGGACACATTTTTCATCTTCTAAATAATATTGGTCCACCTTTCCCCAAATAGAAAATTGTTCCATAACTTCTCTTGCATACTAAAGCAAAGACAAATGCAATTTAGAAAGATGGCTGAAGTGAACCCAGCAAAGCAATATAACAGTTGTCAGTCATGCTACTAGAACTGACCTTCAAAAGGCACAAAAGCTCAGAAATGGCTTGCACCTGATGAAACTAAAACTTCATTACTGGTTGCAGTTATTAACTGAAACAATCAACTGAATGAAATTATAAGGGTAGTTTTCCCAAAAATTTGAAATTCATTAAAATATTATAAGAGAAATTAAATCAAACCCTGATTACTAGGGAGTAGAGTTAGAAGAGAAAAAGTATTATGTTAACTAAAAGCCATTAAAAATGTTCTGAACTCAAATTGTTTACCTGTAACTGAAGACCATGTCCCTCATCTTTATTGTGAGACTTGAGGCATATAGACACCATACGCTCCAACACAATGTAGGCAAGACAAAGCTAACCTGGGGTCCAAGCACAGTTTTTCCCTATTAGGGAAACAGATCATAGAATCACCAAGGCTGGAAAAGACCTTTAAGGTAATGGGGTCCAACCACTGGCATAACGCCACAACACATGTCCCTAAGTGCCACATCTATATGTCTTGTAAACATTTGTTTGGGTGGTGACTCAACCACTTTCTCTGGTTCCTGTTCCAATGCTTGACAACCTTGCTTTGTGAAGAACTTTTTTCCTAATATCCCATTTAAACCTCCACTGGCACAACTTGAGGCTAATTCTTCTCCTATTTTTTGTCACTTAGGAGAAGAGATTGATGCCCACATTCCTATTCTCTCCTTTCAGGCAGCTTAGAGAGTGAGAAGATCCCTTTGAGTCTCCTCCAGGCAAAACACCCCTAAGCTGCCTCAGCTGCTCTTCATGAGACTTGTGCTCCAGATCCTTCACCATCTCCATTGCCCTCCTCTGGACACGCTCCAGCATCTCAATGTCTTGTTGTCAGGGGCCCAAAACTGGATAGAGGATTTGAGGTGAGGCCAAATCACCAGCATTGAGTATAGAGGAAGGATCACTTCCCTAGTCCTACTGGCCACACTATTTCTGACACAGTATAATATAGTTCCCACTAATTAACATCCCAGGATAAGATGGGACAAACACTTAAAAACCTCAGAGTTTGATTTTTGACTCAATAATTTAACCTGTAATTTTCCATGAAAATTGCCAAATATAAAGTTACAATAGCATATTATTATTACATGTGAACAGATACATTCTTCTGTATCTGTTTGAGTGGGCTAGGTCTAAAAGAATATTTTGTCTTAAATTACATTGTTTATACTGTAACCAGAGCATAGTACACACAATGCTAATAATAATAGTACACATAATGCTAATCACTGCTTAATCAATGTCTAATATCCATTGTGCCATATACTGTGGTATCTGAAAGTTATTTTATTACCAGGAACTAGGCACAAAGTAACATTACTACTGTGAGGTGAGAAAACATTTCCTATTATACCACTGGAAATGCTAGAATAACTAAGCAACACATTTTTCAAAGTGACTCTTGGATTAATGTTTATGGTTTTCACATGCCTGACTCTAAAATATGCCTGGAAAAATATCAGAAAAATAGCAAATTCTAATAGGAGAGAAGCTTCAGGTTCTGAAAAACTTGTGGAGGAAGTTGTCATGATTTCTACTGGTCTGATCTGGTTTTCTGCATCAAAACTATAAGTCTGTGTTCTGATTCTCTGTTGACTTCAGTATATACAAACAAGTGGGTTTTTTATGGTTATATTTATCCATTTAAATATTACATGCTTCTAGTTGATTCTTTCTTACATATTTAATTTATTGCCATGTTTATTTGGCCTTACTAATTCCTACGTAAGCCAGATGAAACTGGACCTTCAGTGTGCTATATACTATTTAAATTTATACTAGAAACAACCCAACTCATTGATAGCCTGAATACACCCAAGAAATATGAGGTGAGAAGGAAACACAGGGGCACAAAGAAAAAGCAAGACATTACCAAGACCTTTAAAAAGATATCTGCAAAGAATATTTGCTTTAAATGTCCCCAATACAGAGATCTGATCACTTAACTATTTGGCTTTTCATTTCACAGAATCATAAAATCATTAAGGTTGGAAAAAACCGTAAAGATCATCAAATCTACCTAGCACAACCACCGGTTCACCATTAAGCCATGACCTCAAGTACCACATCCACACTATTTTTTTTTAGCACTTTCAGTGTTCATTTCTTTTTCTAGACAGCTTATTTAAGGAAAGGTTATTGAAAAGAGACTGTTTTGCCTTCCAATACATTAAGAGATGGATGAATCAAAGTATGGAAAGACACATTAGAATATAAGAGGTCTGCAAGCAAAACACTAAAAAGTCATGATATGAAACAGAGTAATTTGTGTGATAATTGTATTTCATTCTTATGTAAACACATACTAGTTTTGCCTTCACTGTTAAAAAAAGGAGTATTCAACACTACTTTTTATGTCGATTGTGACTTCTGTACTTCATGCTGGCCAAGCCCTGCAATGAAAAAAAGAGTTAGTATATTTCTTAGATTATCATTTGATGATTTGTTAGATTTTAGCTTGTTTCATAAAGCTTTATATGCTACCTATTAAGAAAACCTGCTTAACCAAGGAGGATTATGATCCCCCACTTTGCTAATGAGTAACTGTAATGGAGAAATCCTTCAGTCTTCCAGTAAGTCATTCATGAAGTCACTGGCAAAGAAAGGGATAAAAACCACATGTCTATGAAAGTCATCTTTACCTTGCAGCTGATCCTACATCCATTCACTCCATACTATATACCTATTTCAGTACAAGAAGCAGCAGACGTCATTCTGTTTCACAAGACATCATTCAGACATTACAAAGTGTAATACACAACACTTTATATCATGGCAATTCACTGTGCAGCTTAGACATAGACATCAAGTGTGTTCAGTGAATGAGGCAGTGATCCCACAAAAATAATACACAGTTGCTGCACAATTAAGAATGTTACTGCAATGCATATACCACAGGTGACTGTATAAAATAACTGAAAGAACTTTAGCTTTGATATTTTCTGGCTTTTTGATGATTCATTTGAGTTATGTCTAAATATTACAATGAAGCAATATGTTAGACATCCCTGAGCAGGTAAGTTTACAATTACTTGGAGCAGTGTAACCTCTGAAGCATAGCCCTGCACCTGGGCAATTAGCTCAGGCGTAACTTCAGTCTGAAGCAGCTTTATTGCTTCCAGTTCCAGAGTTAGCTCATTTAGTGCCTGTTTAGGAATTGCTCTGACAGGTACATGCTTACATTTTGTTTTCCGTGGAAGGGAGGAAAGAAGAAAGTACTCCTTTGTGCCAAGCCTGATGTAGGTAGCCAGGTACTCTCACCTCCTTCTACAGACTTTGTAGGGAATCAGAACATCCTCAAAGCCCTCTCTCCTCAGAACTTCATATTCCACCATTTCCTGTTAAAGCTAAAATTCCACTGAACCTTCCTGTATGTGCATATGCACATCTAGCAGAATCCTGAAACACCATGGATTCAATGGAAATTTCCCGTCAGTTTATACATGCTGTCAGAGCCAGCTATAATAAAGAAACCACAAGTTACTTGCTTTAATCTTCAACAGAACACCAGGGTTTTGGCAGGAGACACTTTCATCAGAAAGTTTATAACTAACAGTTGGGGATGTTTTCCACTAACAGGCATATGTCAAAGGTAAATACAGTTTAATTATAGCTTGTGTGTTTATTCTGTGATAATGAATTTGATTTTCACTAAACATATTTAGTAATCAGGGAAAAAATATATTCCTCCAATTTTCATCATCAACTTACAATTAATTCAGTTAGCTCTCAACCTTCTTCCCTGGAAAATATTTTCCCAAGCTACTCACATCCATAACTTACTTTTTTGGAATAAAACACTGGAGTAAGCAGCTGACACAGAACATACTTATTAAGTAATATACCTTAAAAATATTTTGCAAGGATAGGTTGTCTTTTCAAATACCAGATCTCTAACTTCCTCAGCAGTTTTGGTGTTACTTCTCCATCCTTGGTTTCTACAGCTACAAAATGTTTCTAGCTTCACAACATTTAATTCTATTAAAAAGAATGTACCCTGAAAGTGAGATGTGCCCTGAAAGTAGGAAATGAAAATTACTTCAAATATTCATATAAAAACCTTGAAGCTCATATTGGAGATTCCTTCCTGACTATTTACTTTCTTCTTTATGTTTCCAAAAGAAATGTATTGCACCAGTGCACTGGTAGAATGACAAAAACAATGCTACATTCTGTGCCTTCTCAATTATCCTTTTGTCCTTTTATAAAGAGCAAGCCAAAGAAAATTGATCCATACAAAAATAAAGGAAACTTTCAATCAGCAAAATAATTTGCCAAAGACAACAGTGTAGCCAGATCAGTTACAGCTTTTCAGACAACTGAAGATTTCAATAATGTTATTTAAGTTTAAAAATTAATGAAAAAGCTTAATTCAACCTTTTTGTTGGGTTTTGTTGGGCCAAGTGAGCTATTTTAACAGATCTGAGTCATCTGTTTTGTGCCTTGAGCTTGCTGCCTCAATCAAAATGTATATTTTACTAGGCATTTTAAATTATAATAACTTGCATGAGTTTTATACAGAAATGGACAATCTGGTTCATTGAATCAAGTCCCTCTATCACAAACATATTACATGACCTTTTATCCCATTAATCTACTGGTCTTTAGATGATTCAGAATTTGTGAATATTAGAAATCATTTGATTTTTTCTAGACCATTCTTGTTCAGGGCCAGTTAACAATTTTGACACTAGTTATAACAGCTCCTCTGTCAGCCTGGTGTTTTAAACTTCTGATGTTTTTATGTCATGGTGTCCTACAGTCAGCCTTAATTCTTCTAGGCTAAACAATATCCAAGGTCTTTCAGCACCTCCTCTTCTCCTTCCCCTGATCTTCCTAGTGGTCTTCCTCTGTAGCTAATCCACACAGAAATCTTTTCTGGGCAGAAATTGATCCTCAGCATTAGTTTTATAGATCTTTTTATGGTTTAGGTCCTCCCTGTTGTAGTAGATATAACCTTTTTTTTTTTTGGGGGGGGGTGTTGGAGGTTTTTTGTGGGTTTTTGTTGGGTTTTTTGTTTGTTTTTGTTGAGAGTACCTTCTCTGATTTGTTATTAAATCCTTTGATGATACTTGCAGTTCTAGGCGCTAACTTTTCTGCTGACTTCATGGTTCCCCAAATTTACATTGTTTCTTGACAAATACAGTGTAAGACTCACACCTACCTTGGAAGATACTTCTGACCCAGGCAATACGAAGACAGAAGCTGAGGAGAGGAAAATATACTGCAGGGTGATATTTAAGGGAAGTGAAATCTGCAGGATGATCTAGCCATTGAACAATACATACAATTTTTAAAAAACTCTGCAATTGTAAAAGTGCTGTCTGTTAATGTTCTGTTTACAGATTTCTGCAGTCTTTTCTCCAGAGCAGGAGTACAACACCTGCAGGAACAGTAGCAGGTAGTTTCTGGGAGGAGGGCCAGGCACAGAGACTTGGAAACAGGCTGAAAAAAGCCAAGCAGGAGGCAGACACTTCAGTATAGCAGAGATACTCTCTCATGTTTGTTTTTATAGGTTCAGGCATCTAACCTTTTTCAGCTGGATCACAGCTGGCCTCTCTAAAACAACTTTAAATCAATGTATCGGTTAACAGGTTCAATGTCTTAGGGGGCTGGAAGTGCTTGAAGGTTTGGAAGGCAAGATCCACACAGCAATCCCAAAGCAGTGCAATCAAAATTCTTGCAGCACCGTACACTCTCACTGACACACCTTTCCCCCAATAACCTCTGCCTTTAAAACATTTATCCTTACATTTTCAAAGTCCAGCAAAGGATATTAGCCTCTCAACAGACTGCCATTAAAATGTTGCATGCCTCTTTGAAAGCCAAAATGATGTAGTTTTAGTGTCAATAACCAATTTTTATTTCTGTTAAGATGTAATTGCAATAGTCTTTAGAACACAGATGCACTTTTTCCTAATCTTCATTAATTGCTTATTATAAATTCACAATTTATATTGTCACATTGTATGAAATGCAGTCTGTAAAACCCTGCTGCTTTTAAATCCAGCTTGTGTCAATTTGTACTGTCAAATGCTTGAGTCTCAAAATGAATATATGCTTTATTTATAGGAAGAATCAATACTTTTCTAACTTGCAAATGTTGAGAATCACACTTTTTGCACAGTTAGTATTTTGTTTATTTTTATACAGTTATTGGCTTTTGTTTCCTAAAATAGGATCTGCCCAAATCAAGGAAAAAGAAGAAAGAATTCTATTTGTTCCTTTTATTTAATAAAAATTTAAAGCTAAAAGCTGCTTAGCCACAAGGGAAGCAATGCAGCAGCCAGTGATAAAGCCAGTAGTCTCTATTTTTAAAGCTGACTTTTATTTCTGTAATGCTGATGGCCAAACTCAAGCTTTAAGTAACACTTCCCCTTGTGACCAGGCTGCTTTCAACTTTTCCATTTTATTAAAAGAGCTAAATTGAGGGTATTCCATGAGACTAATTTGGAGTTCAGCTGTTGTTTTTGTTTTTAAATAAAAAATGAAAGTCAGAACCGGTCTAGTCATCAGGGAAACATGAAGTTAAGTTGGGAATAACCCATACCATGCTGGGACTATAGAGTGTTTGTATAATGTTTGTGATGTGGGGAGTGTTTGATTACTGAAACCTGTCAGAAAGTGAGAATATGCATGACAGTAAATACTGGCTTTTATCTCTTTGCTTATTTAATTATTATTGCACAACACTTATTTTAAAAAGTCATTAAAACTAGAGTCTTAAAGTGTTGCTGAGATGTGTTTGCTATCATCTGATTTGCCTTCTTCCTCCTCTTTGAAATACTGTAAATTATATTTTCACCCCAGCAATTTGGAACTAGCCATAAAAAATATGTTCTCAAAGCTTCACAGTCACTTAGATAATTCTGTATAAGAAGTATTAGTTTAGGAGATAAAACGAAGTTGTAAGTAACAGTTTTTCATCATCCTATAATTTCAAAATAGCTCCTTAAAACAGCAGACTTTGCAGTGGTTTTAGGCTTCAGCTCACATATTGATTCTGAGCCAGAGAACACAGAAATGGATTTCAGCCTCACCAAGGATGTGTTGGAAGTAACTGTGCAGAGCAGTTCTACATATCCCACTGAAGTTCAGGAAAACACACACTTAAGAAATAAACAATAACTATGATTTCTTTTACTTTCAATCATTTACCTATATTGCCTGCTTACTTTGCTTGAAACATTTGTCATCAAATGTACAGTGAAGCCAGTGAAAATTTTGGTATAAGCAATTGTTCCTAATAGATGCATTTTCCCCATATAACAATTCATTGGTATCTAAAACAGCATACTAAGAAGCTGCAAGCACATTCTGTTAGACACAGGGGTGACACGAGTTAATTTCATTGCTGTCAGGAGATATCTTGATGGGTATATATTGTGCGTTATCATGAGTTACCACAGCTGCAAGGGATTATGTCTTCTACTAATAATGGCATAATAGAATACCATAACTTGTCACAAGATTTCAAGTCAGCTATGAAATTAACCTATTTCATCACTGAAAAAAAAGTATCTACTGATTTCCTTCCCCCCTTTTTTTAATGGGACTTTGGTGCTCTTTTAAATAGGAAAGTTTCAAGGAACTGTGGAATGGCTTCATTTATTGAATAAACCTTGCATGTAGTTTCTGAAATTCACTCATTGTATTCTGTGTACACAGATAATGTGAACCACAGCACAATTTTATAGAAAATGAACAATTAATATCTTAAACCAATGGCAATTAAAGAGGTAAAATCTACTCTCTGGCCTAGGTTACATTCCCCGCATGGCAAAAGATAATGTCAGTGTTTCCTGCATCATCATTTGGAGGCCATCTTCACAACACTGAAGAATTACTTTATTAAGAAGTTCTAAAACAGCATGCCTGACCCTAATTTATAGTTCTTAATTCCCGTTTAGAAAGAAATTTAAGAAGATAAAAATGCATCAACAAAGTAGCTCCTTCTAGGAGTCAAGATGGTTTTCACTCTTAGATGAATTTTGTACTCATTTAGAGAACCTAATCAGCTCAGCAAAAAAAACAGAGGTGTGCTATAGTACACACCAGGGGGGCTCTAGAACGTACCTGAGGGAAGGAAAGAGCACAGCTACTTCCTCCATTGGCAGTAAGCTGTTAGGTTGTGTCATCCCAGCCTGTCTAATCAGTGGCTGTTTAAAACAGAAGTGATTTTTGAAGTTGGATGGGTCCAAATTGCTACAGGCCACCAGGTGAGAAACTGAAAGAGCTCTGTATGTAGCCACAGCTAAAAGGTGCAACACTGAAATTCCAGTATTGAAGAGGCACACCAGGTATTACCACAGTGAAGTCCCCCCCTCAAAACAATATTTAAAAACCACTTAAGAAAAGAATAACTGCTTCTGGCCATTTAAAAGTACCCAGACATTTAAACAGTGGGTCTTACTGTGAAAAGCAAGTTAAAAATTTTGACATCCACAGAGAAATAGCTTATTCATCTCCTCCTAAGGTTTTTCAAGTAACCTGGCAGCAACAGCTCTGTTTTATCTGATTTGAACTATAGTTCCACTTTCACCATGGCCATGACTGTACAGTTCAGATCAGATCCAAAAGCAGTGTTTACAACATATTGCTGAATCGCTCTAACAATGCAGCATGTATATCAAATAGAAGGAACAGAGTATCTTGCATAAGACCACATTGAGGCAAAAGAGCAATCAGCAGCTACTACCCTCTGGTTGTTTCCTGGGGGAAAAGAATAGCTCGCTCAAGTACCTCTCAATAATTCTTGCCAGGGTTTCCAGCAAGGTCAACAAAGCTTCATGGTCAATGGCTACTGAGAGTGAAAGGATTAGCAAAAGCATTTAATTTTTTTCCATTGATGACAGCAGATCACTGAGCAATAAGATTTCCTTTCTTACTCTCAGGGTCACAAAGATGAGCTGTTCCTGCTGAAGCTGCAGGAATTAAACTTACAAAATATGCTTTGCAAAATTTAGGGAAGAATTTAGATTTGATTTTAATTGTTTAGCAAACCCCAAGAGCTATAGTTCATAAATTAAAAGGTTTTGTGAGCACAAACATTAATTGAGTTATATGTGCTTTCTGAAATATACTGTCAGTTGGTTCTTGTAAAGATTAATGTTCTTGTGATTTCTTTGTATGCATGTCTGAATTCTCTGCTTGTCCCTGTGGGATCTGTTTAGTGGCATTTAGGTCCTCTGATGGAGCAGATGACTTTTTGCAGCTGACAGTGTTGTAACAGGGATCAGAAAAAAGCTTATTGCTCTGACCCCCCAGTCTGAAAGAGGAACTAAAAATGCAGATATTGGTAGAAACTGCTATTTAGTGTTTTCATTCTGTTGATAAAAGCAAGTTTATTTTCTTTGACAAGAGAGGTCTGAGCCTTGCCAGAATCTTCCTTACGCCTGTTGAAGGCACAGATTTCCCCAATGGGTTTTGTTTTCTTTCTTTATTTAGCAGACAGACTAGTATTTCTGGGGAGGGAGACAGGCAGAGGTAGGGAAATGTAGCTTATGGTGGAATTGGTGGTGAACACACGTGATTTTTGTTTTCCCATCTTCCCATTTATAACGCAGGGCTTGCTCCAAAGTCATCACAGGAAGTCTCACCCACCCCTTTCCTTTGGTAGTGAAAGGAATCTCTACCTTAGTAACACTCTTCCTTCCTCTGCCTCTTCACAGGCAGTCACAAACACAGTTTTTCATATTTTCATGATGTTTCTATATTAATAATCTGGGAATTAGAAACGCTTTATAGGTGGAGGGAGCATCAACAGTAACTTTTTTTTATCTGTGGAGGGAGCATCAACAGTAACTTTGTTTAGAAAACTCTCAGGAGACAGGCGGAACACTGCTCGTTTTAAGACTTGAGGGAAGTCTGAGCTATCACAAAAACTTTCTTGTTTTATTTTTTTTGGAAAATAAATAGTGTCTAATAGTATCTTTTCACTTAAACGTCCTCTATGCCCCTTATTCTTCCTATTCAAAAGCTTCCCACAGAGAATTAGTTTAAAAAAAAACCAGTTAAAATTTATGGTTTAAATTTTGAATATGTATTGATTGCTTAAAGGCTGCAAGTTACTACCATTAGATGCAAGTTACAAGGTACTATCATATCTATTGTTTAGTCATTTGATTTCTTTTTTTTTAAATGAGAATCTTGCAATAAATATTTTGTCACCATTGTGTCAGTGGAGGGTATAATTAAGAACATTGTAAGGCCTTCTCCTGAGTACCTTAATTGAACTGAACACCTTCAGCTGGGTTCCCAAAAGAGGACTTCAGCTAGGTCAGTACAGGAATTTGGATGGAGAATTGTGGTTGGCAGGGCCTTCAAGTGCTCAGTGGGACTGTGTTGGAAGCAGAAATTCCCTGGGCTTGCCTTCTGTAGTCAAACTGCAAGATAACCTTCTTCCCTAAATACATAAATTACAAGAGGGAGTGAGATCAACCTCAGATAATCCAAGGAGAAGAGAAGAAATAGGCCCTCCTGTGAGAAGCAAGAAGACTAATTGTGCAGTATATAAGCTAAAAGCTGCCTAATAGCAAAATTTAATAGAAAAAGTAGAAAGGCCTCTTTTACCCATCAATATGTGTTTAATCATAAAACAAAATATACAGGCAAGTTAGCTGCCAGTACAAAGCATTATCTAGAAATATAGGTCATGTGTATCCACGTTCCTACTCAATGATCTTACACCATGTACAGAAGGCCCTTAGATTCATGCTGCTTGCCAAGTCTTTGAGCAGCTTACTTTCTGCTGAAACCAATCAATTTTATGAAAGCAAAATGCAAGTCATCCCAACTGACAAAAGGCCTAATGGCAGAGCATTGCCTTTTTCACTGGTAATAACAATATTCCCCAAATATTAGAGTTAAATTGGAATACACACATATCCAAATATGTAATTTCTCAGAGTTTAAGATGGTTAATACCTACGGTTAAGTACTTAGGTCCCAGTCAGTAACTGAGACCACACCTCTGAACAGCGTTTTAAAAGGCAGATTTTAATTATTAATGCAGGATAAGTATAATGTATTGTTACCACTGGCACTCTTAGAAGCCATTTCATTAAATTTCAGGTATCAACAACAAAATGAGTAACAACAACCTAATTAAATATAGTACAACACAAGCTCTCTGTGGGTCTAAGTCTTGTATGGCACAAAACGCTGAACAGAGAAGGCAAAGGAGTCCCTGAACCCAATCATAAGATTGTAAGGACCTGTCAACTCAGAACCATCAAGAAACTAAATATTGTTTTCTAAAATGGATTGAGCAAGCCATATAATAATTTTCTTTCTCCCCTAAGGTTTAATGTACTTTAATTGATATAATTTTGCTTATGAATGTCCAAAGAGGACTTGAATATACTTGCACAATTTTATTTAAAATATATATTTCATTGAATTCAGATAGAATGATCTGAATATCCCTCTTTCTCCCCATAAGAAGCTTTAAATAAACAATGTCTTGAAACTAATTGTATTTTGAGAAGGATAGGAAACAGCTTCCTGCAGCTCCTTTCCTCTTCTTTTATCTGGTGCTGATGGGCTATTTGAGTACTTCCTTCCCTTTCCCAGACCAGGACTATTGCAGAGGGGTGTCTCTTGACACCCTGAGCTTTGCTCAAGCACAAGCAGAATCACCTGATTTCTCCTGGTGTCAGATGAAGCCCATTGGAGCAGCCTTTTTTTTTTTTTTATTCCCTGTTGTGCTGTACCTGAAATATTGCAAAATTCTTAAGAGATGAGCTAAAGTTTGTGCCTGTTCTTTTGTTTGAATTACTTCACTCCTTCCCAAGATTCAGCTGGTGCTGGTCATAAGAATGTACCCTTTCCCCTCATGCATTTATGAAACAAAACACAAAACAAAACAATAGCATTATCTAGATCACTATGCATGTATTTCACATATTTCATGTTCATTTCAGTCAAAGTGCCTGAAAAAACAAAATAAAAGAGCAATCTGCTTTCACATGCAGAAGTAATAGTGATATTGTAAGATGACAGAGGAGGGATTTTTTGTATACCATGTGAAAAGGGACAGAACTTGCAAGTAAAAAACCAAAAACCTGATAATTTTCAGGTTTTACTCAGATGCTATAATGTGATTGGCATTCAAAGCAATGCATTCTCATTGATCCTCTGCCTGGTGAAGAAAGGCAAGTGTACACATTTCTGGTCAGACAGCTTTGTAGATTTGTAGATTAAGCTCCCTTTATTATTTATTTATTTATTTATTTATTTATTTATTTATTTATTTCTTTTACTTCCAGGAGTTTATTTTTTTTCCAGCAGCATGCTCTTCTGAGAAACCCTGATTCTAGATCAGGCTGAATGCATTTACAGTGAAAGCTGTGTGAGAATTCTCCCTGGGCTTCTGGGAATGCCAGATTGATTTGTGTTACTAGTGTTTAGTAGAGCAGTAGGTTACTACAAAAAGTGATTTTGAGATACGATCTCCAGTCGAAATCCATAGCTGTAGGGAGTGATACTTTGAACTAGATATTTTTCCTGTATTTTGGGACGCTTGGAATGCCATCAATAGTCAAAAAAGCAGAGTCTTAAAGAAATTCTAAGATGTTTACATCTTTAGGTAGATGTGGAAACTCAATGCAGGCAAGATATTAAATTAAATGTTAGAGCATTTTAATTTTTTTAGATATTATTTACTGAAACCTGGGGTAAGAGAATGCAGTGAACTGAAAATACCAAGCAAGGGACAAAAATCCATTTGACAAATCAGGTCACTAAGGAACTCTCTGAGGCTTTAGATGTTGAAAAGACTTAATTTTTTAAGACAAGCTTTTTTTCCATCATGCTGCAACATAACCTTTTCTTTCTTTCTCCTCTGTCCCACTCAAGCTGCTATACTTTAGGATCAGTTCACTCTGTTGAAAACCCATTGTAAAAATGTCAGGGTTCATATAGCTCATTGCTATAGATGACCTTGTAGTACTCTTTGCTCTTACATCACTTCTTTTAATTTCACCTTCCATTAATCATCCCTATTTCTCTCTAGTTACAATGCATCTATTATACTGTTGTTGGATTTTTTTTTTTCTTTCCTCTGGAGCTTCCTGGTCTGCTGTTTTACTTGGGCTTTCTAATATTTTCCTTTATTTTTTCCTTTTTCTGTTCTTATATAATTTATTTTTTTTATCTAAGACACAATTACGTTTTCTTGTAGAAAATACCCGTAACATTGTCTTATAGACAATGCCTGATTAAAATTTGTGCCAAACTTATTTATGTTCAATCTACAACACAGAGTAGTTGTCAGCAATGTTATTGCTATATGAATTGTACTTCATCCTGATTTACTTATTTTCATGTGGATTCCCCAATGTGAAGCAGAATCCGTTGTTGTTATCACCACACTTCCCACTCAGCCTTCTATTTGTAAGCCATTTTTATTTTCCCCATCCTATTACATGTACATTCTCAAAGTCAATTTGTATTCTTGAAGAAACTCTTTTGGACCTTTCTTTTCTAGTTAACCTAAAACACCCTTCCAAATCATATTCTTTTAAACATCTTTCTTCTTTTTGTTATTTTTTCACTGACATAAGTTTTTACTAGGTATTTAAAAATTTATATCTACAATTTTGTTACACTTTAAAGCTGTATTTTTTCTTTCTCCAATTCTAAGTATTCCTTATATCTTTAAATGCCATAGTCTGACATTTTCCTTGCCTTTTTAGTACTTATTGTATCTCTGCTTTTAGCTAAACACAGTTTAATTTTTGCTTATAACTCTCTGGTAAAAGTTCACTGTGCTTGTTCTCAAAATCTGAAATAAAATTATATATTTTTATTAATTTCCTAAGTATATAATTAATATTTCTTCTGCATTATTAAATTGAATTCACAGAAATCTACCAGTGGACAAATACCAGTCAAAAATCAAAGGAAGGAGTAAAATGTATGAGATTATACATTTCTTTCTAAATTGTTGCAATTCAGAAACTATCTTATCTGATTAACATCCTACTTTTAGAAAAGATATTAATCAACTCCAAATTTACCTTAATATTAGGGCACAAAATCAGAAGAAACTGTAAGTGCAATTGGCAATATGTGCTGCCATTCCATTGTATAATAATCTTTAATTCAGATGATTTTGGTTTTATACTTATGATTTTCATCCCCCTTGAGCAACTTAGAACTATTTCTCCCTGCTAACCTCCTAAATATCAGTGTAAGATTTTGATCATAGTGACATAAAAATTCAGTGTACTATGTAATTTATTTTCCAGTCTGAAATGGAGAAAGCCTTTTTAATGTTGATACTCTGACCTATAATCTGTCACCTAGAAAGTACCTTGCAAACATTTTCTCCCTTCACATAGTCAGTCTTTTTAAATCAATTTGATTTTTTTGTTTACTGAATAATAAATGGAACTTTTCTGATTACAGAAAAGATTGCAGCACATATCTAATGTGATGCTTAAGAAAGTGTGTTTTCTTTCCTTCTTGCAACTGTTAATTATCCTTGTCCTATTACAAGGCTAGTTACTCCCTGGTCTGCCTACACAATTCAATTAATATCACCTTATATAAAAACACAAGTGGTTTCACTCTACCTTATGTTTCATGTTTTTCCTTCTTCTTATTCTCCTGCCACATAACAGTCATTATTAATGATCACTTCCCCAGTGCCACATTTCCTGGAGATTTTAAAGTGGTTACTTTCTCAGCACCCTCCCTTAAGAAGCTTTTATGTGGTTCAAATTCCGTTGCTAGCTATCATGCTATGTCTAACCTTCTATTTATTACTAAAGTTCTTGAAATATATTCTGTTTTTAACTTCCCAAACACCTTGTTAATAATCTCGTTGATTGTTTCCAAGTAGGGTAGATTTTCATTTCCAGCATAGAACAAAACTGTTCTATTCCACTTATAAGAGCTGAAGATCTCTTGAAATCTTACCTAGTGATCATAGTTCCTTTCCCTCCTCATTATTTTAGATGACAGTATGGCATTTGGCAATAAGAACTTAATATTTTATTACAGTATTACAGATCATGAGGTATTTCCAATTCTTGACAACTTCATTTTAGTGGTAGCACTTTTTTCCTATAGTTGTTATTTGTCTCTTTTTTTTTTTCTGTTGTCATTTTATTTTATTCACTTTTGTAACATATTTGATCTATTCCCTTTTTAAATTAGTTTATATTTTTTTAATTTAATTTTATTTTTTTCTTCATTTGCAAGTTCTGCAATTACTGGAATGATATTATAATGGTAATAACATCACACTTTGACATTTGAATTTTTAATTGAATTACTGATCAACTCTTAACTGTAGTGTTTTTACCAAGTGCTACTAGAGATGCTAAAGAAGTTCAGCCATTGATCTCAGAACTTAATTTTGTATAAGCTACTTTCATTTTCATACACTTCAGGAACAGCTTGTGTTCCTCAAAGAAAATTCTGCAAATTAACATACTGTACTTGCATGTCAGCTCACTTGCACAGCTAATTAAATATTTCTCATGTGCATTACAGATGATGACTACTTCAGTTTATGTTTCAGAGATGTTTTCCAACATTCTGTGATTTATTTATAGTTATATCTATGGCACTAATCATTGGAGTATTTGAGCACATAGAAATGATTAAAGATACATCAAAATTACTTCTGGAAGGTACCACTTTTCTTTCTCTGCTTTGAAGCTGTTTCTTTACCATAATCTTCTGGAGAATGATTCCTCCTGTGTTCAGCGTCATTACTACATACCTATTGGGGAATGCCAGTTAATATAGATATGCCTTGTAGTGAGTTTGAAAGCCATGTGAAAGAGGCTCCACTTGTTTGGGATCAGCTTTGTAGGAATTTGTTTCTTATTATTGGCCTATTGCTGAGAATGCCCTCCTTTCCATTGTCACAAGATGAAAACCAGGGATCTATCAGCCAAGTATCCCAAATGAGTGTAGCAATCACACTGGGAAATTGTGAAAGACAGTGCTTGAGATGAGTGGGCTTCAGCCTTTCATATGTTTGATGAGGGAAGGGAAGGGGGAGGAAGAAACAGGATGAGGTTTTCAAGATACGCACTTTTAGTATGAAGAACTCTCTAGTTTTCTCTTTATCCTCACTCACAAAGACTTCAGTTACATTTTGAGGCAAAATTATTCTTTATTAATATTTAAAGAATCAAAATTTTGGTCACAGTACTTAGGTAAAAGTATAACCTATTTAAGGAAATTATAGACAATGTTAAAAATTAGCTCCTCAAGTAGGTCTTACGATGATAATTGTCAACTTCTGAGCACATTGTCTTGAGGCAAAACAGAACTAAAATGCAAGTATTTTTCCCCTCTCTGAAAAAGACTACGTAAATGGTAAATTAAAAAAAAATAAATATAAATACTGTAATTATATCTATTTTAAAGTTATCATATTTCCTTTCCCCTTCTGGAAAACCCTACACTAAAATTCTATCTCAATTATGGTCCCTCTGAAGTTTCCATTTCCCAAAAAAGGAAAAGGCAAAAATTTTTGATCAGGAGTTGAATTTTACTTGTATACTGTTTTGCAACTGATTTGCAGAAGAGGGGAAAATACCCCGAACCTGATAAAGTTCAAATTTGGTTTTGTGTAAATTTATTTTGACTTATAAGACTACAGATTTTACACATGGGCTGCAAAAGGGGTGCAGGCGTATCCATTACTTTATTTTAAAGTCTATAGGACCACAAAATCTTTTCAAAATTTTTCAGGATCCTATTTCAGCATGGTAGAGAAGCAGTGACAAGAAAACGAAGTGATAAAGTTAAGCAGATATTGCAGGTAAATTTGCAACTATTTCCTCCGACCATTTTCCCATGCCACAGCTCACTGGACATAGATGCAAGATTCCATTGTTTTAACGATCAGGTAACATGCTAATGTGGCAAGAGATGAGCAGACACTTCCAAGAGGCAATTACTGTTGAGACCTCAAAAACTAAGGTAAATTTCAGTGACAAGATATAGGAATAACATAAACCATCAAAATTCAGAGGACCTCTAGACAAAAGGCAAAATATGAACTCTTGGGAAGTTTATCTTTGAAAAGATAAGCCAAATACAGATTTTATTCAAACATTTAAAATATGGAATCACTTGGAGTGGATTTTTGGATTTTTTCTTTTTTTTTCCCCTCTCTCTAGAAGCTTTAACAACATGAATAAGAAGTTGTTTACACTTCTTATTCACAGCAGCAGAGTATGGAAGAAAGCTGGAATGTACCTGATTACTGTAGAAAATGATTTAAAGCAGTATAATATTTAGCATCTAATAGGAGTTCTATCAGGAGTAGGACCAGTAATAAAGGAGGTCACCTGGAAAGAATCTGGATAAACAAGTTTTAGCAGAGTCTAGTACCTGGAAAAAGTTCTTTCTGGAATCTAATATTTCAGGGGCAAGTGTTAACTTGGACAAGGTAAGCACAATTTAAGGGAAGGAGATGAGAAAACTGGCATGAGGTAGAAAATACAAATGATTACACTCCATCCAGTATTTGGAGGAAAGGCAAGAAGCCAGAGAGTTTTTGTTATACTAAACACACTAGGATACATGTCCACATGGCATGAGGGAGAGTAAAAGTTACAGGAAAAAGAGTGCAAAATAGCTTGTCTAAAAATTTGAGAATTCTGTAAAATATTTGGACTGAGGGCAGGAGGCATTTTTGTTTGCACTAGAATACTGGTGTACTAAGGCTTGGAGGCTTTATGCATTTTTTAAAATAATATAGGAAGTAGAAGAACATATGGTGACTCACTCAGGGTAAATTCAGAAAGAATCAAATCAAACCCAAGGGAGTAAAATTTCTCTTTGAAAAACAGGCATAGATATACACAAACACAGACACACACAGAGCAATGTCAAGAAAAAAGACCTCACTAATATTTTACAATGTTTTTTGGCAGTAAACTGTTTAGGTCTGATACACATATTTTAAAATTTATTGTGGCGTAAGAGTACAAAAAATAGAGATTTCTGCTGAATTGTCACACTGAGAAAGTGCTAGGTACCAAATATTATCTGTGTGAGTACCCTTTGTTAGAAAAATATGAGGCTTTTGTATTGCATTTGCTCTAGCAGATACTACCTGCACTTCGGTATGCTCAATTATCTGGTCTTAACAGCAGCATACTTTATTTTAATATCAACCTTTTACTACACTCAGCAAATATTGTATATTTTGTTTAAATTGACATGTCACATGTTATTATAAAATATGAAAAGGAATGATTGGGTTTTTTAGAGTTAGGCAGAATCATTTTACTGTGGTTTGGCTCAAATGAATAGCATATTTTCTTTTAGACAAGCCTCAAAAAAGCCTATGAGAAAATAGAGCAACCAATAAAACAAACATTAAAACTTGAAATACGAACTAATGATTAATTGTTTACATTTTTATTAAATTACTTACAGATCTGACTGCATCTTAACCTCCTCTTGGACTGGAAAATATAAATAATCTTTTTATGAGATGGTTGATAACTGAGATAATACAGGTATCCATTTTCATGCGTATATACAAATCTCCTTTGCACTCTGTATACCACTTTATGTGTGCTAGCCAAAACTGGTTGTCAAGATTTGTGTTTAAAACAATAACAACCAAAAAAAAAAGTGGCATTCCTTAACGGTCCTCATTGTGTTTTATTATACTATTATCTTAATGCTGAACTCAGGAGTAAATGGGAATCAGTCATCATAATTTCCTCATGAAATGAAGACAGTGAGATAAAAGCTGTAAAATCTACTATATTATTGGGTGTAGTTACTGATTATACCATGGAAAAACAATCAAAATACAGTGTAAAAACAGGCAGAGATTTTAAGACAAGCTTAATGTCCAGTTGTCTGAATGTGGTTCTAAAACTTCATTCCATTATCTTCTTTTGTTCAAACACTGGGAAAATATAGACATCACTTGTGAAAATAGTAGCTGAAGAAATATTACTGAATTATTAATTGATGTGACATTTACTCTAGTCTAATGTCAAGGAAGTTCTTTCTTGGTGACTTGTTTCACAGTGGCAAAGCTGTATATATTTGTTATCACTAGAAGATGATTTGAAATTCTTTTACTTCCAACATTTATGTGCTAGAAAGATTGGTAGTTCACAATATCTTCCTGAAGATGAGACATCCTACATGATCCAGCTACTTCCTCTTCTAGATATTTTAAAAAGCAGAGAGAATAAAAAGTGCTGCAGCAGGAAACAGGCACAAGGACATAATGGTGATTGTTATGGAAAACACAAATCCATGATTTCTATATGAGATAATATTCCCAGAGGACTGGGAAGTAATAAGCAAAAAAATTGGGAAGCCCTAAAAATAAGTGAAAATGTATAATTGTCTTTGAAAAAAAAGGAAAGAGGAGGTAAAGGAAAAGAAAACAATTTTTGAACAAGAAGTTGACAAAGATAGCAAAATAAACCTTTCATGTATGCCTTATTTGCTGTTTTTGTTTGCACACTGTTTCTCCAAATTTTCAGCTATAATTGTTTACTAGTTTTGAGCAGTGGATCAACATGGTTTATATTCTAGTACTCATCCATTCAAATTTCTGTATTCACTAACGTATTAATAGGGTATCCTTCCAGACTGGACTGATCATTCAGATAAAAGTGATATTTTTCTAGAGACAGACATATATTTTCCATTAGTATACATTTAACTTTATTTCTGTAATAAAATTGATCATGTCCTCAAAAACACCCTAGGCTTGTTGAGCTTGTCTCTTACGCACAACTTTAATTCTAATACATCTCCTTTATCCCATAAGAATTTGTTGTTGATAGGGATTTTGTTTGTAAAGAACTTCAGATAAGTGTGTGTTGAAAGATGTTCCCATACAGAGTGTTCTGTTTAGGAAGCATTTTCATTTTAAGGATTATCACACCACTGGGAATTCTGAGCTTTGTACACTTATAATCAAATCAACCCTGCTTCCTCTGAAAGTTTTCATCTCTCAGAAATATCCCTTTTGAGATTCATATTAGTGATTTTATCCACAGAGATTTTTTTACAGTTAAATTAAATCTTCATGAAAGTGTTTTTTCCTCACTGGAGAGAAGAACTTGAAGGAACAGAGGACCTAATGTTCTTATATGTCCATTTCTGCCCATTTGAGTAGAAAGTGCATGAAAACGGTTTGATTTCCCTACGAGCTTTCCATACAAGTGTTGTACTCTGGAAATAGTTAGGAAGCATATTGTCTTATTTTCATTTACTACTTCAAGTCTAGTCTATTTACTGCTACTATTGGCCCAGAATTTCAGCCCAGGTCTCAGTTAGTGAAAGTGTTGCATACAAGAGTACCTTAAGTCACAAGTAGGAGATATTTCCAATTAAAAAACACCACCCAAATCTCGCCCCATCCCTCCCCACGTAAAAATATTTGTAAAAACAGCTATTTCAAATACACATGTGGTTTATGTTATTTTTATGCTATAATATTTTGAAGATAACTGTACCATTAATTCTTGCATGCTACCTGAGAAATAATTTGGGCTGATGGATACCAATCAACAAGGGAAGGAACAGGGCAAGAAGAAAGACAGGAAGAAAAGCAGGAAGAAAGGCAAGTGGGAAGGCAGGGAGGGAGGGAGCGAGGGAGGGAGGGAAAGAAGGACATATAGATCCTACAGATCCTTCAGTAGTTGGGAGACTGCAATGCTAACACCAACATTGGACCTTTTGGTAAAAACTTTCCTTTTCCACCCAAAATTTCATCAAAAAAATTCTCCATCTAAAAATTGGAGTGCAATCTTTAGACAAGAAGTTGTCACTTTAAAACAGTTTAAATTCTTATATTATCTGATTCAAAATATTAAGTATTTTGTTATCAAAAATGTCTCATTAAGACTTACTAAAACCATTGCTACTGATTTGAAGAGAAATCAGGCTTCCTCTTACATCCGACACCATCACAAGTCATGTTGCATTAAGTTGCTAATTATGTCTATGCACATCAAGCTCCATTGTAATTAGTTTCCCATCATGATCACAAACTGATTTTACTATTCCTTTATAATTTAACTTGCTGTTCATTCAACTAAGTTTTTTGAAAAGCATCTACAGCAGTCTTACCACTCCATAATATCAACAATTACATTGTGTTTCACAAATTCCAGTTTCTCTCTAGTATAAAATTAGCTACATTGCTCCTTAATTTCCCAATACCGAAGAGTGCTGAGAACCTTCAGTTGCCATAAGATGTAAAAGGAACAGAGAAAACTCAGCCTGTTGGAAAAATTATCCCTCTAAATATATTTGAACTTATACTGGACATGGATTTTCCTATTGTGCCACCAACTGATCAGTGAAAACAAAAAAAACAAAGTAAAAAAAAAACAAAAAAGAGACAAAAACAAAACAAAAAACTCCAAACTCCCAATCAAACAAACAAAACCAAAAAAAACTGAAAAAAAACAAGTAAAAAAAAAATCCCAAACAACAACAAAAAGGCATAATTCCTCTTCATGCTATTTTCTCACATTCTGAACCTTGATATATTTCATTTCACACCTTAATCAGAATAACAAACACTGGAAAAACTTGCACTGTCCACTTCCCTAATTGAATTTTTTCTTAAATTCTCCAGAGATGCTTTCTGTAGATGAAATCCTGCTTAGACTTCTCCAGCAGTGCTGATTAGTTTGACTAGTTTGTTGCAGTAGAGCTACTCTGACTTTCAAAGTGTCCCCACAGAGAATTGAGTAGACCCTACCATGACTCTCTTCTCAGATACCTCACATGGAACTAAGAACCAGAATAAGATCAAACACCATAAAAATATCAGTTTTTATTTTGCCCACCATATCCCAGCCTGATTTACTGCATAATACAGACAGATTGTCTGTCCAAATAAAACCAAACAAACCCAGAGCCCGTTTAATAATATCTCTTTTTAACCTTACCATTGGCTTGTCACCAGACATAAGCGAAATCCAACACTGAATATAAAATTATTGGTGGTATAATGCCCTTCTCTATGGTGTTCTTCCCCACAAAACTAAAATGCTGCATGCATGGGGTCTTATCTTCACAGCAGGTAGGAAATATACTGCTATCCTCATTTTGTAACATCAAATGCCTAAAAGGAGCATCAAAATAAACCACTAAGTTTGGGTGCTGTACCTGACAGGTTGAGTTTTTAGCAATAATAGCATTTGTCTAAAATATGCTCCCACAACACAATTCCTCCCAAAATTACTTACAGCTAAAAGCTCTCTTAGTTCTGAAGACAGAAGCAAAAGTTTCTCAGATTGGATAAACCCAATTGACAGCCAGCTGTAAAAGGTTTTGCTTTAAGGAAATACTCAGAAAAACTTAATTTTTTGTAGTGAATCAAATCCTACAGAGAGGTCTTAACACTGAGACCACTTTTTCTTTCCCTAGATTGTCCATTTTTTGTTCTTACTTCTTGCAGTGAAGAAGTAAGATCTTTTGCCTCTATACAGGGCAAGATCAATTCATACGGTTTTTACACTATTGTATCATAAGGTTGTTTGGCTATATCTGTTTTCAAGACCTGCCTGGAATGAAAATCAAAACTATAGTAAAACCAGAAGTCCTCAATTTCTAACAGGTAACCTACTTCAACATGATGTTTCTGTGATATTGGAACACTTGATTTATAGTATCCTTACTAATATTTAATTTTCCCCAAACATGGGGGAGAAAATAGCATTTATCCTTTAGAGGCATTATCAGCCTCAGCATAAAATAAAAATAAATTTTTAGACAAATAGAGTGATGAGTAACCAGATTTGGCCATGTGTTTCTATTGATTAAATAAACTATGTTCTAGGATCGTGAAGAAAGCTGTAGACTCACTAAAAATTATCAAAGAAGACCATAGCAGTGGTTCTCTACCAACCGTATGAAGTTCAACAAAGGAAAGTGCTGAATTCTCCACCAACCCTGGCCAACCCTGGATGTACAGACAGGCTGGGGAATGAGAGGCTGGAAAACAGTGCCATTGAAAGGCACCTCAGGGTCCTGGTCAGCAGAAAGTTGGACACGAGCCAGCAGTGCCCTGGCAGCCAGGAGGGCCAACCCTGTCCTGGGGTGCATCAGGCACAGCATGGCCAGCTGGGCAAGGGAGGGGATTGTCCTGCTCTGTTCTGCACTGGGGCAGCCTCAGCTCGAGTGCTGGGGGCAGTTCTGGGTGCCACAATATATAAAAAAAAACATTATGCTATTAGAGAGTGTCCAAAGAAGTGCTTGGAAGATGGTGAAGGGCCTTGAGGGGTAGCTGTGTATGGAGTGGATGAGGTCAATTGCTCTGTCCAGCCTGGAGAAGGAGGAGGCTAAGGGGAGACCCCATTGCAACCTGCAACTTCCTCATGAGGGGAAGAGGAGCAGTGACAGGACCCAAGGGAATGGCCTGAAGCTGTATCAAGGGAGGTTTATGCTGGATATTCAAAGAAGGTTTTTCACCCAGAGGGTGTTTGGGCCCTGGGACAGGCTCCCCAGGGAAGTGGTCACAGCCCCAGCCTGACAGAGTTCAAGAAGTATTTGGACAGTCTCTCGGGCACATGGTGTGACTCTTGGGGATGGTCCTGTGCAGGGCCAGGAATTGGATTTGGTGATTCTTGTGGGTCCCTTCCAACTCAGGATATTCTGGGATTCTGTGATTCTCCAAAACACAAAGAGACAACAGCAGGAACAAAAACTTTATATAAAGAAAAAAGTTGCATGCATGCATAAAAATTATATCCTGACCTTTTCAATGACCAGTTTATGTCCAGAAGCATAAGAGCTGATAAAACTTATTTGTTGCAATATAACTAGAGATGTTGTTATTGGCCATAAATTAATCTGCCCTTTTGAAAAATTCAGCTATAATGTCTTTATTCTATACTGTACAAGCTTTGTAAGTTTTAAAAAAGCAAAATGGCATACAACTGATGAGCTGCGCAATCATATTTTTCATAATGTTGTATTTCCAACATGACTTATTTATAATTGCTTTTTTTTATTTGTATAGAATAACAGAATATAATTCTTGCTAAAATGTAAGTACTTACAAAAACTCATTTATGCAGCACTTGCTTCTCCAATAAGTATATTAGTAGTGCTGTATTAATTCCAGTATGCTTCTAAAATTATATCATGATAGTAATTTGGAAATTTCAAATAACACTCATAATGTTTCAAAGATATTTTCAATGCTACCTGTCATTCATTTTAGCCCAGTAATAATGGGTTGAGAAGTATCATCTGACATTAAAATCTTCATGAAAGTGAAATTATTAATATAATGTCTTAAGCAGTTAGCCTTGGTACTTAAACACACATTTCAAGTTAAATTTTGTGCATGACTAGTAGGGGTTCTTTTCAATTTTTATTTTACACAAAGAAAAATTATATTTTACACAAGAAACCTCTGGTCACTGTTCCACTGCTCAGGTGTATCATCTCCTTTTTCTTCTCTCAATTATGCAGAAAATGTCAGTTCGGAGGGTGCTTGTCTAAAGCTGAATGGCCAATTTAGCAGACCTAAACTTCAAAATAATAGCATCAGAGAATCTTTTAAGATTGTCAGGGATATCTGGAGAACATCTAGTTTAGAGAAGAGCCAGAATGTCTTCTCTAAGCCCTTGATTCAGAAATCATAGCAGTAAGTTGTCTTTGTAAGGCTGAAACAACCCAGTTCTCTCAGCCTGTTCAACTGCTGACTGCTTTGGTAGGCCACCCCTGTGCTCAGATCAGCTTGTGAATGCACTTCTTGTACTCACAGTTCTGGATTTTATTTTAGATCAAATGTATCCAAATTCTCTGTTAGTCACTTCTATTGCCTATATTTGAAATATCCTAGATGGCAATAGGCAAAACAGCTGAGTTCCTTTGGACAGCAGAGACAGTAGGTGCTTTCAGGGAAAACATTCCAATTGTTTGTAGCAGTCTTGTTCCAACATGCAATTTTCTCTTGCTCCCTAAACACAAAGTATTGCATATCCACATACAGACTATGTCCAGTTGCAGCAAACATACAAGTCAAACTGAGGAACAGCCAGAAAAAAAAAAGAAAAAAAAAAGTGGCAGGCTTGGTTCAAACCCTTCATAAAATGCTGGAGGCACATATTTTACATCTTTCAGGAAAAAAATCCCTACAATTTAGAGAACTATCTGCTTCTTATTCAGCAACATAAGCATTATAAGCTTGCAAGCATAGACTATTCACCTATTGTACAATATTCATACTCAAAGAAGCCATAAATTAGCTTTTGCCTGGAAAGGGGAAAGAAGCTACAGTGCAAACTCTACAGAGACATCCATCAGTGACAAATACAAGGATCACGTTCTGTGTTTTGGTGCATTTTTGTGCTGGTATATAATAAACATCTTCTAGATACTCATATCAGGTTCCCTCATTAACATTAGACCACCTTAAAGACAGGATAGGTACTGCAATCAAAAGCAGGTGTTTTGTGATTAATACAAACAAAAACAAAAGAGAATTAATTTGTGACATGAGCCTGAATTAACTTTCCAGGCAAACTATTTTAAATAATACCTCTTCTATGGTTTGTAAGTGAATACAGGTAGACAGGGATAAATCTACAGAAGTTCTTTCTTTTAGACCTTTTTTGAGCTCTTTTGGCAGTGAGACTTAAATGGGCTGTGTGAACATCAGCAGCACAATAGTAAGTCAAAATCCTTCTACTTCGTCCACTATTGGGGCCAAAAATTGTATTTCTTATATGTAAATGGAAGTTCTATTCACATGAGCAATATGCCTTATTCCTAGGCAGCTCCTTTAAAATAATCCTGGAATTAATATCTAGGTAATTTGTAACATGGCAATGGGTGGAGTCACACAATGAGGGTGAATTCCTCTTTCTGACTCAGTATTTCTTCTCAGGAATCAGGATTATTTTCAATTAAACTATACATGATTTTGAGATCATCTACTGACTGAGAACCTGTGTTTGCCATAAAGGCAGGAATGACAGGCTCTAGAGCTACCTAAAGTCAAGTTAAATTGAGGGTGGGGGCATCTGCATTAATTGAATCCATAGCAAAATCAGAGATTAAAATTCCATTTTTATTTTGGAGTATAATCTGAAATTCTTTGTTACACAGCAGAAGGTTTTGAAGTGGGAAGTAATTTCATCGTATTTTCGCATTTTGTGTTAATTTCAACTGCATGCAGTGGTTTACACAGAAGGGTCATAAGTAATGCTTAGCACAGAGCTTAGACAGTTGATGGCAAAGCCAGATTTTGATGTTCCTTAACTGCTTTACAGACCATTTTTAAAATCTGGCTTCACAGATGCTTATGTAACTATATACAAGGACCAATAGCGTCAGCATGCCATAAGAACAACTCACCGTGGTTTGATTTCAAATACTGCTGTGCATTGAATAGCTTCCTGCATGCTTTGGGTTTTTGTCCTAACAATGATTGCATTTTGGAGCAAAAATTAGCAGATTATTACTGATAGTTCATGTACTCAGTATAAAATGTTCATACTGCTTGAGACTTCAAAGTAAAATTTTTATTTTCTCTGAAAAGCATGCCACAATATCTAAAAAGTGCACCCAGAAAATGTGGTTTATAGTCGGTCAAACTCTGTTGATGTTAAGATCATCATTTTTCCTTCGCTGCTTCCCTGACACCCTCATGTCAGCCTGTATTCTCACAACAATAGGATTTTTGATTAGGGATTTCTAAACTGTATGTAGAAAAAAAATCTAGGCTCCAAAAATGGTACTTTTTTACTTATTTCTACTTATTATAAATCTATCTTTAATAGTACCTCATATGAGGTGTTATAGAGGACAAATAAGATGAAAAAAATACATGCAACATGAATGCTAAAAGCATTTGTCCAGATTTTTTTTTTTTTTAAATAGGAATAAACAAGGTTACTAGTAGGAAACTCTCTTATAAAGTGTAAAGTGTTTTATAAAAGTTTTGTTTTTTGCTTTACTTCATACACTCATGTAGTTTTAATTTGGTGATCTTAGATATGATAGAAACAAATAAATTTCAGTCTTTTATTAAAGTTTCCATTGCATTTGCTTGTACATATTGAAAAATAATCAACAGAAATTATAGTCCTCTGGCACAAAGTGGACGGTGGACAAAATCTGTTACATGTATTACAAAATTAACCAAAGGTCTGTATGAAACATCTTGAAAGCTAAGCTCCAAAGGGAACAAAAAGGCTAACTATTCCCCACGTTTCAATTTCACTATATTACTGTAACGTATCCTAGGAGGATTCAAAGGCATCAGCTTCTTTTGCATTTTCAATTGTTCCCCATAAACACACAAAAAGGGGGTTATACTTGATTTGATCTAGAGTGGATACAGATTAAAAAATATGAAAACCTTTAGTTCTCTCTTCAATGTTAACTTAAAAATGTCTTCTATATTCCAGTTCTAGGCGATTTTACCTTCTCTTAACCATGCAAAAGCTATAGTGTTTCAAAGCTGCAGATTAGTGATGGTGGCAGCTTATTCCTTTTGGTTATCTACAGCACCATCTTAGTGTCTTGAGGCATAAAAGAATATTATCTGTGTGACAGTTATGGCTAGAGCCATCTATACTGTTCATGCTATCAGCTCTCAAAGAGCTCAGAATAGAAATCACTCAGTTTAAGGCACCTTCTGTAGTTTCATTAAAAGCTTAAAATCATGAGGTACCACAAGTTATGACTAAGGTTATATGAAAATTTCAGTAAATCTACGATGTGGAAAAGTATATATGCAGTTGGGGTGGTTAGCATAGAATTGCTACTCTTTTGTAAAGGCAGTTGACCATAAGCAAGACAACCTATAAATCTGCTTTCCTTCTTTACTTAATTTTCATCACAAATAATGTGCCACTCTGATTGCATGAAATCATCAGGAGTGTCTTCAATTACTGTGTGCAGCCTCTGATCAAAATGACTTCCTCTGTTCTCAATCTGGGGGATGATGGGGAGGAAAACGGGAGGAGGGGGGGTGAGAAATGCACAGCTAGTTATGTATTACAAATGTCAGGTTACTGTGAAAGTGTATATATTCATATTTAATAATTTCTAAGCTGGAGTTGTGATTGCAATAATGGCTCATTCATATCTGCATTTCATTTAAATGCACTGTTTTGACTCACCGAACATTTGTCATAGATATTATAGCTAAACTTTTTCACATGACCACTGAGGTAATGACAGCATTACATTACCAGAAAACTGCATGACTTGCTGATACTTCCATTTTCCTCAGCAGCTTATGAAATAATCAAAATGTGTGCATGAAATGGCGGCCTGTTCTGAATTTATTTTAATACAGATAGGCTTATACAGAGAAATGAAGAAGAGTGTAGGACCTCAGACACAAGAGACAATGACTACGCACAAAGCTGAATTTTACTAGCAGGAAAGATGGATATATGGGTATTAGACTTTTCATAGCTATAGGAAGGATAATCTTTCAATCAGATTAATGAGAAAATATATTGCATGGGCCCTACAGCACTTTTTTGCTTTCCAGGCTAATACGTGATTTAAATCCCAAAAGTACATTTTCAGCATTACAATATCCTTTGATAATAATGTCGCTTGCACAAAGACAGATAAAAATAAAACAGTCCCCCTTGATTTCCCATTTTAGATTTGAAGTATATTTTCTGTTCTTTGCCTGCAATGAAGTGAATTCTATTGAGAAGAGTCACATTTAATAAGACAAAGGGAATTTTCTAATTATGCTACCTGTCAAGATTTGAATCTATGGGATTGCAACTGCAATTGAAGAAACAGAGGAAGCAATTGCATATAGTCCAGTTTACTTTGGTGTATGATTACTATTTGCACTTAGATATTGCTAAATGTAAATCAAGCACACACACAGAAGCATGCTTTGAAGTAAACACCAAAAGGCAAGTCTCAAAATGGATTTTATAGTCCTTATTTCAATTTTCAGTATGCAATTCCCCAAGCTTTTCTAATTTATCTATAGAAAAATAGTGGAAGCCTGTGAAAATGAAACACTTTTAAATAACTCTGAGTCACCAAAATATATTGTGGTCCAAATGGTAAACATCATTAAAGCTTAAATTACTAATGGTAAGAATGTA
Source organism: Poecile atricapillus (assembly GCF_030490865.1). Lineage (NCBI taxonomy): Eukaryota > Metazoa > Chordata > Aves > Passeriformes > Paridae > Poecile > Poecile atricapillus. Next base: position 123,301,117 of record NC_081250.1, on the reverse strand, counting down.
TACACATAATTATACTAGGTTAAGCATTTATGCATCTTTCTGGAGGAAAGCAAGTGCTGTAGTGGTGAAGAAAAACAAAAACCAATTAAAACCAATGCAAAATGAAAAATAATCTTTCCATACATTTTCTTATAATTTTTACATAGTTCACATAAGAAACATGCAAACATTAAAGTAAATCTTGCTGTTATAAATGGAAGCCTGAAAGTTATCATACGCTGTCCTTTCAGGGTCTCTGGGGAACTGTTCAATGTGCCCCATCAGACATTACTCTTATTTGCAGCTTTGCAGTCTTGGAAACACTATGGCACATTAGACAAAGAAAATAAATATTGTGCCTTGATGGTTTTCTTCATATTACAAGTTTACACAAATTCATGATACACAATCAATTATTATAAACATTTAATGCAAATAATAAATTAGTTCTCTTAGTGGCTACATCAATTTTTTAATATTATTACTATTAAAGCAATGTCTAGTAGAATAATGCAGATTATGATCACAGGCAAAAAAGTCGGCATAATCGACAAGCCTGTTTGAGGACTTTTAATCATTTGTGTGTGTGTGTGTGTGTGTGTTTGTGTGTGTATACACATGTATGCATATGTAAATATTCATATAGACACAAACACATATAAGTATATATGCAAAACCACACATACGCACATATATATATATATATATATATATAATCTCCTGCTGCAAGTACTGAAACACAATCGGATCTTATTTTAACTCATCTGATTTTATGCAAGTTGCAAACTGACTTTTCGACTATTTGCTTTACATCTCTATTTAGTTGCTTCTATGGTATTTTTTCAGAGAGGGAAGAAAGATGGCCACATCACTTTTTTTCTATAAAAACATTTAAGCTCTGTAGATGTTTTTTAATAACTCCCAAGTGGTGTCTTTTTGAGCACTACTATCAAATATCTTATTACTAAGCTGCAGCTTTAAACATTTACAGTAGGAAGACTACTAAAAATTCATAAATGATTTCAGCATTCTAGTCTGGCTCAGGTTTCTGAATACATAAATATGCAGCATACTCAGTTCCAGACCAAATATTTGGTGTCATCATCCACCCATATGACAAGAGCAAAGCATAAAATTCATAGGGCTGCAATCTCCTTTCACATCCATACCATAGGAACTTCAAAATTTTGAATTATAGATGTGTTAGACAGGCTGCCGATCTGCCAAGGCTCTTCCACCCTACAAATGGTGTTAGCGTTTCCACATGTCTTCTACATTTGTAATTGGTTATTCAAAAAAGAAATGATGGGACCAAAAGTAGATTAATTCGGGTAAGTGCCTTTTGTGGGCCAAATGTTTCAAAAGTAGACATGTTAAGTTGCAGCAGAAAGATTGTGCTGACCCTGTGATCCTGATATAGGGTAGATCTTTTCCATCTTCAGCATTGTCCTTTCAAAGGAACACAGAAGGTTCATGTACTGAGCTTCTTGCCCTCTGTCACTTCTGAAGCCTCCTCTCCTTCATGCAGAGATCAGAGAGATTTTTGTACCTTGCTGCATGAAAACACCCATGAAGTGACCTTAAAAGGAAACATTGAGAGCAGGGTTGCAGAGGCTTAGAGCTTCACAAAAGTATGACAGAAGGAGAAGGTGCTTTTTAGTGTGCTTCCCCAATACTAGTTGTCCATGGAAGAGGGTATTTTTTTGTCTTTTTTTTTTTCCTATCTCTTGATTTCTGTGGTTGATATATCTATGTATTTCCATTCAGTGGACAGGAAAACCATTCAGATTCTTCAGTATTTATGAGCTGGCCTCTCAAGAGGGCTGGTAGGAGGTACTCCTATTATCTGCAACACCACAAAAATGTAGAATGAAGTAACTCATTCAGTGAACTGCTGCTTTTTCTGTAAGAATTCCCTTGAAATTCTATGAAAACTGTAAATTTGAGCATAGTCAAGATTAGGCCCATGATTATCAGTGTTTGTACTTCTGCAGATATAAACCACTTCCTTAATGCAGCTGAAAATACCTTAGCCTTTCCCTTTAATTACATGTGGAGATATGTTTTTCATACTGCATTTACCTCAAATTCACAATTTTTCTGGGAAATACCACTCAGTACCTTGTAGAGGAACATCTTCAAAAGCAGCCACAAAGATGTCTCACTAAAGGTGAGAACAGCTGATGGCTACAACCAATATTTTATTTCTTAAGGAAACACTGTGATGATTGTATGACAGCGTAATGCCAAGTATATAGTTTGCATATATTTTTAAAAAAAGATTGTACAGCATTTTAGGAATTGCTAGGATTAAAGGCAGTATAAAATGCAAAATATTATTAAAATGTATGAAAAAAGTAAAGGACAGAAACACTGAAGGAGGTCCTGTAGTTATTTCTAGTTAAGCAAAAGGAAAGGGCATTGAGCAGATTACCTCCCACTAAGCCTGCCTTTCAGGTCTTGTGTGTTGGATGTATTCAGGATTAATTCTCTACTTCAAAAGAGGTGGTAGTGTTTGCATAGCAATGCATTTCCTTCCTGCTCTCCATCTATCTGCTTTTACACTGGTGGGACTCTGTGCAGATGGCTTGATGTCCCTCTCCAGAGTCAGTGCAAAAGAGTCATCAGAGCATAGCAGCCCTTCCTTAGATCACCATCTTTCTCACCCTCATGGTTGCAGAGAGATTTTCAGCCTCCCTTCTTCAACCACACATGCAAACAAAAGTTTCCTACTCTTGAAAAAAAAACCAATATCACAAATGTCTGGAGTTTTCCATGAGGTTTTTCACCATGGCTCCAGAGATGCAAGGCGCTGAAATTTGCCATCCTTGAACTAGCTGTTGAGTCTGTTTGAGCCTCCCAGTTGGCTTTACTCCTCCTTTACTGCTGCACCATAAAACTTGCCCTGACTGAAGACTTCAGTGTCCACCTCTGATCCTAGCAGGAAAAAACACTTTGTGCACTATAGTCCTGATCTCTCAAGCTTCCTTAGTCTCATGGAGGAAGCAGAACTATCACTAAAAGTAACTACCCAGAGCTGCAGGTGTCTATGCTGAGAAGGAAAGCCCAGTAATGCACTAGCATGGTTTTGATTCAGACACAAAGCAGCAACCAAAGCATTCAGTGCTGGCACTGGTGGAAAAATGACTACAACAGTCTTTCACTAAGTTGTCTTTTATGTTTCTTGCAGAGGCATTAAATATTAGAGATCTTTTCTGGCTAAGGTGATTAGAAATCTTAGAATAAAATTTAATTTTCTTCCCTTCCCAGAAGAGATTCTGTCATTTTGTGGCTTGCACTTTAATTTGATGGCTTTTTTTTGTTCCTTCAGTAAAGGTATCTTCATTGTGCCTTTAAAAACAGATACTGGGCTCCAAATTTTTTTTGGAAATTCAGGTGTTCCAACAGAACCTAACATCAAATTTCTTATAGAACTAAGCATTCAAACATGTAAAATGAAAGAACTACAAACTATAGCAAAGGGATAGGGAAAATCAGGATTTTCAATTCAGTTATAAAGAAGAGACAAAGTATTCTTCCATTTGGATCTTCCTGTAGTACTTTAAGAGGCTACATAAAGTATTGCATGAAACCTTTTTAGGTTCCAATATCCAGGATATTTTCCCTATGTAATAGAATTGAAATATGCTTTTAGTGCTGACATTGTTTGCAAATTACTTTGTGGGAGAAGTACAAAAGGAAGAAAAAGACTAATTTTCCCAGCTTGTTGACTCTTTTTATTCTCTTCAGGACTGCAGTACATGCCTATGGAAGTGATGGTTGAAAGGCAGCCCTCATGAGAACAGGAGCACATTTTTAAGCTTGTCCTCATGAAAATTCTTTTCCTTGGTCCCAAACATCACGTAGGACACGTTTTCTACAGTAAAGAAAGCTGTTCAAAACTGCCATAAGTGTCAGCTACTCAAATCACCTAAGAAGTGACCTGGCTAAATTTTCATGTAAGGTCTCAATGCTAATTCCAATTATTGTGTTTTACTTGATAAATGCAATATTTAACTATTTTGCTGATGAAGGCACTTTTGGAAACCTAAAGACACACATTTGGGCCTTGATGGAGTAAATTTTCTTCATAGTAGCTTGTATGGTTCTGTGTTTTGTATTTGTGACCAAAACAACGTGGATAGTATAGGAATGTCTCAGTTACTGCTGGACACTGTACAATGTCCAGGCTTTTTCTGCTTCTCAGTAAGCAGCTGGGGGTGCACAAGGAGTTATGAGGAGACACAGCTGGGATAGCTGACTCCAGCTGAATGATCAAAGAGACATTCAATACTAAATAGCTCCATACTCAGCAATAAAAGCTGTGGGGAGGAATGGGTGAATATTTGGAGTGATGGCATGTCTAACCATTACATGTGATGGCTAAAAATCTGGGAAGTTGTGAATTAATTTTTTATTTTTGCTTTGCCTACATGTGTAGCTTTTACTTTATCTATTAAACTGCAGTGTTTGGGGTTTTATTTCTTTTTTGCCCTTCTGATTCTGGCCCCCATCTCACAGGAGGGCAGTGAGAGAGTGGCTGGGTGTGTCTGAGCCACCACCAGAGAGTGAAACCTCAACATGACACTACCAGTCAGGTACTGTACCCAGGCAATAGTGTCTGTCAGGCTCCTTACTCCAGTGGCAGATGCTGTGACATGATTCCACGGCAATTGCAATCTGGAATAAAGTAACTGAAATAGTTACTTACTCTGTATGAGAACATTTCTGGAACCAAGCTTACTAAATTTCTGTGGAGAACATATTGGAAAGTAAGGACATTCAGCTCTTCCCAAGGAACACAACACATTGCAAGAAAAATTTTAGCAGAACAAGGTTCTGATCCACCCTCCCAAAGCCGTAAGTACATTCATACAAACCAAAATACACAATCCAACTTCTCAAGCACATTTAATTTTCATGCATAAAGTGATTTCTCTATAGACAGAAATTTCAAAGAAGAAATCTCAAACCTCCAGAAGGATGCTAGCTGTAGTTTTGGCGTATACTAGCATTTCTTGCCAATAGTGATTTGGAAGCAGCATGTGGCTACTTCTAATTGAGGACCAAATATTTTTCAAAAGCATTCATAAAAAATGAATGGTTGATATATCTGAAGCAGCAGACTACCTCCTGCTCTCTTCCCTCCTACCCCGTACCCCCATATTATGCTAGCACTTCATAAAACAGCAATGTAACAAGTCCTTTTTGACAACGAAACTGCTTCTGTGAAGAAACACATTCATTTGCAATCATAATGAACTGAAAATGCTGATTCCACAAATATGGGAAGTGCTGTGTATCCTTCCCAAGAATTTAAAATAGTAAAAAATGACCCTTACTATGGCAACAACTAATTGGTTTATTGCCCTGATGGGCTAGTGACAAGAAAAGCAGTTGGTAGCAGTGCCTTCATCACAGGGTATTCTAAGAAATAACTAATTTAAACCTTCTCAAGCACAGACATAACCTGCTCCACATGGGAGCATATCTCCAGAGGGTTCATTAAGTTACTGGCAGTCTAGGTTTTGGAAGCAACAACTAAACACTACATCTCTGTTCTAGTCTTTGCTGATTGCCTGAAGACCTATAGGCTCAATGAATTGAAGGTGGTGGGGTGGTGGAAAGAATTTCCAACTGTTCCTGAGTATAAACAAATAAAGAAACTACAAAACTATATTCAGCAGAGCTTTTCTGTTTAAATGCAGCAACTGAGAAAATATATTTCCTGTAATAATTTTAGAACAGTTCCATATTAAGTTTTGGAAAAAATGTTGCTTTTCTACAGAGGAATAAATAATCAGTTATTCAGAAGTAAGCAAAGTCAGCATTGCTATGTTATACCAGGAAATAATAGGGGCTTTGTAAATTTCTTTCATAGTCCTTTATGTTTCTGAGTCCTGTGTACTGAAAAATTCCTTTTGATCTTGGGTCTTTCTTAAACAGAGAGAAGAGTGAGTAACCAACTTGCCTTTTACTGGAAAAAGTTATATACCTGCTGGGCTTTGTGACCATCCTCTCTATTGGGCCTGAAAAGGAAGTGCATGAGATATCCATTCTGTGTTTTGATTCCATATTGGGACATGCCTTCCTGAGTTGTTTCACATTATTTCATTTCTCCCTGGTATTGCTTTGTGATTTTTCGGTTCAAACTACCTCCCTCAAAAAGCAAATCTTAGCCAGAATTGCAATTTTGGGTCTTTTAAAATAAAAGCTCCATGGCATTTGCAGCTTTTAGGTGGTTTCCACCCAAACCCATAAATTAAATGTTATATTCAATCCAGAGTCATGAATCTGTGGTTTGCAGTGACACTTGAAACCAGGAAAATGTATCTGTTTCTGGGCTTTTAAGTTTTGTACAGCTCTCTATAATACCGTTGACAGCTATTTAGGTATCACTGGATTTAAATGTTTGCTTTAGAAAATCACATTGGGAGAATTTTGGTTGGTAAATGAAAGCTAGTTTAGAGCTCTGTCCTATTTTGCAAAAGTTCAAAAGGGGAAGGATAAATTGTTCTAGTTTTAAGCCATTTCAACAGCTAATGGAACAGTACAAATGGAAAAGGCCCGTGCTGTTGGAGCAGAAGGGTCTGAGTTACATTCCCAGTATAGCCTGTGTGCAGATTACATGACAGCTGTGGCGTCTGCATTTACACAGTCACAAATCATTTATGAGACTGACAGTTGTGCCACAGTTTGTGGTTTTCTCTGCCACCAATTGAACTAAAATATCTCAAAGGGAAAGGTTAATGCACTATACTACTGTGCTTGGCATCCATTTGAATATTGAAAAGTCTCTTCTATACTAATGCATAAAAATCAGCCAAACCAAAGTACAGTAAAGAGCAGAAAACTGTTCTTGAGGTTGAATCCTGTAAAAGTGCTGGTATGTATTACTTGCTGTTGATCTATACTGTCCAGGAATGAGGGAGAAAATTATGTCTTCTAAGTATTTTCCCATTTTATTGCAAATGAAGGAGAAAGAGGTCCTAAAGGTTACACATAGCTGTCCTCTATTCCCATCCAGCCGGCCAAAACATCCCATATATATAATATTTAGTGGGTGCAACGAGCATGGAGAATGCTGGATCTTTGAAATGCTTTGGGAAAGGAGGTGACTGTCCATCCCAGGAGCAGGCAATTTCCTTCAGTGAAGCAGGGAGAGAGTGTTGCTCTGGAGACGTACTATGTCAGTAATGAATTTTTCACCTCTCTCTTCTTCCTCTCACATTCATGAAGTCCCTAGGAAGTAGGAGGGTTTTTCCCTAGTGGCGTTGCTTGTGTTACATTGGTATTTTCAACAAGGTTAGGAAAGGTAACACTGAGAGCTCCAATTGAATGATGAGATGGCAGTGGCTTCAAGCAACTTACTGAGGCCTTTGTTTAATTTGGAAATTTCCTTTTGTGCCTCAAGAGGAACAATGGCATCACTCTACATGAGTAGAATTCTTCCATGGGGAGTCTCTTCCATGGAGAAAACTCTGTGAGTCATTTGAAGTACTGAGTGATGGATATAATGTTATATATATATATATATATATATATATATATGTGTGTGTGTGTGTGTGTGTATATATGTATATATATATATGTATATATGTATGTATATATATATGTATGTATGTTTATATATATGTTTAAAAGACAATTTAATTTTATTGTTTCTAATTGTGTACTCAATTCAAAGTGATACCATTTGCTATGGACAATGGACATGCCTAGCTGTTCCTTTTTTTTCACATTACAAGGTATTTAGATGCTGATGACATGGTATTGGTAACTATTTCAAAAATACTTGTTACTTGGGTATGTAACTTAGGCTTTCAAAAGCATTCAAATCACTTCCAGAGTTAACGGGACTTAGGCTTATAGGGAGTTATAGCGGTTTTGAAAAAGGTATCCTATAATTTTAAGAATGTTTAATACTTCAAATGGATTTTTTTCTGTATTTAACTATCATGAAAATTCTTGAACAACATTCCTTTCTTCTGACCCCCTCTCAGCTGAACAGATTGATAAGTTTTCACTCAGTTCTATGAGACTCTTCTGATCTAGATCCATAGATTAAGGGATATGCCCAAACCCAAATCCTGAGTAGATGATCTTAGGGGAACTTCTCCCCTTTTTTCTTCTAACAAAGTGAGGTGCCTCCCTTTCCCTTCCATCCTGGACACATTCTTAATTCCTTAGAGACATGTTTCTTAAATTAGATACAAACACAATATTGCTCATTCATATGTAACATAAATGCATAAACTTAAGAAAATGCTTTCTATGATAATTGATTTATCAAAAAATGTTTTTCTTATGCAACTATTCTAATGTAAGTAACTGAATTAACAAGCCACGAGGAGAATATGCATTAAAATATTTACTGTCTACAATTACCTAATTCTTTCTGACTTAACAATGCAATCTATTATTAAAACTACATGTTTGATATGCTTTCTTATTCCACTTCTATTATTTCAAATGTTTTAATGATTGTTTTACAAGGAATAAAAATATACTCAATGAGGAAAATTAAATTAGTTTGATTCCTAAATGAATTAAAAGCAAAAAAATTTATAGACTTTTCACCTAATGCATTATGCATGAGCTATCTTTTCCAACATTTCGAGAGTTATAGGATGGCAGAGAACCAAAAATGCTGAAAAGGACTTCTTATAACAAAGTTTACATTTGAAGTTCCAGTAGAGAGATCAGACATGAAACTCAGACTGTGTTTTTTTATTTATTTTCTTCTAAAATTTGAGATGGTAGCATTAGTGCATCAGAATATGAAGATAACCCTTTGGACAGCCAGGAAAGAGCTGGGATTTCCAAACAAAAAATATTAAATTTTCCATTCTTCATCACAACACATTATCTAATCCTCATAAAGAGACTCTGAGGACAAACTGTTGAGAACATACTCTTCACAATTCGTCAGACAGCCAGTTGAGTGCTGTTTTTCTCCTTTATTTGTATTTGACAAGTGAGGTTCAAGCAATGTCTTTCCAGGTTCCAGCATCTCGGGTGAATGCCACAGTCCTTGTGTTTGACTGCATTTGCCCTGAGTCTTTCTATTGGGAACATTCCATTCTTCATAAACATTCATTACAGCAGAATTCAAAGCTGGAATTCCTAAGTGAAAATAACACACAATCACCTTAATCCTTTGGTTGTGGAGTTAATCATTCATTTTCTGGCACAATGCCTGCTTTGGCAAACGGAACATTTTCTCATAAAGGAATATATGAGAACTGAGGACATAAAGGGGCTGTATAGCTGCTCAGATTCAAGTCATTGGATCCAACAGAAAAATGGATTGCAATCAGCTTTTCTATGCTCCAGATGAACAACATATTATTGGCTAAATTGGGATATACATTCTCTCTCTTATGTGTTGAACAAAACCTGACATTATATATAGGAAAATCTTTCCAGATACAAGTTAATCAAGGCAGGCATCAAGAATGAAAAGAAACAAAGAAAGAAATTCTTGAACTGTTGGAACACCACTTTCCTATCTCAGGTTGGCTGGCCCTTGGGAGTTGTAACACCAGGGAGCAGGAGGAGGAGGCTGCTTTGGCCTTGAACCAGGATCTTTGGGTGATGGTCAGGCTGTCAGTGCCATACCAATGGAGTGCCATCCGACTGTGCCCAGTGAGATGTATATGGCAGGATCAGTGACATGGACCAGGCTCAGCCTTCATCCAAAAAGTGAAAAGAAAGCTACAGGAAGGATCCAGAGTGAGCATCTCAGGTGAAGGAAGGTGGGAGATCCCAGCAAGGCTCTTCCTTCTGCAGCTCTGACCAAGGTCCCACATCCGTGTCATATCGGAGACGACCACGAGAAAAGTCAGTCAAAGCCCTTGGGGAAAGTGAAGAAGTGGTGGAGCCTGTGGGTGCACTCTGGGCCAACAGGAAGCTGGCTTTCTGTGGAGAGCAGAAAGTGAGATACTGGAGCTAGATCAAAAACATTAATGTACAGACCTTTTGCCTTAATAAATTGAGATCTCTATTTCAAAAACATGTTAAGCTCTCATATAGAGGCACAACATTTTACCATGGCTGCTTCAAGGCCTAGAGATAGATTTTCAAAGCATTAGCACTTTCTTCCACAAACAATTTTTGTTTATAGATTATAGTACCTAATGATAGATGTTTTTTTGATAACTATTAAGCAGCACTAAAAACTAATTTCATCTCTGATCATTCACTTAGTTACCCTGACTTATTCCACTTACATTTCCAAGGTACAGACATTTTTTTATTGAACCTAAATTTGTGTGAAAGGGTGAAATACTGATCCTGGGGGAGTCACTGGCTGCAAAACTCCCATTGGCAGCAATGATTTCAAGATCTGGCCTCCTGGGATTTTCATATTCTTCAAGGGTTTGTAGAATAATAAAAATGTGTTGAAAAAACACAACCAAAACCAACCAACCAACCAACTAAACAAACAACAAAACAAAACACAGCACAAAAAAAAGCCCCCCAATAAACAAAGCCAAATCGACCTACCAGCCAAAGTCTACTGAAAAAAAAAAAAAAACAAAAAAACCCTACCAAACATATTGCAATTGAAAATTCTGTCTTTTCACTGTGAGATGTTTGTGAGTGAAAATATTTTGACCTGATGGATTTTTTAGTGAGTTAAGGCTAGTAAAGGAACAATACAATACAATACAATACAATATATTCCTATTTAGTCAATGGAAGTAAAAATGGTACCTTCAGGGAGCAATTCTGATTATGTTCTGGAGGGACAACTTTTCTCAATGAATTATTTAAGGGCCTTAGGACAACTTGACTATTTAGGTGGGTGTCCTGGTGAGATTCCTAAAACTGAAAAAAATGAAAATAAGCCTTATGCAAAATATCCAAAGTATTCAGCTCTGTTGACTGTTTTGCATTCAATCTTGCATTCTCATCTTCAGCAATTCTTTTAGTGCCTTCCTGTCTGTGAAAGAAAATTAACATGTTTCCATTTCATAGTGAAAGGAAGAATCCACTGAAATCCAAAGCACAAAATATTCTTCTTTATTAGGAGGAGTTGAGGGAAATTTGGCTACAAGTAAGATGTAAAAGTTAAAGAGAGCTAAGGAAGTCCCCATCATGTGATCTATTTGTTAATGCAGATTGCAGTAAACTTTATACAGTCTTTTTCAATAAAAAATGGGCATTGGTTAAAGCAGTGACTGAAGTGTGTTATATGGGGTACCTTTGAAATACACTGCACTTCCATAATGGAACACCAGCCATGATGCATAAATAATAAGAATTTTTACATTTATATTTTGTGGAGAAAAAGGGTTTCAAGACAGCTGAGGTATTTCTCCATTTTTCTGCACTCATTTAATGAAACACACGTTTCAAAACACTGTCTTTCTCTTTCTTCATTTTAAAGAAAATAAAACTCATGGAGCAGAAATAAATAAAAAAAAAAAAATGTTTGTACATTTTCAAGGAAAGATTGTTGCCAGTTTCTGAAGCATTACTGTTGTCTTCAGCATTATGCTAGGTCTGTAATTACAGAAATGCAACAAAAGGGGGGTTGTGCATGAAAAATTACAATTGTGAACATGGGATCCATCCTGCCATGGACAGAAAAAGAGACACTTCCTTGTATTTGTATTCAATTCTATGTTCATCTACAGTTCCCTCTACATCCCCGACGAATCTATCTGGGCAGTTATTCCTTTTCTTTAGCCACAGAATATAATAACACCATGGGAAAATAATAAAAAAAAAATTCATGCTTCACAATACTTGCTAGGCAGTTATGTGATTTAAGATCAAAGTTGAAAGAAAAGACAGGTAACAGCTAAGCTCAAAAATTAAATAATGAAGAGAATTGTGCCTTAAATGGCCAATTTGAAATATTTCATATCTTAGCATAATTAAAGTTTTGCATATAATGATAGAACCAAAATCCTTCATCACTCCTTTTTGCTCCTAGTGAAAGAAGATGGATTAGGAAAAAAAATTAAGATGGAACTGGCCATCTTGTCTTTAAAACAACAACAAAAAAGCCTTTCACTCATTTATGGAACACTTCAAAACAGGAATAAATGAAAATGAATTAAAATGTATATATCATCTGCTGTTCTTTCCATCATGAGAAAATTTTCAGGTAGCCAACTGTTTTGAAATAAATTTCCCTGCAGTTGCTATAGTGATGATAATAAAGTTCCTGCCTCAATTTACGTGATAGAGGTTCCTAGCAGAACGCTTGAAAAGGTAAGCTAATCATAATGAAGACACTGTTAGTTCTCATGCTCAGAGCAGCCTCCTTGAATTTAGTTCAAAATTACAGGACTCCTCCGTTGTTGTCAATTTTGTTATATGTACATTATCATAATCTTTCTCAAAGTGGTAGTAACAAATTATGCAGCAGAGACAGTACTACTCTTTTTCTAGGTTAAGACAGTGGACAAAGAATATGCGGGTTTGTTACAATAAGCAATGACTGAATCAAAGATATTTCTCTGTTAGCAGTTTTTTCCCATTACAAATCTTTGTTTTTTCTAACCATGTAATGACAGTATATTTTTTTTTTCTTCTCCGGTACATATTGTTCAAGTCTCGTTTTATCTCAGTGTTGATGCAAACTAAATAGCTTTAAAGCAGTTACCTGTCAAAATGGATGAGTCATCAAAGCAATGTCAAAGATAAAACATTATTGCTCAGATGTATGTTCTACTGCAATAATTTTGTAAAATAACATAATTTACTTTAAAACATTTGTGAAGCTAAAATAGCTCCCATAATAGCTGGTTTAGAAGTAAAATATGCAAAATAGCTGACAAAAAAAATACAATGTCATTAAATATTATTTAGATAAATAAGATAAAACAGAAATATTAAATCTGCCAAAAACTAGGACTAATCATCATGAAAACAATGTTTTAGCAAGGCACTTCTAAAAATATCATTATTTGCAACTATGATGTAACTATATATACAAGAATGTTTCTGTGTGAGAATCTGTGTGTGTTTTGATGTCTAGGTGTCACTGCCATTAAAGGTGTATGAGCTTCCCTCCTTCTGCTACTTTATTGCTTGCATATGTATCATGCCCACCAATGAGGAAAATATTTTATTTCCTCAAATAAGAAGGCATTTGGGATAAAAAAAGAAAAGGCTAAGCTCAAAAGCCAATAAGATCTCAAGCTTGATGTACAAAGGCACAAATGCTATGATGAGGATATGTCATGTAATAAGAGACCTCAAATAAATTAATGAAAGAGCCTGCCAAAGTTAATGGCTATGATGTCAGTAAGCTTTTAATTAATAACTTTCATTATTTTTAAAGTCCTTTACAGATGGACTCCTAAGGAGCCAGGGCTCCAACAACCAAAGAGTAAAGCCAGTTATGATGATTTTTTTTTTCCATGGACTAAAATCCCTATCCTATCTAGTGCCACATTCTCAATAACAGCATATGTTCTTTGGTCAAATGTGTGAAGCCTTAATCTGACCAGTGACATTCAGGTCAGGAGTACACATATGGTATGCCATACTGACTCAATTAACCATCCATCAATTTAATTGCATAATATATCAGAAGATGTATTCCACTACTACTTACAGTTAGATGCCAGTGTGGAAATAAATAAGACAAAGCAACAATTTTCTGTTGTTTGTTTACCTTAACAGGAATACTAAGTAGAAACAATAATACATTTTATAAGGTAATTTTGTTCTTGGAAAAAAATAATTTTTGACAGCTAAACTGATCAGAGGCTTCTAGTTTTAGAAATGATACTTCTTGTAATAAGCAAGTGTAGGTGGAAAGCACACGTTACAAGAAAATTATAGCGCTTCCACTGATTCTAATCACATTAATGTAGGGATAAGGGAAAAAGAAGGTATATTATTTAAACATTATGTAAATTATGAAGAGAGTTAACATATTGCAAACTTATAAGTAGTGACATAGTTGAGTTGATTTATGCAATCACTCCAGACATCAAATCCTTCTGGAATAATATACATGACAAAAAATGACAACATGGTGACAAGATTAAAAAAAAAAAAAAAAAAAGAAAAAAGAAGAGGAGGAGAAAAAAAGGAAAAGAGAAGAAGAAAATTAGGCATAGATTTTAAATATTCTAAGGAAAAAGCTTGAAAAATCTGAAGTCAAACAGAAAATCTTTCAATCTGGAATTCACTGAAAGACAGACTTCAAGTTCTGGCTGTTAACAGTGTTACCTAATATGATGTCTTCAGAATTTGTATTACTTTTAGTGTGCTCATTTCAAAACCAGGCCCTAAAAATGCTTTCCAAAACATGTTAATGTTTAGAATTTCATAAGCAGAAGCTAATTTTTTTCCAGCTTGGTCTGCATACCTGATTTGTAGCCATAGTAAATCCTGATTCTCAATTGCCAAGTCTGTGGATATCACAACTGCTGTATGGACCAATTGTCAGCCACAGGCCATAGTACCTGCTTGAGCTTCTTTTTTATACACAAATCAGGGGCATACTGATGAAATCCTTTCTTTTCTGCCACTTCTTTGGGGTTAGAAAACACCCTAGTGTGACGTGTCTGTTCAGACCAGCAGTTGCCTAAAACTGGATCTTGCTTTCCCATTATTTCCTCCTATGGAAGAATGCCCAGTTTGGAGTATTTGGCTTCTTATTCACCCGGAATATTTAGAGAGCTTTCCATAGTCACTTCTTTTTATAAAGAAACAGAAATCTTGTTCAGTTAGACACTCCCAAAGTCTAGAATGATGTGATTTTGTCATGCCTAAAAGTTAATCAGCAGCAATATTAAAGCACTTTTTAATATAACACTTTGCAAAGAGACAAGGAGAAGTGTTCCTAAAGATTGTATATAGTGTTTTTTGGGTTTTTTTAGCAAGAACATAGTTTTTCAACATAGTATTTTTAGAGTCATAACAAGCATAGAGTAAATAACATAGCTCTTGCAGAATGGAAAATAAACCCTGGAGTTAACACAATCCATCACTTTTTATTAGATATCTCAGATAATTTGTGATTTGGTTTTATGTTCACTTTTCATGTGATTTGCATAATTTTCTAATGGTTGTTCTCCATGTTCTGTGAATTTTCTTTTTTCCCATCCAGTTTCTTGAAATTCTGGAAATCTTTTATTGATTCTGTTTTTAAGCTCTTTAAAAAGTGAAATTGATTGAAAAGTTTCTTTCAAGGATCTGGCCCCTGATTTGGCTGTTGGGGAGGAAAATGATAACTTCTGCCTCTGAGCAGCCAAACAATGATATACTCATTAAAAAGAAATGTTAACATTTCTATATTATCAATCACTGGACATAACTGCACACGGAAGATGTGTCTGTGTCACACAGATGTTTCCATCCCCTGCACCTGACATATATCTCTGCTCCTTGTTACTTTTCTCACATATCCAGGCCATTTCAGAGGTTTCCTTTCTCTGATCTCATGGCTTGGTTAGGAAAATCCAGGATTTATCTGTCCTGGGCCACAGAGACAGAGATGCTGCCAAACAGTACTGCAGTACTCTGTGGCTCAAGGCTTCCCACAAATGCAAATCCCCCCTAAAAGGCACAGCCCTCCACCACAGCCAGATAGCAAGAGTCCATTCCCATTTCATGAGTCACACATTTATCCCTCAAGGTCTTAGATATTGCAGAAAACTTACAGCTGGGTATCACGTATGAGTATATCTGAAAACAAGCAATTCATTAGAAATGAAATTAAAAAATACCTGGCCTTTTTGTTATGGATTTGTGGAAGTATTCTTTGAAGACATTTGCAGTCTGCATTACACGCACAGCAGGCAGGGATGAAGGTTTGTTCCTGAAGAAGTAATGCATGTTTAATCAAAGAATAGCAAAACCTAGCTTGATACTGAAGGTTCTAGCTCACATCTGTCAGTAAATTGGAAAGGCAACTACTCCAGACACTTTTATTTCCTTTTTCTGAGTATAGAGTCTTCATTATGGCACATTTTAGCTCTTCCTAGACTTAAACTGAATGGAAATCAGCCTGGGCTTAAATTAAGTTGGTGACACCAGTAGTTTAGATGTTACAGGATATTGGTGACTCAGGGGCAACTTACAAGGAAGGCTGAAGCAGCAGCTGACGAGGGACTATTTTACCACACCTACTCAGAGAAATGAATAGCATAGCTTTAAATTGCACATATCTAACAGCCAAATTAATATTTTTGTCCAAGACTATCTAACAAATTCAGAGGCTATCATATTTCTTCATTAAACAGCCATTTAATGATGCAAACATACTTATTAGAAACCACAAATTATTCACAGTCAGCTCAGGATCAGAAAAAGAATATCCTTTTCTCAAGACTTACTGTAGCAAATAATTCCATTTCTCTTATTACTACTCTGATTTTAATACAGCTCATGGATTTAATTATCCAGTTCAGGATATATTTTTAAAGTTATAAAAAAATTGAAAGTACTATAAAATTAATAGTTATTACAACTAATCCATGATTAATACAGTTGCTGATAGTTTTTACATGTCCCAGAATAGCAATTTAGAGAATATAATTTCTGAAATCTCATTAGAGATTGAGCCAATTTTCTGAGAAAGCCACCAACCTGCCAATTCTTTCTCCATGGAACACATACCACTGGGATGGTCATGGTGCAGCCTTAAAATCACAGCATCAGTCAGTCTGTAAATTCAGTCATCCTTTTACCTGAAAAATCAGTGTCACCTAACTTGGGAAGGTCCTCCATTACAGTTGCCAAGGCCACAGGGCCAGATGTAGCACAGAAAACCCAAATTAAATTCTTTCCATATCATACTGTGTGACAATCTCGAATTTTAAACTATGTGTTAAGGGAGCCCAGACTTTGTACTGGCATTAGATGCTGTCATAGTATAAGATGATGTGACAGGAGCATATATTGATTAAGAATTTGCTGCTTTCCTTTTAAAATGTAGAAGATGACTAAAATGAGCAAAAAAAGGGATTGTACAAATAAACAAAACATGTTCTGGGTCACAAGGTACTCTTGAAAACCAAAGATGGTATTTTAAGGTTTTGTCTGTGGAAATAAAAAAAAATCTGGTGTAAGGACAAGAAAAGGCTGTATACTAGGGGAACACATTAATTGGGATATAAATTAGAATTACTACATCTAACAGAGCAAACTGCTTCTCAGAAATGGGAGATGTGTAATTTGGTTTATAATAAGGCACTCATCAAAATGGACCCAACAAACACAGGCAAACAAACAGCCTGCAGATAGACCCACAAGATCACACTCTAAATAACTCATCCACACACAAGGCAGCTCATGTGGGGTTTTTTCTAGCATTTTAGCTTGGCTTGGCTCTGGGTTTCTTCTTTTAAACAAAAGACTGATGCATTACAAACAGACAAGAGTCTGGATAAATGAGATCTGATGTTTATTCATGACAATTTCAAAAAATGTTCAGATAGTAAACAAAACTTAATTACTTTAGAAAGACATAAAATCTGCTGATATAGGATATAATGCTAAATAATAATCACCAGAAAGCCATCTCATTACTATTGGTTTTGTGTTTGATATGGGTTTGGCCCAAGGCAAAGCCCAGGGCTTTATTTATTTAAAAGGGTATGAAAACAAGACAATATGCATGTTTCATATTAAATATTGTGATGGCAATACACTATGTGAAATGCAATGAGAAAGTAACATTGTGAAGCACCGAGGAGAATTTAAAAATTTATATTTTGTTGTACTTTTTCTCAGACATAAGCAGACTTTCTGAGGGATTATGGGAATACTAATAGCCACTATGGAGTGGTAATTTATTATAATCTTGCAGCAAGAAAGAGCACATGTACACTTGTATATACACACACCCTCCACATATATAGCCATGTCTGATTTTCCTATTAAGTTATCTGGGATTTTTTTAATTGCAAACTCTGATGAGTTTAAGTCAACATATTTCCTTACTGCTCCTTCTGCTTGTCAGCTGTAGCTGGATTGATAAAATGCAAATGAACAAATCATTAACGAGTACTGGTTATGAATCTCTCAGGCAGTTCAGGACCCTATCAAATCCTGCACCTATTACTTTGTGTGATTGATGTACTATTGTAAGTGATTGTTCCTGATCTTATTAAATCTTATTGATTTTTTCCCAGTTTCTATTTTATGCAGGACCAGGCTTGGACTATTATGAATGTTGCTGAACACTGTTAATCAAGCTTACACAGCTATTTTGATGGCAAACAATTAGAACTCTGAAGCAATACCTTGCAATTAGCTTCAGGGATATGGACCTCAGCACCGTAATAATGAAAGAGACCTTCTCCTTCAAGCAAGGTAATGAGATTTACAATTATGACCCCAAATAACCTCTGAGAAATAACCAATCTGCAAACATAGATGTGTTTATCAATAATTTGTGCCCTTTTTATGAAAATGTATTTTAATTTTTTTTTCACATATGAATCATTGTTTCTACTGAAGCACAGTGTATAAAGCCTTATAAAATGACAAAAATATAAATTGAACATCTGTATATATAATTTGAATCCACTGGAGGGTTCTACAGAATGATATGCATCAATAATGTTCAAATGTTGCGAGAAGAATACCACTGAAAGCTTATGAGAAAACACTGACAATGAAAAACTTGGGTGGTTATAACCACTTGAAAATGCTTATTTATATGTTAAGTCAACATATATAAACATATATATATGTTTATATATATGCTTATATATATATAAATACATAACTTTGGGTTCATTATACATGCAGTTGGTCAGTAAACACAGACATCTATAAACATACATCTTCATAAATTCAGTGTATGTATTTTTTGAGTGACACAAACAATAAAAACAACCAAAATTTGCTCCTTTAGAAACTAAAGCGATTAACATAGTTTTGGGAATTCCAATAGTCTACATCTCAGGTCAAATTTTTGTTATACCCAAAGTCATTAAATGCAAAATTAATACATAGATAAAGTACAATGAAAAAAAATTTGCCTTGGGAGTGAAATAGTGTATTTCCAAAGTTCTTAACTTCCAGTATTTATATTTTACACTTGATGCTTAAACACATTTTTTGTTGATTATTTAGTAATGCTATAAACTCTTCCTATTACATTGCACTTGAAGATGAAACTTGCATATGTTTGCTATTAGCATGTTTGCTAATTTCTCCAGCAGCTTTTTTGCTAAAAAGATGTTATCCAACATTGATATCCAACACAAATGTATTTAGATATAAATAGGGAATATCTTGAAAATTAGGAAAATTTTACAATATTCCTTCCTTTTTTTCCTATGAATTTATTATATTGAAAGCAAGGCATTTATACTTGGATTTAAATGATGAGATGAAGTGTACGGGGCCCAAATGCAATAAGGAAAAATTTTCAAATGAAAAAAGTTTGCCATTCTTACTATTCCTCTACAATAATTACTTGCAAATGTCTCTCCTGTATATGGCATTATTATTGGGATGGATATGGTGCTAAGCATACCTCTAATTCTGCTGTGCTCCCTTTCATTGCTCATCTTATCCAAATTTTGCAAGACCTCTCCAAGCCTGTGTCTGAAACAGCCTCTGAAACAGTATGGGTTCTACAAACAGACTAAAACTGTGTCTGGGTGGAGATCTGTAGCTAAAAAGGTGATGGTAAGGATGATAATTTTTTAATCAATATGTTAATCCAGATTCTGGGTAGTTTTCTGAGTGAAGAAGGGGAAGGTAAAGAAAAGCAGAATTTCTTAGTCATTTAAAAATATGTCTGCTTCAATGTAATGTCAAATTAGGAACAGAGTTATATTTTTAAAAGATTAACAAGATAAACTCTTCTTAAGCCATGGGATACATGTGAGAAGTTAATACAGAGAGGTAAAATTGGGATGTGTCTATGGATGCATGCAATATACCATATGCTCACAAATTTAGAAAGCTGGAGCCAGTTTCTGTGCAAAAAGCAGTGTTTCCAAAAGCAGTGTTGAAAGGGTTAAATGGGAGAGCTTAGCAAACATGACAAAAATTTTAAAGGTTCATAAGCTAATTCACCATATGAATTTTTCCTGATTCTCTTTACTTTGAACACAACCAATAAATGTGAGTTATTTTAGTGCCAATTTCAATTTTTATCAAATAAATATACATTTATTGCTGGATGTAACTGTTAATGAAATGTACATAATATGTAAAATCTATAAAAATGTTGTAGGTATACATTACTTTCTGACTGTTTACAACCTTTGTAAACAAAGTATAGTATATCAACTTTCTCGTGACAATAAGCAGATTTGTCATCTTGGGGACAGCTAAATGAATTATTTAATCAATAACAGACTACATCTCTGGTGATAAGACAAGCTCAGACAAATTAAAAAGTGAATCAGGTAAAGTATGTCACAAGCAAGATACACAGGTAGTGTAACATACCTTTAATATTAAGCAGAATAACTTAAAAAAAAAATAAACCAAACCACCCACCCACCCACAAATAAACCACAACACCCCCCCCTTCTCTCCAAAACTTGAAAAAACCCATAGAAAATATAAAACCACAGTTGGGTGCCGGAAGAGGGGGGGCAGCTGTAGAGGCTGTGTGTTCCTGTTTTGTAGTAAAACAAGAAGACAACTTCTAAAAGTGAAACTATTAAAGAAATGAAGTAGTAAGATACTTCCCAAATTCATAAATGCAATAGTTTCAGAACAGTTTTGTACAAAACAGATGGTGCTAAGACACCAGAGGTCAGAGTGTTTCTAGGTTTGGGCACTTTTAAGTATAACACCTGTGTTGAATCAAGAAAGAAAGAAAAGAATTAGTAAATGTTTCCCTAACTGTTTACTAAGTTTGATCTCTACAGTACTTGACAGTGTGTTCACACCTTTTCCTCCTACCCACATGAAAGTCACAGTTTGTGTAGTGCTTATCTGGGCAGAGCAAACATCCAGACTGCACTATCAAAGACAGTTCTTGCAGGTTTGCAGGTTATACCACAGGCAAGCCCCACCCTTGAAGGTGTCCAGGCTGTTATTAGAGTATACAATATTCCTGTATGTTAGACACACCACTTATCCAAGTGTGATAGCATGCTCATGAACTCCCAAATTGGAGTTGGGACCCTGTCCTGCTTCTGATCTTCATGAAAACCTACCAAAAAAAGAGTACGGCATTCACACAGTGACAGTTCGCCTGGTAATTTGCAAATTGTGTAGAAAGAGATATTGGTTCATGTGTTTTTCCAAATATGCTAGAATTATGGGCAATGAGGGATTTTTTTTCCTTACCTAAAATTTTAAACAGGACTTTAAAACTTCAGAAATCCAAACAAATCCTTGCAGCTTCCCATATCTGAAGCCATTTCACAAGCTGCATTTATATTATTTCTAAGGAAGAGTCTGACAGTTCTAAAATTGCATAAACAGAGCCAAGCTGTCTGTTTTTAAACTGAATGGCATATGGAATAGTCAGAGCAGCTGTAAATTGTATACGTGCAATTTTAAAATGTTTCCAGCTTTTTTTTTTCTCCAATGAATATGCATCTTATAACAAAGGATGCAGCTCCTACAGTTTACTGTTTTCCTTTATGTTTCTACTGTTCTCTGATCTTTTGAATAGCTGAAATCCTTTTTGAGCAGGGAAGAAATTCTCACTTCTCTCTCTCTTCCTCTGCTTCTTTATACAGTATTCATAAATTTTACAGAAATAAGTCTAGAGTAATATACATGTTTAGTGATAGAAACCCTTAGTGTAGCTATAAAGACTAAGTGTTATTTTGATATGCAGGATTAAGTTTGAAACACATAAGCTGTATAAAACATTGAAGGAAATAAGAATTTTGTGGTGGAGGACATAAATAGATAGAGATTTGGTTCTGTCCTGTATATGTCTATGTATTAATATAGGGTAATTATAGCTATAAGCCTCTGAATGCTAGTGGTAGTGATGTGTCTCATTGCTGCCACTGGATTCATGACAGCAAATTCCAATTCATCAAAGCAAACGCCTCTGCATTGCACATCAGGCATGATAAGTCTCTAATAACAGTGTATCATCTCCAAGTTATATGTATTAAAGACATATGCATCAGAGTGCAATATCACACTTTAAAAGTTGTGTTCATGTGAGAATTCAGTGCTTTTAAAGAATTCTTTTTGTTTTCTTGGGCTTCTTTACATTTGCTCTTTTATTCTTTTGTAATCCTTTTAGGATATTCATGTCACTCAGGTATTTATTTGTGTGGTGCAGTAACCACTTACACAAATACTGATCTCACATCTGGTGTAACTCCCCCACCATGACACTTATTCATATAACTTATGTCAAAACTGCCTGCACTCACCTCTTAAGCCCCTCTGAAATGAAGTCCATAGTTGGGGCAACTGTAATGAAAAGAAGTGACTTGAAATAAAATCATCCATCCATGAAAGCTCAATTCACAGCTTTAGGATGGTCAGACACAGATCTTCTTCAGCTTAATTTGTAGCAAGTAGCAATTTGAGCTTCATTTTTATATGTAGTACGTGACATACAACAAGCTATAAGGAGAAAAAGATCTAGGGAGTATACTGAAAAAAAATCAAACCTCAAACAAACCCCAAGATTCTTTGCTTAAAGCTCATGTACATAAAGAAAGTAGTTTCATGTTATGATGTACATTCCCCATGGTGCACTTTC
The DNA here is from genome assembly GCF_030490865.1 of Poecile atricapillus. Classification (NCBI taxonomy): domain Eukaryota; kingdom Metazoa; phylum Chordata; class Aves; order Passeriformes; family Paridae; genus Poecile; species Poecile atricapillus. The sequence continues at coordinate 123,278,502 of NC_081250.1, read as the reverse complement.
TACATTAGCATTTATATCTTCATGCTATTTTATTTTGGACAGTGCTAAACAGATCTGATACACTCAGAAAATTATAGTCACATGCCATCAGGAAAAGATATTAACAAACAGTATTAGCATGTAGCTGGAGGTGAACGCATCATAGACAGGCAAACACCAATAAAATGTTTAATTTTTAGGCACTAACATTGAATATATAAATCTCAATGGGTTAGTTAGTTTGCAGACATAAATTCACCTCTCTGCTGGGAAAAATCTCCCTTTGTTTAGTGGTATTCCTGGGAGTTACTTAGGAGAAAATTCCTCTTTCTTAATAGTAAATGCTGCAGCCTTTAGACCGATATTTATATATGCAAAATAAAGATATAAAATATTCTATTAAGAGGTTTAAGCAGGAAGAAAACTGTACCATATGATAAAGCCTTAATTTGTTTCAATGGGAAAGTAAAAAAACCCCAAAAAACAACAAAAACCACCACCACCAAAAACAAAAACACAAACATCCCCCCCAAAAAAACCCCACTCCCCCCCAAAAAAATACAAAACCAAAAAAACAATTCCTTTTTATTTATCTTTAAATTCTAGTGCTTTTTCTATCAGATCCCCTCTTGTTCTCCTTCACTACCCCTCACTCTTCCACAGTTTTTCACTCATTTGTATTTATGATCTCCAAGCTATCATCCTCTCTGGTTGTGATGTTCACAGATTTGTCCTTCCCTCTCTAACCTCCCTCTCCCCTGTTGTCACTGTGGTCCCTAATTTCAGCTATATCCTTCACTTTGCCCCTCTTTGATATCATTTTGTCTGCTCCTCTGCACCTCAGACTACCCCAGCATTCATCACCTCTCTCTTCCTACCAAAGGGAACTTAGGAAAAGTTCCAGTCCTCCCTCTTTTTGTACTCTTTTTAGTCCTATATCGCTTAACAGATAACATAAAGGACTTTTGCTCCTAATTCCTACATCTTTAACAATCTTTAATTTTCCTTCAAACTTTCTTTTGACTTAGCTATGTTTGATTTTATGGATTCTCAATTCCTTCAATTCTTGAGATGGTATTTTCATTCTATCCTTAGCCTTTCATATTTTGCAGCTCTTGAATTCCAAATCCCCAAACCCAATTTTTTTCTATTTCTTACCAGCTTTCAGTTTTCCTCATTGTTAGATTCTACCACACATTTTTCTCTTTGGTCTTTTCATATTCCAAATTTTAATTGGGTTTTCTCTGCTACTTGCTATTGACAATGAAAAATATAGAATACTTCTTCTGAAAAGGCTCCTCCCTTTCAGACTTGCTTACTTAATGCATTAAATCCTCTGTCTGCTACTACACTTATTTTTGTGTTCTTTAGTATAGATCAGATGGTTCAAAAGCATCCTCCTGTTTTTCCTCACATCATTTGCATTTTTCCATGGTTGTCTTTACTTACCCAAAATGCTTGCTAATGAACAGCTATCTCATTCTTCTAAAAATCTTTGTACATACCAATGGCAAATATTATTATTACTGTAAGTACTCATTGGCCCAGTGCTGCTTATGAACTCAGGAAGAACACAAACGCAACATCTCAGTTTTCTGCAGGTCAGATCAGATCTACCAGATTCTCTCTTAGCCACATTATTGTTCACCCACTGGCCCCTGGAAGAAGCTCACAACTAAACAGAGAAATATTTCACCATTTGATTGTCTGTTCAGTTCTTAAAACAGAACCTTCAAGAAGCTCTCTCCAGCTTTCCTCAGAAGTCCCTGCAATGCTTCATATCTCTTGAAAAGGAACTTAGCACATAATAATTCAGGGCTTTACCACCAAAGGGAAATTTCTTGCTCAAAATCTTTACTCTTCCCTGAAAAAACAAACTCCTTCACAATCCAAAGAGATTATTCAAACCTTCTTGCACACAGTGCCTTTAATGCCCGCTGTGATCTGTTTCACAGCTGGAGTGATGTTTAGCCCTTGGTTCACAACTGACCGTATTTTACCTGAGTGAGAATTTTATTCACTCTTATTGAATAACTTTTATTTTGTTGTTGTTACTGTAATCTCTAAAGTTATAAAAGAGTTGTGCATTGTTTTTTTCTTTTGGTTAATCCTAATAGATTCCCATTGACTTCCCCAACAGTGCAATCTATCCAAAGGAACACCATTTCTTCCAGAACCCCTCTCACCAGTAGGAATCCTGCTGGAGTTGGTTTTTTTTTTTCCCCTCTCTCAAGAGCAAAAATGTTTACTCATGAGTATTAGGCACTTCAAAGCCTTCTGTATTCCGGAATGACTTCTAAAGTAAAAAGTAACTATTATCAAGTAAAAAGTAGCAATTACTGGCATATGTTACTAGACAATAAAAATGTTATGACCTGGATTTTCCTGTTTTCCTGTTCCTTTTTGAATTTCGGGAAAATAATTCTCATAATTGGAATAGTTTCCAGTTTAGAGAGCTTTGTTCCTGACAGCTCTGAAGGGGAGAAGCCTGGAATCATATCTGCCCACCAATATTATGTAGAAGTTCCCAAAGGGCAGAGGAAAGGAACATTGTTATCACTCTGGAAAGAAAAATGAAGATTTACACTCTATTGGCTGCCTGTCATCAGGTACATTTTCATCTACTTTGTTCCTAATTGCACACTCCAGGCTCCTTTCTACATTGCTGAATTGTCTTTCACAACATCTGCTATTCATATTACCTTCCTACTTTATATCTCAGCATTTTTAATTTTTTCCTCTTTGTACCTTCTGCTCAGAGACCAGGAGCATTGATGGCATGCTTTTCCCATTTGCTTGAAGTGGGACATCCCTTGGTGTTCAGGTGCTATTTAATGACAGATTTTGTAAATATTGAGAGGAAAAATATTGCAATTTGAGCAAGTCTTAGTGGGTTGCTCAGGGGGAATTTTATTTAGCATGTGTAAAGCCAAGGAGTCACAACACTGGTTACACCATTTTTTTCTAATTGTACACATTGTAAAATTAGAGTTTGCAATACTGACATTAGAATGTCGACAATACAAAACTTTCTCTTTCATACAATATAATCTGTCAAGGTAAGAGAGCTGTGGATGGGAATACAGTGATAATGGTGATTTGTTTACTTTGTTTTCCTATTAAAACAGAAAAATTTCCTCATCAGTATTATAAGAAAGGCAGGAAAAATCCTCTTCAGATACTTAAACTTATACTTTACAGGGAGGGAGTATGTATTTATTTAATAAATAAATAAATAAATAAATTTATATATATATATATATGCTGAGTACAGCACAGCATTAAATTCCTATAAATTAAATTACGTAAGAAGCTGGAGGGCTTCTGTCCTGAGATTGCTTAATAAATATCCACAGGTCTGAATTTTCTCATTTATTTTTAATTAAGGGAACATTAGGAAAAGTTAAGTAAAAATCCAAAGATATAAACATAGCATTTTACATTATAATACATATGTACATTATATATAATATATATAATATAGAATTTATTTCATATTATATATATATATATATATACACACTATATATTTATATATAATATATATAATAATATATATTGTCCTTTATAAATAAAAAAAATTAGGAGTGACATTGCTGAACACATCTCTGAACTTTGAAATAAACTATTTATCTTTGCATCCAGCCTAACAAGAATATAGATATATATTTATTTCTAGAGTCTACATACAATTTGAAGAGGTTGTTCAGTTCAGAAATAAATGAATGAATGAATGAAACTTTACCTTGGGCATTCACTAGACCTGCATGTATTTCCAGGGATATAGGGAGAGAATTATGATGCTTAGACAAGAGAAAGACCCTTTTCTCTAATATTCTTCAGTATCTATTCTAACATCCTAATAGAGAAAAGAATTGTTGCCTGCATATTATTGGCAGTCTCCCCCTATAGCTGCAGAATGATGATGGTTAGTGTCACAAGTTCAGAAACTATGCACAGACAGGGACACAAAGCAAGGAAACTGAGCAAGGAAGACAGCTGTCACTGTTAAGAAAAAGAAAGCTATAGCTTGGTGTTACTTTGAGCAACAGGTGACTTAAAAGGGCTCATCAAGTCACAATAAACAAATAAGGGACTTTAATGACTCAGATGGGTTACTCAGGCCTTGGAAGGAAATCTATTTAACCCTTAATCTTTAAAAAAAATTTTATCTTCAAATCTTTCAAACCAGTCTTTCATTTCATTTTTCTGAAGGAACTAGTGCAAGAGACTTTAGAAAATGGTAAATGTTTTCTATATACGTAATTGAACAATATGTAAGCAGAGCTTGATTGAAAAACCACTTGTGGTAGTTCATAAATTTGAAATTATTAATGAACTATCCAGTCAAGTGTCTTTATTTAGGGGAAATAAAAACATGAGATGAAAGAGAAAAACTTTCATGTACTGTCTCCATTTTTCTCTCTCATATATGAAAAGTTAATTAATTTGTCATCTTATTTTTTGGGTGGGTCTTCAAAATTGAGGGCAAAAATCTGTAAAATAACTACCCTCTTTTGGCAGCAAATTAGAGTGGGAAAGAAGGTAATTGAAGCCCTCTAAGCCATGAGAAAGATTTATTTAAAACAAATCTTAAGTTTTAGGAATATATGGAAGTTTCCTGTGAAAAATATGGACAAGTCAAGGATAGAGTCATAACATTGTTTCACTGTAATTAACACTGTCTGTTAGGGCAGAGAACTGTCCATGTCATCTAAAACCATTCATGCCAAATTCATGATTTTCCTTTGTTCCGTGTCCTCCTGGAGGAGCCTTAGTTCCCGGCTGCTACTTGGGTTGCACTGAAAATCATAAAGCATCAGCCAACTATAAGTCCCATGAAGAATTGCTGTATTTGCATAGAATTTTTTCTTTTTGTTTATATATATATTTTTTCTTTTTGTCTCTACATTTTTTTGCACAAGAATTTAGTGGAGCCTGGTCTCTTGTCAAGTTTTAAAGTACATTGACTCTGAAGAAGGAAAGGGAGTGCATTTTTAATCACATTCCTGAAATGTGTTAGTATCAAAATCAAGGTCACATTTTCTGTAGGAATGTCTAACACATGATTAGGACCAGAATAAGTCCAGAAGAGTTTTGTTAAGAATAGAAACACCCTTGAATGGCAAAATCTACACATAAGGGAATAATTATATTTTCTGTGATTCTAGAATGCTCTTTTTACAGTAAGTGTGGTTCCCTGGACTTCTGCTGCTTTGATGAAAAAGCATTTCAGAGAGAACAAAATTCCAATGATTTTCTAATATCAATAAATAAAAATCCACAGTGCAGAACACATTGCATAAACATGACCAGTATATAACACTATTTTTCTCTGTCACAAACATTTAGTTTATGTTTCCAAATACCATTTTAATACTTTGAAAGTAGTCCTTAAGAATTTTCAGTGGATAATTGAGCCATGTGTGTATTTTAGGACAAATATTGGGAAAAGTCATGTTCAATACCAATGTCTATACCATTTAAACAATGAAAGCATCAGGTAAGTAACAACATTTGGACAGCAAGTCAATATGACTATGAAAGGTCTCCAATAATGAGCAAACTCAAACCAATACACTGTTTGAGTATTTGGCCTTCCTATTGACAAAGGTTGCTTTCAATCACACTGTATCTATTACCATATCAATCATCACTCTAAATGAATACAACATGAACATTGACGAAGACATCACTTAGGCAAAGAAACTAAAGGTTCTATAAAAACAAATAATGAAAGTTTGGTTGATCACAGCATGAAAATTAGACCTAATCCTTAATCATTCTTATTTTGTAAAGCAAACAAATTGAAACCAAAAATGTTAACTCTATTTCTCGTCCAGGAACTTAAAATATATGGAAATTGATATCACATTGTTAATTATTAAACATAATGCAATCCAATACTTTGTTTGCTACACAAATTAAGATATGGAATTGGACTGATGAAAATGATTTACGTGCAGGATTAAAATATTGGCAGCTTTATAGAGTGAAATGTCACTACTGCTGTACCTTCAAGTTTTACATTTCCTCCTTTGAATCTCTGTCAGCCTTCATGAACACTGGAGAGTTTAATCAATGCTTGCAGTAGCCATAGCATAACACTGAATATTTTATCTGTGTGATAATCATAGTGCAGTTTAGTACAAGTCAAAAGCAGAAATTACAAACGTATATATATTGTAATTGACAAGGTTACATATTAAATTAAATCAAAATTAATTCTTACACATTTATATGATTCTTTTCTTTTTGTGAAAGCAACCTGTATTTTGCAACAGCTCAATGCACCCTAAGGCAATCAAATTGTATTTGGGATGACTCAGAGGTCATAAAATTCAAACACTTATGAGTTCATGTATTTGAATTACTTTTTAATTTATATGATACAAAACTCCTGTGAAAAAAGCATTTTATTTGCTTTATGTACTCCAAAGGGTGGAATTCAGATTGTAATTTGTGTTGCATTTTTTCAGGATAGTCAATATCGACAATAATATCAAAACTGTAGAGGGAAGAAAAGATTATCATCTTGGTATTGTGGCACTCTGTTTTCCTTATAAAACAACCCTGTGTGAAGCTAAAATATAGGCAAGAATGAGGAAATAAGGACAGGGACATAGCATGAAATTTAGGAAACATATTTCCAAATTTTCAAATCAAAGCCACTAGTAGAGCTAATTTAAAAGATAGCTTAAGTTTTTTATTAAATAAAAAAAGGAAGAAGAGATATTTAACATAATTACAAGAAGCAAAGAAGAAAGGACAAGATATATTTGAAATACATTAGAGATAATTTGTTTTTTAAAAAAACTAATTGCTATTTTTTTATTTATTTGAATAAATAAAGTTTGGTTTTCTGCAAAGTTTCCCGAAGATCTATCTATAGAATATTCCCAATACCTGTAAATTACAAACCATTTGAATAACATTGCATAGAAGGAATACAAATAATAATTTTGATTAAAATGTTCTTAATTTGTAGTTAAACAGTATCCACTTATGGATATTTTAATAAACAGATGCAGTGAAAGAAATGCATTATGTAGATAAATGTTTGAAAATATATAGAATAAAAGACTTCTACTCTCAACAATGTTCTTTGATGCATTATTCTGTCAGCACTGAAATCGATCTAATAAGTATCTATTGAATAAATATTTTGCCTAGAAATTTATTTTGCCTTGATATATGCTACAAGCATATAGATATTTAAGAACATAAAAAGTGTTCTGGTCTACCTAGTCAATCCCCTTGTTGCTATAACGCTCAGCAAGAAGGCTTGATTTTTCCAGCAGGTGTATCTGGCTATAGCAAATATTTAATCCACCTGCGCAAGACAGTCAATTTTACAGTATTTATTCATGGTAGAAATTTGCTTTGCTGTCTCCAGTTCTGTGTCTGATGACACATAGTGTGTCAGTTTTATACAAAAATATGCAATATTTCAGAAAGGTTCATTAAGCTAACCTCTGTAATGAAGATAATTTACATTTACTCTACTTCAGGCCATTAAGGGTGTAGTCGCTTTAGGCAAACATGAATAGAAAGCTGCAACTTTTATCCCAACTTGATCTTCATTTTTCTCACAGCCAGCATTCAACAGGGCTGAAAGGACAGTAGGAACGTCTACCGCGTGCCCTTCCTTGTCTCAGGTCACAACAGGCATGCTCTCATTGAGCATTTTGCTTTCAGCCTCCTCAACCACACATTGAAAAAAGACAGTTTCAGCCTTTAGGTTCAGTTTCTTTCATTCTTTAGTTTTAAGCCAAATTTAGCCAAATCTTGTTCAGAATCTTTACTCTGAAATTTCACTGTCATTTATATGACAATTTCCCTGCCAATGGAGTTCCCATAGATCGATCTGTTTAAGCGTATGGGATATATCTCAAGTGGAACCATATTCCCAATGCATTCAAATTAAAGGGCTGGGTGATCACCGATGGAATGAAGTTTAATAACCCTAGATTTTGCCTCTGGGATGGGGCAACCCTGGATGTACAGATAGACTGGGGAATGAAATGATGGAAAGCAGTTGTCTTAGTTTAGGGCAAATTAGGGAGGAAAACTCTGGATGGGGATTTCCCCAGGGAAATGCCCCTCCCCACCAACCGGTCCGGGAAAGGGAAAAAGTTTCTTTGGAGAGAAGTGGAAAAAGCTGTTTATTTAACAGAAAATTGAATAATATTAAATAATAAAACCTCTTGCTGTTCGATGGGATGGCAAATCTAGGAAGAAAAGTCCTTTTCATGTGGTGTGTAGCTCGGCTTGCTCAGTTTCTTATCAGTCCCTCCAGTGCTGGAAAAGTGCCGAGGCCCAGGCCCTGGTGGGCCACAGGTGTGGGCTCCCGGGGTTTAGCTGGGTGTTCAGTCCAGAGCAGGCTTGCACAGATCCAAGAAAAGGGAAAAAAACCAAAGGTCCGGGGAATTCTTCTGCCTCAGCTAGCTAAAACTAACTAAAAGCCAGGGAGAAGCTCTGTCCCGCTGTCTGTCTGTGCTGCAGACAACACAGTCCAGGAGCGAGATGTGTGGGAGTTATATTTTCTTTAACACAAACTGCGGCTTCTTTTTCCCCCTCTTTTGCTCTCAGAGCCAGTCTTAAAGGTACAGAGCTTAATATATAACATAAACCAGACGATTGGGGATACCAGTATCATAAAGTCACCCCAGGACATTCCACCCCTTATCCCCATATCGTCAACTTATTATCAAAATTAATATATATATATATATTTTAACTCTACAACACATACATTATACAGACAAGGGAATTAATTCACGATCTTCACCCAACCATCAGATCTCCCTGAGGTACACATTGTGTTGTTCCATCTTTCCGCATTATCCACCATGTGCAACCCGGTCCCTGAGCAAAAACAACCCCACGAATGGGTTTGTTTGCACTCGAAGTAGAATTGATCCAAACTGTCTTTCCTAACAAACCTCTGAGATGTACCGCTGGGACTTTGTCTCCGTCTACTATATACAGGGCCTCGGACTGGGCTGGGCCTGCTCGGTTGGTGGAACCTCGGGTGTTAACTATCCAGGTGGCCTTTGCTAGATGCTGCTCCCAATTTTTGAAAGATCCCCCACCCAATGCTTTCAAGGTAGTCTTTAACAGTCCATTGTACCTCTCCACTTTCCCTGCAGCAGGTGCATGGTAGGGGATATGGTACACCCACTCAATGCCATGTTCCCTAGCCCAGCTGTTTATAAGGTTATTCTTGAAATGAGTCCCATTGTCTGACTCAATCCTCTCAGGGGTGCCGTGCCTCCAAAGGACCTGCTTCTCAAGTCCCAGGATGGTGTTCCGGGCTGTAGCATGAGGCACAGGGTAGGTTTCCAACCATCCAGTGGTGGCTTCTACCATCGTGAGCACGTAGCGCTTTCCTTGGCGGGTTTGGGGCAGTGTGATGTAGTCAATCTGCCAGGCCTCCCCATACTTGTATCTGGACCACCGCCCACCGTACCAGAGGGGCTTCAACCGCTTGGCCTGCTTGATCGTGGCACACGTCTCACAGTCATGGATAACCTGGGAAATACTGTCCATGGTTAGATCCACCCCTCGGTCTCGTGCCCACTTATAGGTGGCATCTCTACCCTGATGGCCTGAGGCATCATGGGCCCATCGAGCTAGGAACAACTCTCCCTTGTGTTGCCAATCTAAGTCTATCTTTGACACCTCTATCTTTGCAGCCTGATCCACCTGCTCATTGTTTCGGTGCTCTTCATTAGCCCTACTCTTGGGGACATGGGCATCTACATGACGGACCCTCACAGACAGTTTCTCTACCCTGGTGGCGATGTCTTTCCACTCATCAGCAGCCCAGATTGGCTTTCCTCTGCGTTGCCAGTTGGCTCTTTTCCACCTTTCCAGCCATCCCCACAGAGCATTGGCTACCATCCATGAATCAGTGTAGAGATAGAGTTTTGGCCACTTCTCTCTTTCAGCAATGTCCAGGGCCAGTTGAACAGCTTTGAGTTCAGCAAGTTGGCTTGATCCACCTTCTCCTTCAGTGGCCTCTGCGACCTGTCGTGTGGGGCTCCATACGGCTGCTTTCCACTTCCGGTTCATCCCTACGATGCGACAGGAACCATCAGTGAACAGAGCGTAGCGTGTTTCTTCTGCTGGCAGCTGGTTATACGGTGGAGCTTCTTCAGCCCGTGTCACTTGTTCCTGCTCCTCTTCATCAGTGAGATCAAAGTTTTCACCTTCAGGCCAGTTTGTAATTATCTCCAAAATCCCAGGGCGATTTGGGTTTCCAATACGGGCGCGCTGCGTGATGAGGGCGATCCACTTGCTCCAGTCTCTTCGGGGGCGTGGGTTTCATTGGCTCCTCTGGATATCTCAGCCCTCACTCTAGAGAAGTTACAGGCCGTATAGAGGAAGCTTAACAGCTGAACTACCAGGAAAGTAGTATCCTTAACACTCAGGGGAAACTGGATATTCTCAAAGAGGGACATAACAGATTCAAAGGAGAAAAAGGAAAGAAAAGGCTGAAAAGCCTCATCCCCTGCTCTTCCTCTAACAAACTGGGTACAATTACCAATAAACTCCCAAAATGTGCTACTGGGACTGGGAGGCAGGGTCGGGCGAAGAAACCATAAGCCAAACATACCTGACAGAAACTTCAGTAGTTCTATAAACTTCCTACAAATAATTATCACCAAGCCCAGCACAATAACCATTCTAATCCATGCCCCTCTATTGTGAAAGAGGGAAAAGACAAGTATTAAAACCTCAAAAAATTCTAGGGACCAGATCGACATGAAGGCTTCCACCCCGAGAGATATTATGTATCCAAACAACATGGCTACTGACTGCTTTATCTTAACACAGAATAAATACAACCAAAAATACAACCAACAATCAGTACAGGTTTTTCCACTTTCTCTCGCCCCACGTTGGGCGCCAAAAGCTGTATATGTCTTAGTTTAGGGCAAATTAGGGAGGAAAACTCTGGATGGGGATTTCCCCAGGGAAATGCCCCTCCCCACCAACCGGTCCGGGAAAGGGAAAAAGTTTCTTTGGAGAGAAGTGGAAAAAGCTGTTTATTTAACAGAAAATTGAATAATATTAAATAATAAAACCTCTTGCTGTTCGATGGGATGGCAAATCTAGGAAGAAAAGTCCTTTTCATGTGGTGTGTAGCTCGGCTTGCTCAGTTTCTTATCAGTCCCTCCAGTGCTGGAAAAGTGCCGAGGCCCAGGCCCTGGTGGGCCACAGGTGTGGGCTCCCGGGGTTTAGCTGGGTGTTCAGTCCAGAGCAGGCTTGCACAGATCCAAGAAAAGGGAAAAAAACCAAAGGTCCGGGGAATTCTTCTGCCTCAGCTAGCTAAAACTAACTAAAAGCCAGGGAGAAGCTCTGTCCCGCTGTCTGTCTGTGCTGCAGACAACACAGTCCAGGAGCGAGATGTGTGGGAGTTATATTTTCTTTAACACAAACTGCGGCTTCTTTTTCCCCCTCTTTTGCTCTCAGAGCCAGTCTTAAAGGTACAGAGCTTAATATATAACATAAACCAGACGATTGGGGATACCAGTATCATAAAGTCACCCCAGGACAGCAGTGCCATGGAAAGGTACCTGGGTGTTGCAGTCTGCAACCTCAGGATCTCGTCCAGGGAAGCAGCAGGGTTCTGGGGTCCAGCATGAAACACCAACGAGACGGGCTCCCGTTCATGAAACCATTTATTCAGCATGAGAACAAACTCAGGTCCAGAACAGAGAGCCCCGAACAGAGGCACAGCAGGGGTTTTTGAGGGACAGAACCGAGGGTTTACACCTTTGAGGGTGGAGTTCAGGGTCAGGGACCATTAGAAACACACCAAGGGAGAACCCCCCAGGGACTCAAACCCAATCAGAACTCCTGGGCCGCCCTTCACAAGGGGTTTGGGGTGGGACAATGTAACTCTTTGTCTCCCTGAGGCCGCTGCAACATCTGCTCCTTTTTTATTTTTTTTTTTTTTTTTTTTTTCAAATTTTAATTAGGAGCTTAAAATGTTTCCAAACATACACCTTAAAATCTCACCTCTTCCACAGAGCACCCACTTTGCTTTGTGGGACACCAATAGCTCAATAACAAAACACATTAAGCAAACAGAAAAAACAAAATTGAAAACAAACACTTAAATCTCGGACTACGCCGGGCAAATTAAACGGTGATGGTACTTAATGCAAACATAATTTTTTTTTTTTTTTTTTGTTCAGTCTCTTCCACTTTAGGATTCTCTGTTAGGAAGGGTGCAGCTCTTAGATCTCCTCTTACGAGGGGCAGAATTCTTCGATCTCCAGCTTCGGCTCCGGCTCCCATGTGGGCGTCGCCTCTTTAGATGATCTGGGTGAAACACTGGCTTTCGGAGCTCGGTTACAGTTTCGATTTCCCCAGAGGAGGTGTTGCCCACGATGGAAAAGCACAGCGCCCAGGGGTGGAGCACCGAACAAAGGGGTGGGAGCGAAGCAGGAGTTACTGGGAGGTTCGGGAAGGGAAGGTTTGGGACCGGAAAAGAAGGAGCAAGGCGGGAAACAAGGGATCCCAGACCGCGTGGCCGGCGCCATCTTGGGATGGGGGGGGTCCGGGACGGACTTTCCCGGACAGGGAACGGGGAATATGGAAAGACAGGGGGTGAAGGAGGACACGGAACGGCGGGCAGACGGCAGCAACCCCGAGCCATCTTAGCTTTTTTCACCCTTTGTCCTGCCCTTAGGAACAGAGGAAAGGGGAAGGTACAGGAAGGTATACACCAAAAAAGGAACTCCACAGAAGACAAAAACAGTCCACCGGAAGATCCATACCGTCCATAATCGTCCATAATGTTGATATAATCGTCCATAATGTTGATATAATCGTCCATAATCGTCCATAGTGTTAATAGAATCGTCCATAATGTTGATATCGTCCATAATACGTCTCGTTGGGTGATGTTAGGTGCTTGTCCCAGCGTCTGGTCTCGGCTCCCACACCTCCGTAATCCCTTTTCTTCCCCCATGCCCGAGGCACTCTCAACCCAGTCTCCCTGCCAGGTACTCTCGAGTCCTCCTTTCCAAGGCGGGGGTCTCGCCGGCTCTCAAGCCATCAGCCGGGGACTTACGAGGTGTCCAGGGAGCCGGGTCCTGCTGTTCTCCTGGTGCTTCGCTGGATGCCACGCATTCTCTCACCATTTGTTGCAGTCTGCAACCTCAGGATCTCGTCCAGGGAAGCAGCAGGGTTCTGGGGTCCAGCATGAAACACCAACGAGACGGGCTCCCGTTCATGAAACCATTTATTCAGCATGAGAACAAACTCAGGTCCAGAACAGAGAGCCCCGAACAGAGGCACAGCAGGGGTTTTTGAGGGACAGAACCGAGGGTTTACACCTTTGAGGGTGGAGTTCAGGGTCAGGGACCATTAGAAACACACCAAGGGAGAACCCCCCAGGGACTCAAACCCAATCAGAACTCCTGGGCCGCCCTTCACAAGGGGTTTGGGGTGGGACAATGTAACTCTTTGTCTCCCTGAGGCCGCTGCAACACCTGGGGGTTCTGACCCAGGAGTTTTGGGAGCAGTTTTGGGGGCCACAATGTAATGATTTTAAACTATAAAACAGTGCCCAAAGAGGGGCTAGGAAGATGATGAAGGGCCTTGTTGGGAAGCTGTATAAGGAGAGGCTAAGGTCTTTCAGTCTTTTCAGCCTAGAGAAAAGGAGATCAAAGAAATGAGACCTCTTATTTGATTACAACTTCTTTGTGAGAGGAAGCAGAGGGCCTGGCACTCATGTAGTCTCTCTGGTGACCAGCAATAGAACTGAAAGTAATGTCCTGAAGATGTATCAAGAGCAGTTTAGGTTGGATATTAGAAAAAGGTTTTTCACCCAGAGGGAGGTTGGGCACTGTAACAGGTGCCCCAGGGAAGCGTCCAATACACCAAGCTGGCTGGACTTCAAGAAGCATTTCCACTTACAGACACATGGTATGATTTTATCAGTTGTCCTGTACAGGGCCAGGAGTTGGACTTGATCATTGTGCATCTCTTCTAACTCAGAGTATTCTATGAACCTATGATTCTGTATTCTTATTGGTAATTCTGGGCCATTCCAACTCTGAGAAGACAAAACCCCAGAACAATGAGGGCAAAAGAAATAACTTACTTCCATTTTGAAGATGTAGAGAAGCTAGACATGATGGATGCTTTTTCACTTTTTTGCTCCCAACACTATACATTATGCATGTGGAGTAGTAGCACGTTTTTTTATTCTTTTTTCAGTAATATGTCAGGAATAGAGCAGGGGTTTCAGAACCAAGGACAAAAGTGCAAAGAACTGCCTGTTGCCAACCAAGCTGAAACAGTTTAAAGCAACATTGCTGCTATAGTTCTGCCTGTGTTCTTCGAAAGAATGATTTTTAGTCCAGTAGAGGTTTATTTGTACCATTTCCATAACATTTACAGCACTGGCATATTAATCTAAAAGGGAAATTGAGGCTCATTTATGAAGACAGTGCTACAGAACAAGTGGTAAAGACGTAATCACTGACACATAAAGCCATTGATGGAGGCTGAGGAGCTTGAGAAGCTATGGCATTATTTCTGGGTTTTGGGATTAGTGTATTAGTGTGAGTTCTGAGGAAGTCAAGCTACCAGGAGATGATTTTTGCTGAGTAAAAAGTACTACATGGCATTGGCTGAAACAAAGTGATGAATGTGTAATTGGGATTTGGATAAGGAAGGTCACGTGCATTCTGAAATGCTGTTTCCAGCTCTCATCACATTTTGGAGTGTGTCCTGCATCGTGTTCTACTTCTGCACATTGAGAACACAACTTTGCTTGACAGCAGGTTGGTAGCTCCTCAAGACTTCATCTCACAACAGTGACAATGTTTTGCATTGCATCAAAGCTTCTGACTGATATTCCCTACCCATTTGAGATCATCATATTTTACACTCCCCTCTTGAATGAGAGGTAATCTCTCCCTTATCAGCTTTCTCCAAAATAAAGAGCCATTTAAAAAATATATGGCCATGGTACTTCAGAATCTGCCCAGACTTCAATATACTATTGACATTACAAACCAATCCAATTTCAGGTGTTTCTTTACTACAACTTGCCAGAAAAATAATTTTGTTACCATCTTTATTAAAATAGCCTCTTCCATCAAATTTTTATTGTAATCCTCTGATTGGTCCAGCTTTTTACTAAAGTAATGCGGATTATAACAACATCTTTCCAGACAAATATGACCTGGTTGTTTTAAATGGGAATTTCACTTTTTCCTCCACTTATACAGAACAGGACATGTAATTTACTGCAGTAGACATGGAGATTCTTTTATCTCTTTTTATAATCCCAAAACACTGCAGACTTACAACAGTGAGTGGACTTGGCCATGTGAATCCCATTAAACTCAATGAAACTCTCATGGCATGAAGTCACACACGGTCACTGAAAATTAATTATTCATAATAATAACAGATTTCTCTTTCCATTTGAACATTGCAAACATCCTTTCCAACATAAATAATTATGGTTCCAAAGATGCCCTGTAGTAATGAGGCAACAATTTTATACGCATTTTTATATTTGTGCACACAGAGACAAAATCGTACAATTCTAGGTCTGTTTAAGGCAATTTCAAACAAACTCCCTGTGCTGAGAATTTCATTGGTTTTTATGAACTCCTCCTAGAATCAGTGGGAACTAACTACAGTATAAAATTACACCAGAATCTTATAGACATTTTTCTCCACAGGAGTTAAGGGATAAAAAAGCAGATCTCAGTATAAAATTTATTTAGGGCTGGGGCTCTTTTAGGATTTTCTTTCACACATCACACAAACTCAAAGAGACCTAAGGAGAATCAAAGTGAGTTTGTGGTCAAGTCTGGAAAAGAATCCACTAATCTACTCAAATCCATGCTCTTAATATTTATTCAAAGGTAGTCCTTCCCATTGTAAATACCTCTGTCAATTCAGACTGGTCAGTGTAAGCCCTAGACTTCACATCTGCCTTTTCTTACTCTTCAACTTTGACTGTCATCTAACATAAAGAGCAATATTTGGGTTGATTTTATGCAACTCAAATAATTTATATCAAATATTGTCTGACTGAAACACTAAGCTATAAGCTGTGTACTCACAGAAACAATACTGGTTTCATCCTTTGATTTGTGCAGATATCCTCTATGTAAATACTTCTGGCTTTATAAAGTGTAAATTTCTAGATATCTCATCCCTCACTTCTACTCATCTGAAAATCTCTCTGCAGCCACCAGAGAGAATTATGCACCGAATTAAGATTGAGATTTGAAACAACCAAAGCAGACTCATGATAAATATTCAAAAACATTAGAGAGAGCTGAATCTGAAACCCCAATTCACTCATGGTTTTAGCCCTCCTGACTAGATGCCTGAATTGGGTTTCCATGGCAAAGTTTTAGTAGCAAGGAGAGCTAAAGGGGTGGCTTCTGTGTGAAGCTGTTGGAAGCTTCCCCTGATGCCTGCCATACTCACAATGGACCTGCTACAGCTCAGGACTGATCCCATCAGCCACCAGCATCAGTGGTAGCACTCTTGGGATGACATACTCCAGAAGGGGAGAAAAAACTTGTGTAACAGCAGCTGTAGCTAGAGAAAGGAGTCTGAGATAAACATTCCTGCAGAGCCCTGGTGCAGTGAAGAAGGAGGGGTGGCAGGTGCTCCAGGGGCCAGAGCAGACACTCCCCTGTAGCCCATACTGAAGACCATTGTGAGGCAGAAGTGGACACCCACAGTGAATCAGAGATCCATCTTCAGCCCCTGGAGGACCCAATCACTGGATCAGATGAATGCCCAAAGAGGCAGTGACCCTGTGGGAAGCCCATACTTTGTCCCCATGGAGGGAGGAGCCCATATTGATACAGGTTTGTTGGCAGGAATTGTGACCCTATTGGAGACCCATGCTGGAACAATCTATTTCTGAAGGACTGTACCCCATGGATAAAAGCAAATCATGCTGGAGGAGCCTCTTTTTAGAAGCAAGGAGCAGCAGAGACAACATGTGATGAACTAAGCACAGCCTGCTTTCACCATCTCCATTGGTCACTGTGGGGAAGATGCATAAAATCAGGAATAAATTTAAGCCTGTGAAGAAGGGAGGGATAGTGGGAAGGACTTTGTTAGATTTGGGTTTATTCCTCATTTCCCTAATCTGATTTATAAGTTATAAATTAAACTAATGTTTTCAAATTGGATATGTTTTACCCATGGTGGTAACCAGTAAGTTATCTCTCCCTGTCCTTGCCTTGCCCTATGGGTCTTTCCTTATATATTCTCTCCCCTGTCCATTTGGGAATGGGAATGATACAGAGGTGCTGGTCGGCACCTGGTGTCCAGCCAGAGTCAACTCACAACAATGCCTAACACAAAGCCTTCTACTAGGCATCGGTGGCCACATTTTCCCTTCAGGACTGGATGATTGGCTATTTTCTTTTTAAACACAGGTGGAGGGAAATGTGAAGGTGACAACAATATATAGTTTCTGACAGCTGTTTAATGGAAAACACATAAACAGTCCTGGGAAGTATGAGGTCTCCCAAAGAACAGCGTCCTATTAGCCACTGGAGCAATGGCACTTCCTCTGGAGCTTGCCCTTCCAGGGCCCAGGAGCCCCACATTAATTTTCTTATTTTACTCACAAGTGACTTCTCTTCAAATGAATGACAGAAAACCAGTGTTATTCAAGGTTGTTGTGTTATTATGGTGTCACTTTAAGAAGGTAAGAAATGATGGTTTATATCTTCTCAAGCTGAAGAGGACCTAGAACCTGTCACCCACTTCCCATAAATGAAACCTGATTATTGGTTACTTTAAAGTGCAGTCTTGCACTCCATCAAATGGTTTTGAATGACAACAGCTGTGATTCTTTTGTTTCATGTTGAAGTCTGGGTAAAACATTAGACCATATTAGACTAATAAATGAGAATTTTTAGGGGGCATAGCCTCCCAGACACCTCATCTATAATTTCCAAACAGACTTAGATATTTAGAAGGTTGCAGTTTCTAAAGGTATGCAATAATTATTTTCTGAATGGTCAGAATAATTTTTATTAGCTAAAAAAAGAAATCTCCAGGTGGTTTATGACAGTTTCTGAAACTTATCTCTCACATGTCTGTGTCTTGTATTCCCTTTGCCTTTAAGAGAAACAGGATAGCATTCAGGAAATCAGGTTTCCCTTGTGACAGACAACCTGTTCTTTAGTGCCTTCATAAGCTGATCACTGTGGATTTATCAGAAACATAAATAATACCTCAACTCTCTGGAGACCACATCTCCTAGTTTCTACAAAAGTCAGATGTATTTCTTTGTTGATGGAGTAGAATCATGTACATTTCCTTGCTTTCATTGTATAAACACCTACATTTCACTTAACACTAATCTATGTTTCTAAAACCTGTACTCAAAACTCTCATACAGTAAATTAATTTTAGAGTAAAACCTAGAATTCAAGTAAAGGCAACCACAAACTTTTTGCCATCTAGAACTTAATCTCTCTTCAGCTATCAACAAAAAAATTGGAGAATTCTCCTGAAAAAAAGCTGTTTTTTCTGCTTCTTCTCTCCATATGATCAATTACAATTCTCTACTCTCCATTTCAGATCAGCTTCCCCAGAGATGCTTAGGCAACATTTTCATGCTATTTCTTCACTTTAAAAGGACATTACACCAGGAATAGTTTTCACTCCGAATACTTTCTAATGAGAAGGGTATAAGAGTCACAGTGTGGACTGTGCTTTACTTCAGATGTAATGAAGGAACAACCATTGCAGAATGACATAATTTATTTTTAAAAACATTGGAATAACTTCTCCCATCCTTTAGAAATATGGTAAATAATCCAAAACACATGTACTGTAGTAGTTTACACAGGTTATGTTATGTATATATACATAACATAACAGGTTATGTTAACCAAATTAACAACCTGCATAATTTTTACTAAATATCCTCTCCTAAAGTAATAAGGATTTCTGACTAGCACTTTGGAATGATAATAAGTTTGTGACAAACAAGGCATATTCTGAAGAGATAATCTCATTCTTTTTAGGTAAGTAAACAGCAGTGTCACTGGGGGTTGGCAAAACTTCAGCTTGTCTTAAGCATTACAATATTCACCTGTGAAGTTACCTAATCAAACTTGCAAATCAGGGCATTTGTGATGCAAGGCCTGAGATTATATTTCATGTGTAGTTGCAAAGTCAGAAACACAAATTACACCCGCATAAACAAAGGCTAAGCTTCAGAAGGCTGTGGGAAGGACTTGCCAGCAATATGATATGATTTTGTCTCTACTCATGCTTTTGTGCCTCAGAACATACCATGCATTCACAACAGACTAACTTCAAGGCAGTACATCACTTTAAATAACAATTCTCTTTTTTATTATCAGTTAAAGTCACAAACATAACATTAAAATTTTTTCGTCTCTGAATTATTAGATTTAGAGTGTTGGTGCACCAGTTCAAGGTAACTAAACAGCTTTATTATATCAACAATAGCCTTGCAAGATATCCTCATTGCATTCTGAAGGACTTAATTTAAGGAGAAGATATTGTGTAACGTTCTATTTTTCTCTATTTTAGAGAGCCATAATCAGATAAATAGTGAGAAGACACAAAAGGAGGACTCTGAGATCCTGTGGGAGCAAGAGCAGGAGCCATACTCTTAATCTAATGGGATGTATTTCAGTGTAGTGCACAAAAAATAGGTATCTCTTTGTACTAACAATACAGCAATCTCAGGAGCACTTGTCCATGTAGCTTGCTGAATATTTATCCTTATTTGTCAAGAGTTTTTAAACAGTATATTGTTATTGCACATGTGCATAGCAGTTTATCAAATAAAAAAGGAATGATCTTCTAAATGAACCCCTTTTGAATTGAACTTTTAAAACGCCATATCCTATCTTCAGTGGAAGCACTAGATCCACTTTAATAACTAATATTAAGTGATAGCATGTAGTACACAACAAAAACAAAGGAAGTAAATCTTCCACTCTTTCCATTTTATGGCTTTTTAAAATAGAGGCTAAACCCATAATTTTGTTGTTGGAAAAGTCAGAAAACTCACAGCTCTAGGTGCAAAATGAGAGAAAGCTGTACTGCAGTCAAAAATGAACAATAGACTTAAATAGCACTGAAGGCATGAAAATAGCTGGCTACAAGCCCAGAATCTATAAATAGTACCAAACTTCTTCATCATAACTCCACTGATGATGACAACATCATCAGGAAATGAAAACAGAAAAAGCAGGAGAAGAATAAAAGCAATGGACCTCAGGAATGAAAGGCCAAGCTATTTACAGAGCAAGCTGCTCAAATTTGACAGTAATCCTAGGGTGGGAAAGCAGCAATGGCAACTAATAATGCCATGGGTCCTACCATATAAGTGAGCTAGGGAAGGAGGACAGTAAAAGAAATGGAACCAATCCACTAAAGAATTAGTGCAGATTCTTAATTTTTATGAGAATGCTGAAATGCAATGTTTAGCATTTGTCTTGAGCATGATGAATGCAGTATGTGATTTATACAAACAAAACCTTTTACTTAACACAGAAGTTATGACATACCCTTCCTTCCCTTTTCCATGTAAATCCCTTTAACTTTTAAACAAAACCAGAAATAACGTCAATATTACACAGATTTTTTTTTTTTTTTCATTACTATTATTTTTAAATATCTTTTTAGGTTCTCTTCATCAAGCCTAATAATGCAGACCTACAAACTCTGGAACAATGTGATCATTTACACAAATAAAAATAGCCCAAAATTACAACAATCTATAGGGTAGCAACTGACCACAGAGAAAAAATTCTCCTGTAAAAGTACAGTGTGACTGAAAGAAGAGCTAAAGAGAAAATTCAGTTCACATTGATGAAAGACAGATTGCACAAAATATGTTCAAAATAAAAAAAAACAGGAACCAGTTCCAGTGCTATGCTGCTCAGATATAATCTCAAATCCAGACAGGATTGAGGACACAAAGACTTATCATATACACTCATAAACTTGAGCAAATTATTTAAATTTTTTTTATCATTCCCAATCAATTTCTGAAATCTTGCTCCCTTTGATTAGAAATTCATTCTACAAGATATTTTTTTTTGCCAGGGTGCTATTTTCAAAGTGAGACATGGCTTAACATGAAGAAAGGTGACAGGATCCGGATGTCAGTATTGAAATCCACGTGGTCTGCATGATTCAAACCTTCTTCTCACCAAGTACTCCACCTACTGAAAAAAAGAAATCAGACCTCAGACTCTAAAGAATGTACAGGTAGTCCCAAAAAGATGTTTTTTCCCCTTTACTCTGAGCACTCTTCCCTGAAACCAGCACTTACAGGAATGGTATTTACCTGAAATATTTGGCAGTGTCAGCAGCTTGGCACACACCTGATGAAGGGCTAAGCTGAGCACTGGCATGTCCCCCCTTTATACACACCTACACATCCAGTCTGGAGAAGGTAAAAATGAGATTTTTAAGAGAAAAGGAAAGATAAAAGCTTAACAGACTCATGGTGGGAAACTTAGAAAATGCCAGCATTTTGGACAGTTGAGATTGTCTAGTTGGTAGACTTCCTTATTAATTAACCCATTCCATCAAAAGGGATGGATGGGTTTTGGCTTTGCAGAGTACTAGTTTCAGATTGTAAAAAGCTAAAAGAGCATGTAAACAAAACCAGATTTTCAAATGAGAGTTGAAAATAATATGTATTTTAGACATTATATTCTCAAGGAACTTTCTGTTCTTTGTGCCCTTGCTCTGAAGACATCACTTCCTGGGGTTGACTCTGGAACAGAAAAACTCTTAGCTTGAAAGTATCAGCTTTAGATATTTTTGCACTCAGAGAGCTTCCTCAGAGGTGTGCAATCTAATACCAAATCAGTATTATGAAGCTTCTGAAATTAAAAACCAAATGAAATGTCAAATGAAAAACTTTGAAGCAGTTGGTAGCCTACAACATTTGAAAATATAGTATCAAAAAGTATAATTTCTCAAAAAAAGGAAGTTCACTTTTTGTAGTAAAATAAATTTATTATGCCCTTCCCTATTTCTTTAAATAATAACTACATTAATAAAAACTGAGATATTATAAAAAACTGTCTTAAATTGAAAATACTGATCCCATGTGCATACAAATGCAGTGGAGTTGAGTATGATTTTCCTACTGGGAGCAGTGAAGAAGCCCAGATTTCTTGGTCTACCACAGCATTCTTGATGAAAACACAATAAAACAGACTGAGAAGCTTATTCATTTTTCTAAATTTCTGCAGGTGGTTGCATAGTTAAAAGGAGATTTTAGTGATGTGGAGGTTGGTGTCTGAGTTAACAAGGGACAAGAAGACAGGAAATGGCTAGAAGTTGCACGAGGGAAGGTTTAAACTAGATACTAGGAAAAATTTCTTCACTGAATGGGTAGTCAGCTGCTGGAAGAAAATACCCAAGGAAGCGGTGGTATTGCCATCCCTGGAAATCTTCAAAAATATGTGGAAGTGGAATTTGGGGATATGGTTTAGTGGTGATCACAGGAGCTCTGGGTTAACAGTTAAGCTCAGTCTTGGAGGTCTGTTCTAAGCTTAGTAATTCTGTGCTTCAATGATAACTTCACTCCTGGGCCAATACAGAGTGCTCTCAGAGCTGCTGTTAGTAGTGACCAAAGTTGAAGAAGTTCAGATGGCTGCTCTAACTACTGAAATCTGCTGAACATGTGCTCTCCCACACCTGGCTGCCAGCAGAAGCTGAGGAAACTGAGGCAAGTATCTTAAAGTCATTGCACTTACTGTCAATGTCTGGGTAAAAATGTTCAATTACTTGGGTAGTAAAGTGTTCTTGAGGGAACAGAGAGTGGATTTAAATAGCAAA
The DNA here is from genome assembly GCF_030490865.1 of Poecile atricapillus. Classification (NCBI taxonomy): domain Eukaryota; kingdom Metazoa; phylum Chordata; class Aves; order Passeriformes; family Paridae; genus Poecile; species Poecile atricapillus. Next base: position 123,255,654 of record NC_081250.1, on the reverse strand, counting down.
ACAAGAGTGTTTGTCTAAGCAGTTAGAGATACAAGCACATTTTACTTTCAAAAATGTTCCGGAAAGGTATAATCTAAATATTACTCATAAATACTTCATCTAAAGAAATTAGTATGATATCAAGTGCCAAGTCATGAGAGCTAGAAATCTACACCTTGCGATTATCATTCCACCATTTACAGCAAAACAATGCTGATACAACTCCCTAAGAGCAATACAGTGTCATTAGGATTATAAAGACTGCAAATATTTTCCAGGACATTGATGTACCTATGGTGAAAAAAACCCTTAAAAAAAATAGAAAATAAGACCTCCCAGTGTTTTGGTATCAATTGGAAAGAACCAGACAATCCTTCAACTTGTAAAAAGAAGAGTTTAGGAACCTTTAATTCTCCTCACCCCCCAGAAAAGATGTCGGCCTGCTAAAGAGGAACAGGTTTTGTGCTAAGCCTCTGCTTAGACTGCATTCCTGCTACCAGATCTTCCTGCCAGAGGCATCAGTAGGATTTGAAAGTGAGGGCTGTGGGCCACAGATAGAAATTCAATATTTTTTTGGAGAAAAAGATAAGCCCCGGGAGTTCTGTGTTTTACTGCTCTCTTCACTGTGGAGAGTGGCACTTGATGTGATCCTCACTGTTGAGCATGACACAATACATTTCAGAGCTGAAACTATTGGACTGTAGCTAGATTTTGCTTTAGGGTGGAAATAGGTAGCGTTCTAGAATCAAGAAAATACAAAAAATGATGGGGATGTTGAGTCCTCACAAAGCAAATAAACTAAACATAATACAATAGAGCTGGAGGCTTGCTGCACTACCCCCACTTTTCTGTACACACACACACACAGATACACACACAAACACACTTTCTCTATTTAATTTTCTTAATATAAAATACAGAGCGTATCTTGGCATGCAGAGCCTTGTCACTAGTTTTTGAATTGCATTAAGTAATCTCACCTGGGGCTTAGTATTCACCATGTGTAGGTATGCAAATCAAATATTAAAAAAATAAAATAAAATAAAAAATAATAAAACCCCCCTGGAGCCTGTTTATATAATTTAGCATCCCATTCTGAACTATATTCTGAACTGAATCTGTTACAAATTTACAGTCAAGTTAATCGCATCACGTCATATCACAGATAGGTGCAGAAATAAAAACTGCTTAGCAGGCTTCAGGTAATCACACTCAGTGCTGTGACTTCATGACTTCTTTTATAGGAAAGAACCCTGCCTGAGCACACAAACAAACAGTTCTGAGCAGAAATGCTGCAACTGCATATGTTGCTTTTACGTGTTCACTGACTAGTTGCTTGAAGAGCTAAAACCACCCCCAAATGTGGCTTAACAGCCTTGCCACTTGATTCAAGGAGTTGTAGGGGGGAAAGAGGCTTTGTATAATTGTAAAATTCCCAGAAGTCTGAAGTTACAAAAAAAAAAAAAGAAAAATCAGAAAAGGAAGGAAATACATATTATTCACAAAATTAAGTCTCTAAGGAAAAAAACAAGCCCTGTAATGTGTTAATGTGACATACAGGATTTCAGTAAATACATAAATACATATAACTTTAACATATATGGAAGAAAGTGTTATTGAAAAGCTGTTCTTTTCTCCAAAATGAAGACGAAGTTCACCATGGCTTAATAAAATAGGACATGAAGCTTCATTTCAGAACTCCACAAATATTTGCAAAAATTTTCTGAGGTATTTGCCCATCTGTCATGATGACTAAAAGGGAAAAATAACAGTCTACAAATATTTGAGGGGAGTAAATGCCAATGATGAAGGAGTAAAGTACCATTAGTATAATGACTGATTCTGTAGTTTAAATATGAGTAATATGATGCTAATAAGATCTGGAAAATGTATATTGGCAATTCAGAAATCTTCCTAACAATGGTATTAAATGTCTCCAGAACAGCAACTTGGAAAGAGCTCATTGTCTGGTCATTTAAAGACACTCTCATCTTTCCTGCTAAGGTTTTTGTAAGTTGCAAAGATCATTTCAGCTTCCAGTCAGTCCTCTATCAGGGAAAAAATAAAGAGAAAAGGGGCTTAGAGTTACCATTTCTATATGTAAAAGATGAATAGTTTTAAAATTAGTGAAGCTGAGGAGTTAATCTAATGTCCAAGCTCTTATTTTTACCTTTTATAACTTTAACTGTATCAAGCTTAAATGTGCAGCTGAATCCAAATTTTCAAAGCAGCATTCTTTGGAAATGAAACATTACCCTCTTTCTTTCAATGCCAGATTTCCATTCTGTTTTAACATTTAATTATACCAGAAGTTGTTATTTCAAGAAGCTGTGGGTTTGAAACTGCTTTATTTATATAAAACTGATATTTGTCATAATTTTTAAAGAAGACTATGTACCCTACTCTTCTGACTAATTTTTCAGTTGAGATGTGGCATAGTAACGTTTTCTCCCCGATAAATATTTTTATTAGCTTTATAAACACACTAAAAAAGTTGTTGAAAATGGCAAAAATCAAACCAATTCTAGTGAATTATAACAAAGCTACACTATGGTAATAGAAAACATCTGCTAGTGATTCGTCATTTTTAGGAAAAGTTTATTGTATAAAGCACTAACAGCCAAATTCAGAGACCACTGATTTCATAAAACCCTGACATACATTTCTTTTAAAAAGTCTAGGAATGTAGCTGACAAACAGCTTAAGGTATTAAAAATTATTTTTAAAGTTTGTCATTATTTCTTTAATTTTCTTGGAATGGAGCTGAAGAGACAACTTTCAGCATAGAAAAAGATGGGCCCTTTTTCTAATGGTGCCAAGAGGAATTGTAGAGATTCCATCTTGTCACAGATGTAAAACTAGAGCAGAGGAGAAGGCCTGAACCTCCAGTTCTGAACTAAGTGGGGTGAAGGGCAGTTCTGGTGTCCTGGGCTATTTTGGAATACTTCCAACCTGGTGGGGGTGGCAGGAGATTAAATACAGACATTGTAATTTTGAGATGATTCATTCAGATCATCTCTGTACATGGCCAGAAAGTTTTTATACTGGGGCACCTGGAATGTGATGTACATATGTACCAGCCCATCCTCTGAATGACCCGGGAAGAGGGAAACCAACCCTTAACTGACTATGGGAAATTCAGAATTCAGCTTCTCTCAGGTTTGGCAAAGTCTCAGTGTTGGAGGGCCACATTCACCTTGTGATTCCCAGAAGATGCCCAGATATTAGGAAGTAAAGAGAATGTATGTTCTTGAATATCACATCCTCAGCTCAGGATCCAGTTGTTGACAGTAAAAAAAAAAAAAAAAAAAAAAAAAAAAAAATTGAGAATATCAAGCAATATTTCACACACACACACACACACACACACATATATATATATATATTAAGGGAAATCACACAGCTGTGGATGTTTTTACCTGTTGGGGTTGATGCATTTAATATTTAATGAGTGCTTTTTTGGTCAGGAAAGCAGTACTACTAGTTAGGAAGAATTTCCAAGATGAGGCTGACTTCACATACACTTTGTGCCTTATATTCCTAAACATCTCTGTCTCTGTTGGAGACAGTATAATAGCTCAGATATTTCTTCAGATGGCAGGATGCCTTTATATTTCAATTATTTAGGAAAGTCATAAGATGTTCTTCATAGGTCATTCTTGATCCTGTTTTAATTTGTGACCTCACTACATAGAGACGTGGTGGATTTGGAACACTTTTCTCTTTAATCTGCCCCAAATGAAGTACAGATCCTTTTCCCTGCAAGTCAGTTCCTTTACAGTACTCCTTCTATGCAGTCTTTAGTACTCATTTGGACTGAGCTATTACATACAATAAGTCATCAGCTTGAATTTTAGGCACCCCACTGCCTTCTGAGAGAAACCCTGGCTTAAAAATTGAAGTTAAAAGACTAGTGAGACCCTTCAGCTAACATCAGAAACACTGTATACATTGTGGTCAAACACTAATTAAACAGTAACTGAAGTACTAATTAAACAGTTACAGCTAGAGGCTTTGACATTGAGTTTCATGTGTCTGTTTTTTACTGGCATCATCTTGGGTGGCAAAACCAAAACTGCCCACAAGATCAAAGATTAAACACCTTTAATTTTGCTAGCTTATTGCTTGTTGATTCAGCTGCAACAGCAGCCATTAAAAAGCTACTATTCAGTCATGGTTAAGGCACAGCAGTACCTTGTATCTCAGAGAAACTGTACTGGGAGTGCTTCACATCAGCTCAGCTTATACCAGATATAAGTGATACTGTGGTGAAAAAAATGAGTTTCAAGGCTGATTCTTAGAGACAGGAGAGAAGGAGCTACAAACTTCCAGCCAGCCTGAGAACCAGAAACATCTCACAGATAGAGAAGTATCTGAACTAAGCAGCAGTTGATTCTCTGTGTGCCATCTCTACTTATAAAATCTGTCATTTTTACTAGTAGAGGTCCTTATGTACTTTTTTCCTTTTCATTTTTTCTTTATTTTTTTATTTTTTTTTCTCCTTGAATGGGGTGAGTTCTGAGCTTGACCAGTTTCAACATAAATAGGGTGCTACTCACTAACTTTTCCATACTTCATCCTCTTGGTACAGTAGATTGACCAAGGATTTCAAGTAAGGTGAGATTTGATGAACCTGGCATGACTTGTGGAAGGCTGGAAGTGAAAGAAAATGCTGATATTACTGATGTTTGTGTAACACTTTCAATGTGAGCTGCTACAAATCCATGAGAAATGCTGTAGAGAATTTCATGAGACACAAAGAAAACTGGTTAATGAATAAGAGCTTGTAAACAAAGGAAAGCCAAGCAATCATAAAAACTCTGTGCATATTTTTCTAGATACTTTCTGGTTCTGTACATTTCTTGTTTTGACAATCATTTTAACTGCTACCATACATCAGTCCAAGGATAAGACAATGCTACAAAAACCACTACAATACATCACTTTCAAGTAGTTCATTTTACTGAAAAATGCTATTGTATTGTTTCAGATGGAGTTCTTTTAAAGAAAATACATTTTCATGTACTGTTTTTGTTTTGAGCCCAATTCTTTAGACATTGCTCAGTCAAAACTTCCAATTAACTCTGTGTTAATTCCGGGTAAAAAGAATGACAAGATTGTTGATCTTTTTAATGTAAAAATATTGATTTCTAACTTCTGAGTGAGTGGAAGAAATTTAAGGTGTGTATAGAGAAATAAAACTTAGGAGAGAAATAAATTCAGTTTGAAAATTAAGATGCACCTGCAGTACCTCTGTCATGTCTTATATCCATATCAACATTGCTCTAGAAAGTCGAGTGTTGGCAATTGACTAAAACTCAAGGAAAAGCACTACCAAATATTGACAATGGCCTCAGGAAAACTGATCCTTAAGTTGGTAACATGATAAGTAAAATTCATCCTGAAAAACAAATAAGATGATTAAGAATACAGAGCACATATAAACAAGAACAGCATTGAAAAGCTGTAAAGCAGGAATTTAGATCTTTCATATTACACATATAATATACCATTTCCGTATACACATCTGAAAAGGAAAATTAATTAGAAAACCTGAAAAGGAAAACCATAAAATATTAAAGCAAACACTGCCATAAGCATAGGAAATAAGAGCTGGACTGGAAATCAGAAAAGAAGGCGCTGGACTATCAAAGCATTATGGATAGACTTCTGGTGACCTGGCAGAATTTCTCACATCTCTTGCCCTTCAATTTTAACTTCTTTAAAACAAGATTAAATGACCTGGAAACTGATGAATATATTTTCACTTCCTACCATTTAACACACTTGCAGTAGGACAAATGAAAAAAAAAAAAAAAAGCAGCTATAATTAACTTGGAGATTATTATTCAAAATTTAGGATAACAGATCATTATGGAGGTCAATGCAGTAAAATTAATATTGCCACCTATTGTTGAAAATAGAGAAGGGCAAATAATTCCTAATAATTTGCATATCCCCAGGGAAGGTCTTGGCCTTTGTAAAATGACTGATAGTTATTTATTTCATTTACCTGACACCAGCTTGTCCATGGAATACCCATAGCAATCTCTGTAAAAAAGTCATCCTGCCATATTTCTCTGTACTATGGCCATTGCCACTGGACCCAAAAAGACTCAAATATAACCCCCAAACTTAAGAAAGGAACAATTTGTACCATCTACTCTGCTATTGTGCAGTATATTTAATAGCAGCACCTCTCTAACAACATTAAATTAATTAACAATCTTACTCATTAGATAATAAAAAATATTTTATATTTACATTTTTGTAGCTTCTCATTCTTCTTGTACATTTCTCCCTCCTAGCACAGAAATCTTGCTGTGATATATTGATTACTCCTTTCCTTCTTCTTCTTCTCCTTGCATTTTTCTCCTTTTATTATATCCACTATTTCTCTTTCATATTTGGTATCTCTGCTTCTCCCATTTGCTCACATTACCATCCATCTACCTACAGATAACCACAGGCACATCCCCCCCTCCCACTGCCTTAAACAATCTGTCTGAAATGAACAGTGACTTCATGATACTCTTTCTTGGAAATTTGCCTTTCTGTTAAAGAAAAAAAAAACCTGATGAAACTATTCTGTTTTTCTGTTTCCTTCTCCCCTAATATATCTCTTTACATTTCTTTAAAAAGTAGCAATGTCAAGACATGCAGTTTTCTTTCTCCTTTTGATAGAGTGGCATCCTCAGAAAGACTATCCTGTTCTTGCTATTAAATGGGTCAATACACAGCACTACAGAGGAGTCAGCAAATCCACGGCCTGCCAAACCCACTTTAGGTCCTTACAACCCAAAACAGTTAAGTTTTATCAGTCACCAGACACGGGGAAGATTTTTCTTACCTCTTTTTTCATCCATCCGTCAACAGTGGCATACCATCAAGACAAACAGCAGACATCCTGAAACGTGGATTTGAGTAGTCAAGTACCACTATAAACCACCTAATTTTGCCTTTGATACATATTTATAAAAGAACTTAGCTGAAATTTTTTGGGCAAATTTTCTATTAAAGACTGCTTATCCAAAATAGTAAGAAGCCTTTCAAGATCCTCCCTCTCTTCCAAAAGCATAAGAAAATATAAATGCCTTACAGAGTACCCTGAAGGTCTACAAAGATGTTTTTTAATAAGTTCACAGCTGAAGACACCTTCAGGGAAACTCTACTGCCAGTCTTCCCTCTCAGGTTTTCAAGATATCAGTTCAAGTCTCTCAAATGCCTGCAGCTATTGTGAAAGTCTCATGCCATTTTGTTTTTTATAGGTCAAAAACATACCTTAAATTTGTCAAGAAAAATCAATGGGCAGGCAGAGTAGCCTGGTGAGGACAGCAGCCATGTGCTTCCATGAGCACACAATACTTAATGAGAGGACTTTTTTCATTAACTTAGGCTTCTGGATAAACTCATGGTCTAACTCTATAAAAACCCAAAACAAACTCATGTCATAGTGTGAAATAACATTTAAAAATACAGAGCCTTGTAAAAATCTTTCTTTATTTCTCAGGGCAGGAGTGACTGGAAATCAAATAAAATATTTCAACACAAAACAATCCGTTCTAACCTCAGGGAGAAGGAAAAGCACAAATGGTCTTGGTGTTCAGTGATGGTCAGTGAAGAAACTCTGATTTATCTTGAAACATGTATAAAAAATAAGGTAAATATTTGTTTTACGATCTCACCTCAATCCAGATTATATAAATGTTACCTGACATTCCTGATCTGAAGCACAAGGAATGAAGATTTTCAAATTTCTATGCTTAAAAAAAATTATGCTCACATACAAGAAGACAAAGTTTATTTATCACGTTTCAAGAAACATTAGCAGAGTATATGATATATATTCCTCCTGGCAAAGAAAGCCCAGGAATATTACCATGACCCTGTTGATTGGAAGAAAGTGTAGGAAAGGAGGAAAAACCCATCCCCATAGTTTTTACTAATCTTCTATTATTAATTATTCTCAGACTGGCATTGCTTCATCTCTTAATTTAGATAAATGTGGTGAATAGATTTCTCAGCAAGACCTGCAGTCGGATTCTGAGTGGTCACAGAGACAGACTAAAATCTGGCATTCATGATTTGGTCTAGAATGTCCCCTTGAGTGCAATGCTACCTTCAAAATAGATTTCTCAGCAAAATATTTTCCTTTCTGTAAACACAAATGGTTAAATGGTTATTTCACAAAGCCTTTTTTTTTTTTTTTTTTTTTTCTCTCTCTTTTAAATGAACTAACAGATAAAAATTGTGGTTAAGAAGTTTGGAGCTGCATTGAAGTTCCCTTACTACCTGAGGGATAATATTAATCCAGTCAGCTATTGGATCCCTCTCTCACAGGGGGGTGATCTGAAAGGAGCTGCACAATATATTTATTTAAGATGTAAATGGTAAAGTTACTCCCATGTTATTTTTGTGGTAATACTGGGGGAGCAGTAATACTTTAAAAATATATTTTTTTATTAAGTGATAGCTTTTGTCAAAGAGGAAGATCAAATAATCAACAACACTACAAAGTAAAAGCATGAAAAGGGAGATTTTCCTGCAGTTTTCCAAAGTGATACATAAGACATTGCTTTTTAAGCAATGTTTCTCTTTTCATATTTTTTCCTGTCTCTATTTATTTTGCTGTACCTACCATATAGGCCTTGTGGCTAAGGAGGATTCTTGTGAAATATCTAATTCTATATTCACATTTATCCTGTTGACCACTCAGCACTGTTCAGATATTTGTTTATTAGTTCAGACCTCAATTTGGAGAACAATAGAGGTAGAGCCCATTTAATAAAACAGGAAAACATAATAGAAGCAAATGAATTAAAGAAACAGACAAGCAATTTAGGGAAGACAAAGGAGGAAAGAGAATATTAAAGCACTAAAATGTAACAGAGCAAAAGTGTTAGAGACCTATCCAGTAAAAATTAAAGGTGGCTAGTAAGGAAGGAAGAAATTTATGCAAGTTCTTAATGACAAGAATAAGAACCTTTCTCTTCTTCATACTTTATAAAGCACACAACAGAATGGAAAACTTAAGCAAAAGAAAGGGAAAATATAGAAGACAGTCCTGACAAAGCATTTGAGTGATTTACAAAGCTACTGAAGCCTATATTTTACTTTCCCTAGTTTCTATGAACCTTGTCAGAAATTAAGAGAATATCAAGATATTTTTTCCCCACATCTTGGCTCTCCTTCTAACACATTGGGGACTAGCAGTGTAGCTGATCATTTTGTTGACAAATGCCATCTTGAAATCAGATGTAAAGATTTCCTCTGCAGAAAATATTCTATAGAGTCCGATTCCTGATCCTTTAAAGCTCAGAATTCAGTATTATCTTATAAAGAATAGAATTCATGAATTTACTTTGATGTTACTCCTTAAAAAACCCCAAACCCTGGCCTTGCCAAGTTCTTGCGGATCAACATGAAAAAAGTAAAGGTCAGTAGTATTTCGTAGCTGCTATTAGCTGTAGCACTGCCTTAGTTCTTATCTCTGGAGTTTTTATCTCTTATCTTGTCAGGCTGGAGGACAGAGGGAAAAGCCAAAATTATTTGGATCTAGATGAGATGCTGTAGTCTCTCAATTTTAAAATTGTCCTAGGCTTCAAACACCTTAGTGTAAAAAAGAAGGACATACTCTCAGTACACTCCTTGCTTCACATCTCACAGGAAGAAATGGCACTGTGTTTCGAGCAGGCTTAGATCATTGGAAGAATCTTTTGTTGTTTCTGTTCACTGCAAACAAAGCACTGAAGGCCATGTCATTATTAGTTTCCACATTCTTCTCAGCCTCCAAGCCTGAGAGCTTTTATAACATAGGTCTGATGCTTACAGTCTTAAGCCTTAAGAGAGAGGAGCAAAGGAAAACAGAAATGAGAACCTGGAAAGGAAAAACTGTGATTGTCTTCCTCCCTTTTAACATCTGTCCTTGGCAGCTTTGCACTCGATGATTAAGTAAATAATGCACATTGAGTCTAGATAGAAGGTGTGTGACAAGAGAAGGGCACAGCATATTCTGCATCTGTGGTATATATCACAAGAGCAAATTTACATGAGACTTTTTGATTCAAGCAGCAATTAGTTTCCTCCATTTTTTTAGATTTATTCAGGTGAGTAGATGAGAAGGGCATTGGGGCCAGCAGTAACAAATGTGCCTAGGAAGCTATGCTGACAAAGGACAGCAACATTCATTGCTTTAAAAGGAATGCCTCCAGATCCTCAGACACCTAGACTAGGCTTCCCAGAGCTTCAGTCTGCCCACTTTATTGTGGTTCTCCCTGTTTGAAAACAGAGGGACAATTCCCCTCTTCCAAGATTCACTTTCTAGCACCAGTCTTCCTTTCCTGCACATCTCACTGAGAAAAAAAAAAAAAAAAAAAAGAAGATGAAGAGGCAGAGTCATGAATGTATTTCTTATATTTAATCACCAGATGAGATACAATCAATATTTATTTTTTCCTAAAAATAGAGAAAAAGGAAAAAAAAAATCCAACAAACTAATGATAGAATACACCCTACCACAAAATACCCTTTGGTACTCCTGTGTGAGTTAAACTCCAGATTGTTTCCTAACTATTACAGAAGGGAAAAAAAAGACTATCAAAGCCAACTTAATTTGCCTCAACTAGGAGCATATCAATGAGTGAATATCTTCCTGATTAAAGGCTGATGTAAAAGATTAGTGTATTTAGCATAAAATCAGCTGTGGCCAGCTCTGGAAATGTCAGCGCTGTATCAGACTGTCTGTCTATCCTGTGTGCACTCAAAGTACATCTTCAGAATTGTTGATGGCACTATTACAGATAGAGGCACCCCGCTTAGTGCAGCTGGCATTGAGTGCTGCACTTTTTAATAGAGGCAGCTAGACAAGACCCCTAGATTACACATCGACCCCTATAACTTGAAGCTCTAAGGAGAAAGCTGACCAGACAAGCAGTTATGATGATCTATTCAAAGTGGTTGAATAGTCTCTTTTTTTTGTGTGTGTGGAATAAACGTACATGAATGAACCTTTGCTTGCAATCCTACAGAGCCTGCAACCCCCTCCGACTGTTGACACCTCCCTTCCTCCCTTCTCTTCCCTCTCTGTACTGCCATTAAAAGATAAATGGAGAAGGGGGAAGGGAAGAAGGGGAAAAAAAAAATCTTCTCTTAGTCTATTTCAGGTACTTTGAGGGGAAGGATTCAAATACAGGTGCACCAATTGAATGCCACTATAGGGCTTTGGATGTGAGTGTGATGCGTTTGTCTGCAGAACTTGAGAACTTCACCTGTGCTAGTTGCTTGACACAAAGTAGGTTGAGAGGAGTGTCCCTGAGAGAGATCAAGTCCACTTCACACTCAGAAAGCCTTTTTTTCCCCCTAGCTCTGTTCTCTTAGCTCCTCCTTTTGTTATACTTCAGTGTATGTTTTCCTATTCCACCCTGCAGAAGTGATACTGAATGCAGATGAGCATTCAGTAAGAAAACAATTGAAAGAAATTAGCACTACCAGATAATTTTAAGTGATGCCAAATACATTGGTAATGCTTTTCAACATGACTTCAGGTATATCAAATACATATTTCAAGGACTTTGGTAACTGCCATGACCAGAGTAGACATAATTACCTACTCTGGTCATGGCAGTTACCAAAGTTTGTAGATCTTTGTCAAAATGTCCAACATTTCCATTCTTTGGGTTTAGTTTTTTGCACATAATTTCTATTTTTTACTTACATTGCTTTTAACAATATCTTTACTTAAACGAAAATTAGTAAAACATTTAATCATATTTATTTTCCCTAAAAATAAATTCCTCACCCACTTTGCATCTAAAAATTAAGAAGGAAAATAAAATCTAAATTCTAAATAACAATTTCTAGGTAATTAGTAAAATTCAAATGTGAATTAGGCAACATTTTTAACTAGAACTGGCTTATCTTAAGAAAAAAAATTATTTATTATTCATATATTAAACAAAAATATCAGCTGTAGTATTATAGAGTGTTTAACCTCTTTTCAAAAATATTGAAATTAATTAATTAACACTGCAATATTTCTAAATATAAACAGCTTGTGTGCTGGAATGCAAGTCTTAAGTCCAGCCTTAATTAAATTTCATAAAATTCTGTTTCCTTTTTGGTCTTTTAGTCTTTTTGCCAGTCTAATTATGACATTTAATCTATACGATCATTATTAATCACTGGCCATTATACATTTTCCTATAAATTTCTATGTCTGGTTCACTTTTACAAAAAAAATCTGAACTTGGATACAATACACAACTACATCTGCACTTACCTTAGAAAATCTATTTTAAGAACCCAATTATGGGACAATTCAGCAAGAGATTCTACTCATAAATTCGACAGCCAAAGCCATCAACCCCTATATATCTTACACGGTCCATTGGATGATGGTTAAAAAATAAAGTGATGTCAGGGAGGGTATGACACATTGAACTGAGGACTTAAATCTCTTTGGCTCTTCTGCACCTTTGTTGTCTGAACTGAACTTGGATAAGCTGCCTGTTCAGTCAATTATCACTGATAATTTTTTCAGCTATAAAATGACTGTAGCTCGTATTCCAGCTATTGAAACACTGAGCCAAATTGTCATAATTGGCATCAATAATCATTTTGCCTTGGTAGAGACCTGTTTGAACACTGTGTTGCCATATTAAATCTTCTGAATTAAGTTCCAGCATATTAAATATCAAAAACCGTGTGCACAGATGAAAAATCAGAATATTTTCCTCAGAAATGATCTTATTTAAGAGTGAAAGTTATGAAATTTGTCAGTGCATGTGTTCATGTTGTCATATTTCCACATCATTAGATGCAGTCTGTAACAGTAACTAGGAAACGGAGACTTTTTGTACAAAATGCACAAGGCACAAGAAGTACAGATATGCATAGATTTAAAGATGTTAATTTATTAAGCATGGAGGCACAAGACAGTGAAAGGCTGGGCAGTACATTCCTCTTTTTCCCTCTCAACCCAAAATATCAAGCTCTGTACTGCGTCCAGCATGGGGTTAAATGGCATCATCTGATATAAACAATAAATCAGAGCTGGCTCTATTCAGTGTAATCTTCAGGTCTCAGCCCACCTCTGAATCATCTTGGGTTTTTTTTTCTGTAAGCAGAGATGAGATGTTTCTTAGTCCACAAAGACTTACAGTCCTTCTTTCTCTTTATGGGCTAGAAGTTCAGCTATGAAAATTTTGAGATTATTTATCATGTTTTCCTCTAAAGGCTGACCCTTTCAGATTTAGTCAGTTCTTGACACTGGTAATAAGTCACAACAGGAATGAATATTTCTTGTTTTCAAACGTCTAATTTCTTTCAATTTTAAAAAAAATGTCCTGTAAAGAAGGGGAAAAAAACTCAAAATACGCCAACACCAAGATTATTTTTCTGGCTTCAGATGGGTATGGCAGCTAGACCACCAAATCTAGAAAGCAAGACTTGACAATATGTTAGATTTAAAAGTGGAAGGAATAGGATTGAGTGTACATAGTTACAACTATGGTTGTGAGCTACTGAAAAAGACTTTAGTGAAGTGAAAGGGAAGCAGAAATATAGCTAGGCAGTCCATTGAAATCTTCTTTGACTTTCAATAGGAAGCAAAATGAGGTAGAGTAATGCCTACTCACACTCAAAATTGTGTTGTTCTGGGAAACAAAAATATTCTTAAGGACATGGACAAGAAAGCTGTTCTCTTCCTCCTTGGAGGCTCTCAAGGGTAAGTAGTCTACCACATTCTGGTCCAGATTAAAAAAAAATCATACTGTACATTGTCTTACACAAACAATATTGCCAAAACCATTAAAAATTAAAAAAAAAAATAAAAAGGAAACCAAAAAGTTTTACCATTGCTAATAAAGTTATCCAAGTTGTTTTGGGGCATTTATAGAAAGACAGAACATAAGCAGTCTCTGCTCCAGAGAATTTACTCATAGTAAAAGGAACAGGAAAATTAAAAGCATTATCTAAGCATATAAATATCAGCAATTTTAAGTCAATGCTAAAAGTTCATTTCTAGATTAATATTAATGCAAAGAGCATTACTGCCATTTAGATAAAATAACAAATATAGAGGAATTGAAATTGCAGATTTTAATATTAAAAGAAGCTGTCTCTGACATAATCATGTTAATACTGGCATCAGATTTTCATAAATATATCACAATTTTTTGTTTGGGGGGGTAATGTATACTAATTTATAATAACTACTAATAAAACTGTTCCAAATAATGGTTGCATCAAAACTTTGGAAAAAAATCAGAGCAACAATATTTGTTTTCTTATTTTCTTGCTTCCTTCGTTCCCCTAAAAGTCCAAATTATTTTAGCTCTTGCTTGATGTGTTTGCATTCACTGTTTAAATACTATAGCTTAACATATTCATACTTAAAATAAATCACAAGGTTAATAATCATATTACTGTATGCCCAATATGAAGCTTTTTATGACAGTTGAAATATTCATGGATCCTTGAATCCACTTCATTTTCTCAGTCTTTTTGTTTCACTTTCTTAAGTTCTCAACTGCTTAATTTAGGAAGAAACTTCAAAGAGCAACTGACATCTTTGAAGAATCATACGGAAACTGAATCTGAATAGCCCTTTTTACAAAGGCTTGAATTCAGGATCTAACGAAGCTCAAAAAGCAAATGACCCTGCCACTGCTCCTTATACAAAAGGGGTCAGGCACAGTTTTGCATCTACAGTATTGCTAACTTTGAAAATTTTCCATATGAGAAATACTCAGTTATAATGAGTTCAGAGATTGTTAGCCTGCTGTTTAGAATGTAACTAAAAATTTTTAACATTAGTCAATTTGAAATGTGCATTTCATCACAATCTGGACTTTCTCCTAAAATGGTTGCTCTCTCCCCATAATACCATTTTTTTCTTTCTACGAATGATCCTGCAAATGAGATAAAAAGTATATAATTTCAAGTAGTTTTAATAGTTAAACTGATATTTTTCCTGTTAAACAAGTGAAAGAATGAATTCTTGGTCCAATATTCACCTCCTGAATAAATTTCATTGCAGTTTGTCTTGACACAAGCATCCTCATTCCACTGACCTTTATTTTTCAGTCTATAGAGGCTGAGACCACACAGCTTTGGTGCTGTTATAGCTAACTGTACTTAAACTTTGTGTCTGATCAACTTAAGTGTATTGGATTTGAAAACAGTTAGTCAATTGTTTCTAGTCCCTAGGTGGTGGTTTATGGTAATGTTTGCATCAATACTAACAAAAGCCATACTGCAGTACAAAGTACATCAAGGAAATGAAAGACAAGGCTGCCTGTTGTCAGCTCTGTCTACAATAAAGGCAGGATTCAGAGCTAGGGCAGAGATCGTTAGAGAACCACAAAAATGAATGAACCACAGAAATCGTAGGGCTGATGGTTCACATCAAAGGTTTGGGGACTGGCTAATGGGCAAGGTTGCTCACAGGCCACAAGACACATAACCTAGACTCATTTGGCCATACAAAAAGGTCACAGGAGGGGAAAAAAGTACGTAAGACAGTGCAATATGGTTTCATGGTAAAACTATGTACAAATGGAAAAATGTTGTTAATTTTACTCTTTAAAAGTGTATTAACTGCAGTCTGTTCTTAGTAGCACAGATTTGTATTCCTCAGTCACGTCTATAAAACCTATATTTACAGTTTCCCCGGGACAGTATTATATTACAGACTGTTCAGAATAGTTTTTAATCTTACAGGTAGAACATCAGAATATATTATTTTCAGTTCAAGTAACAAGCCCATAATTAAAATATGCTTCTTGCAGATTGTATAAATGTTAGCAGAATTTCTCAAATAATGTCCTAATTTGAAATGGCATTATACATATGAAAAATTTAATGCAACAGAAAAAGCTAACCTGCACAAATAGAACAACAATGATAAAGGAATATTTTTTTTAAACCTTTCTTACTTTGTCTATATCTTTGTTATCATGTATAATTTTAGAAAAACAATTAGAGGCACTAAATGCTGGCATAATATGACATATTCATACAATGGCATCTATTAATGTAAGAATGTAGTTATCCTTTATTTGAAACCTAACCTTTGGATACCTGCTGTGCTGCTAGATGCTAGAATGTCAAAGAAAAATAAGTGAAAGCATATCTCATCATGGGGTAAATTGCCTGTTGAAAAGAAATGTACTTAGTTTCTCATTTGAATGCTGCTTTCTGCTAAAAAAGAGAAAGAGGAAAAAATAGGGGTAAAAAAAGAATGAAAAGGGAAGGACTGCTATCAAGATAAAGACTAAGCTTTCCTAACCGAAAACAAACCAAAAAATCCATAAGAAGCAAAAAATAAATAAAAATCCCCTACCCACACACAACAAAACAAAAAAAAATAAAGATATTCAGTTTAACAAAAAGTATAATCCAAAAGGAAAGAGAAACATCATATTCTCTTTGTGTTGCTTGTCTATTTTGGTCTGTTTCAGGCTTTCCACATCAGTGAATGAAATTTGAGATCCACAGCAAGCAGCATCATAAAAACAACAGACATACTGTATTATAAGAACTTTTTGAAAACTAAAGTGGGAAGGAATATTTAGGAAAAAGAACAATTAATTCAACCTTTAATGTTGTATGCATACAGCACAGAGAGAAAAGAAAAAAGAGACATTACAAGTGCTCTGAACTCTGTGTGCTACATACTGTGTTATTAAAATGCTGCACACTACTTCTACTGTACATTCCCCAGTTAGTAAAGAAACATCTATATACAAAGCAAGCTGTAATTACATGGCTATAACATTTATGTAATACAGGCTTGGAGAGAAGCAACATAACTTAATATTCGAACTGCAATTGTACAAATAACAGTTCAAATTTGCTGTTCACTTTTTGTTAAGTCCATTAAGCAGTTCCTAGTTGAAAGTTCAAAAACAATTATCACAGTTCTTAAATATTAATACAACAAAAACTAGATTTTAAAAAGGTTTGAAATACAGAAAGGATTACTATGTACCACTACAGAATACAAAGCAAAAATAATGCAGACCCTTTAATAACCATCACTAAATTTACTTGACCTACCTTATCTGTAGGAAAATGCTAAGTCCCCCGAGAGGCCTTTGACTAATTTTCCTAGTAAATTCTTCAACGACACATAAACAATCAAGGTTTCTTTCACAATTCACTCATTTTACAAATACTATATCATTCTCAGCCTTTAGAGATTATATTAAAACTCCCCTAAAGCTTAGCATATTGAGCAAAGAAGCATTTGTACTTTAAAACAGGACCATCTGCATTTCATTAACAGCTTAACCACCATCTTGTCTACAGATAAATACAGCATTATTAAATATGTTTTTTAGAAAGTAGTTATTATTCTGAGTTCTTAAGTTGCATCAAATTATATTCTTATAATATTCCAAAGCTGTAATTTAAAGAGTTTAAAAAAATAAAGGGAAAGAATATAAGTATCTTTCTGAGGAACGTTATTGATGCAGCTTATAATAATGAGGCATAGTTTGTACCTACTTTGCAAAATTTCATTACAGGAAAGAATTGCTCCAATTTTATACAAAAAAAACCCCAACCCATTCAAAATGACAAAATGTGTTTGGATAGAAATTTAAAAAATTCAAGGACGTTTGAACGTTAGCTGTCATTATGGTCCAGTTCACTGTTTATTTCTTTGGTATGCATCTCCTGACCTGTATATAAAATTCATAGTTTCAGAAGTGACATGTGCAAGCCTTGGACAACTGGGGAAAAGGCATATTTCCTGACCTTGTAACCATAGCAACCACTTGCTGATTGGTAGCAGGCAGCCTTTCCATCCTTTACCACTGAAGGCAAGTATGTGAGATTGCTGGCTTTGTTTGTGGCTTGTGCTTTATTTACATGCAAACACAAATGTCAGCCTTAAAATCCCCCTTCCTTTTTTGTTCATTTGTATGTTTTTGTTGAACATTATGGTAGAAAAGCAGGGAATGAAAAATTCCTATTTCATAGTTTTGCAATCATTTTACTACAAATATTAAAGCAATAAGTGATTCCTCTTTAAAACATGCACATACTCTTTGAACAAAGTTGGAAAGATGAACAGAATTTTGCCATTTGTGCTATTAAGATGTGCTTCAGCAAACAATAATGTTTTATAATTGATTCCAGTTTCAGGAGGGAAAAAAACCCATATTTTTTTTAATGCACTTCAATAGGAACCTATTAATAAAATAGCATTTTCTTCCTTTTCTACATTTTTCTTTCCTTTATTATTTTGCTATTACAGAGCAGACTGAGCAAAATGTAAATTATAAAATAAGTAAATGTGGAGGCTGCCTAGTTCCATGATTAAGGTTCCAAATTTTCCCTTCAGCATCACATTAAACAGGTTGGAGGCTCTCAGTCCAGCTGAATCCTTTGTTGATAGCAGTCACTATCACATCTCCCCAAAGCCTCCACTGCAGCTACTTTCTCCTATTAAAAAAAAAAAAATAAAAAAAAAATACCACACACAAAAAAAAAATAAAGGAGAAAAAGAAGAAAAAGAAAAAGGACTCAGTACAATTCAGCTTGATATATAATCTGTTCAGGGGTGGTATAGACTAAGCATGCATGGACACATTTTCTTCTCATCCTGAAAGAGGCTGCATCTCCAGGTCAGGACTGTTGTTAGTGGCAGGGAGGTAAAAGGGAAGTCCACTTAGCCAATGTCTTGCTTAGACTGTAAAAAAGTGTGCACTAATGAAAGAATACACTTTGTGATATTCTCCTTCTAGAGCTATCATTTGAGAAGGAAGAATTACTTTTCTTTCTATATCAATAGTATGAAAGATGCTTTAAATTTAATAGGTAAATATTTTAGCATCATTTTTCTGCACTTGATTAGCATATTTACAAGTGTCCTTTGACAACATTAATATTATTTTATGATGGGTTTACATAATTTTTACATCTTTGTATTACCAGCATTATTTCTGCATCTATTCTTTCTTATAAATTGCTTCAGGAATCACTATTATCAATTATTAAAAATTAGAAGTAATAAAAATAATACAGTCAGAACACTCTGAAAAACATTGTTACAGAGACACCAAAAGGTAAAAATCCTTTACCTCCTATAAAAATATTCTATAAAACATTCTAAACTTTTCAGGACTTTAATAGGCTTTTTATTTATCTGACACTACTACCCATACACATGAATCAGATACTAAGAAATTATATATAATTCACTTTATATACATATATGCATATATCTAAAAAAAACCATTTACATGCATAGAGAATGCAGTCCATTTGACTACAAATGGACCAAAAGTGTTTAAAAATACATGTTATGGGCTTGTTTACAAAATACTAAGTAATAAAATCATCAAATCATATTTCTAAGTAGTGCTAATGCATCCTCTGTTTTCATGAATATATTTAGGGTTCATTTCTGCAGATATGTAAATTTACTGACAGAAGAAGTCAAATTTAAGTCAACTTATATTTTTGCAAATTGAATTATTAATTTGCATATATTTTCTGGAAATCAGGTCTTAACATTTGTAATAACAAATTTAAACTTTCACTTTGCAGTCAGATCTAATGCAAAAAGATTCATTTCAAGTCTACAAGGCTCTCTCTGGGACCTATTTAAAAATCTTTCTATTTAAAGCTCATCCTTACTTTTTTTTTTTCATATGTAAAGGTCATTTTCTAGTGTACTTAAAAATATTACTGAAAGAAGTCATTCTCAAGAAAAACATAATTTAATGTTTTAAATAGTCAAAATATTTTAATGTTGTTTTATAAATGAATATAAAGATTTACTCTGACCTGGCAGAGACATGCACACTGATGAAAGAGATCTATTCCAACTAGTCAAATTACAATTCCCCTATAGAATGTAAAAAAGAAAAAAAAAAGTCTGTTAAATTTTCAGTTCTTTCTTAATATAAACATTAAAAATCATAGGATTTTGAAAAGACAAGCAGCTTAGATTAGTGATTTTTCATTTTTTACATAATGGATCTACTCAGCAGTAATTTGCTTTACTAGAATGTTGTAAAGTTCTCTCTCAGCTCTGATGTACTGTATAAAACATTTCTTAACTCATTAATGTCAAATATAAATTAGTTTTATATTGGAATTTTAACAAACCAGACTCCACAGGCAACATAAAAAGCTAGACTATTGTCAGAAATGGTGTAAAGCCAAATGCAAATTTAACCCAGGTATCATTTATCATAAAAGACACACAGACATAAAAAAAGACACATTGCACTTTCCTGGATGTCCTGAAAATATTGCTTAATACTGTGCAACACTATTAGTAACAGGAATTTTGAAAACAAACAAACAAACAAACAGAAATGAAAAAATGCAACTGTTTTAATTGAGCCAATATAAGGTGATTGCATCCATGTTATTAAAATATTTTTCTTAGATATAACAATTCTGGACTCGGACTAATATACAGTGTTGGAGTGTCCTGAATATGATTTTTCCACTTGTATATCCTTTGAATATCTGAGCAAGCATGTTGTATTGTATTAATATCATAATTCAAAGGGAAATTTATTAAGCCTCCCCCCTCCCAGTATTCCCATTATAGCTAAAAGTTGCAAATTCTATATGGCAGAGCCTAGACAGTAATATCAAATTTTAATAACAATTTCTCTTCTTCAGTCAGTGCTATACTGAAGAAAAGCATAAATTGCTGTGACTGACCGTTAGTTGTTAGAGAAGCAATCTGACTTCTCCACACCCTTATTTCAGTGTATCTGCTCTGTCCCTCAGCTGTATTAATGATAGCATGAAAGGTCACATGATAAACGAGTGACAAAAATATCAAAACATATTAGCCTGTAGCTTTGTTATCAGTGTATGGCAGATATGACAGAAAATTGTATTTTTCCCCTGAATAATTTTGTGTTACATTTTGCTGGCTAGGCAGAGTGAATTAGGGAGAAATTTCTGCCTCTGACTGTTTGTCTCTTTTTCTGACATACTTGAAGTAATAATATACATTAATAATAGGGAGTAGGCACAGGGAAGAGGTAAAAATTCAGGGGCAGACTGTCTGTTTCAATTCTACAAGGTGCTATCCTTGTTTCTTTTGCAATACAAATCTTGTTGAAAAATATGCACAGCATTGAATCTTAATGGTACTGATAATGATCTGCTGTATATTATGGATGTAACAACAGGAAGATGCAAGAAAAAGAGAAACAGAAAAATAACTTTAAAGTAATGAGGTTATGTTTCCACCCAGCTGTACTTCTCACCAGTACAAACTCACATACTTACTAATTAAATAAAGGCAAGCACCAACAATGCTCATTGTGACAGAGACCTAGTAATTATGAATTAGAGACAGATATTACTCCTCTTGGTTTAAAGGCTGGCAGCAGTTGCAGTCCCTGGGGAGATGAGGTTAGCAATCTTTGAAAGAGAAAATAGAAATTGGCGGGAGCTTAATATCTTATGGCCTATCAGTCTCCATGGTCAGGCCATACCCAAGTTCCCTTTGCTGCTGGCAAACAGCGTCAGTGGCAACTCAGTCCTTAAGCTCCTAGCAGATCAAAAGCTATTGTGCCTGAAAGACACAAAGAGAGGATCACAAGCCCAACATTAAAAGTTATATAATTAAAACCTTAATAAACTGAGAGCATATACATATAGATGGAGTACTGGTGATGTACTGCAACACATGTAAAGTGTGAATAAAAACCAGGGTGCACTGCTTTCAATGAGCAAGCGGCATTGGAAGGAAAGAAAAAGTCTTTGAGTATTTACCAAAATTTCAAACTGATTTTTAGAAACTTTCTCAAATATTTTGTTGACTTTTTGTTTTCATTATTATTCATTTATATGCAGTTCAATATTTCTAATCATCTTGTGAGAAAAGGACTGCAGAAATATATCTGAAACAAAAAAAAGTTCTTGCAGTATTTATGATCTGATTCACAGAAGACAATACCAGAAATCTCATGAGAACAATGTTCTCACATGAGATTTCCAACCAATTTTACAGACCAACACAATCTGAATACTTTAAACCTGTTCTCAAACTCCAAACCTTTGAGATATGTATCTTATCACAAATGCTTTGTTGTACTGTGCTGAAACTGTGAAGTGAAATAAGGGAGTTTGTTACAGCCTTCAGGAACTGTGAGTGGGTAAGGCAGTGGTAAAGCCTGGAATTTTATCAGAATTGTCCAATTTATAGGTCAGACTGTGTATTTTTTCCTTTTTTTTAAAAAAAAAAAAATATTTTTTTATTTATATATAACCCTTTAGGGAAATTCTGCCATTATTAATGCACAAAAATAAACACCTATTAGTCAAGGCATGGCATAAACAGATAAAAGGAACCAACCTTTATCCCAAAGAACTTACAGCTTAAATAATTTTTATTTGTGTTTTCAATATTATACCTGGCAATGTATTCAAGAGAGTGATTATGCATAAAGAGACACCCCCGCACACTGCCTGCCCCCAAATAACTCTCCACACATGAATACCTGGTACTTTTTCAGGTAGAGTTCAAGCCCCTTTTGCCTTGCTTTTGACATTCTCGTACTGTTTGTCAATACTCATATTAAGCCCCAATATCATTGTTCCTAGATCCAATTCAAGTTTTATGCTTAAAGTTTATCAAAAGTCAGGGTTCTGCTTGGGATGCCTCAGTAAGTGTGTATTCAATTTCATTGTGCTCTTCTACTATCTATCTCACATCTTTCCCCCAGGGTACTGGGGCTTGATTTATTTAAATATCCAAAATATTTTATTTCTTACCAGATTTGGTTCACTCTTCTGCATCTCCTGAGTTTCTTTCTGTCTTTCTTTCCACACACATTCCTGATTTGTATTAATTACTTCTGTTCAAGACCATCTGAAATTGATACTGATAGCCTCTGTTTCTAAGTTTATGAAGTTTCACTAAATCTGTAAAAACTTTTATACACATGAAAGCTGAAACTTAATATGAGGCTGTTGTTGTTGTTGTTGTT
Source organism: Poecile atricapillus (assembly GCF_030490865.1). Lineage (NCBI taxonomy): Eukaryota > Metazoa > Chordata > Aves > Passeriformes > Paridae > Poecile > Poecile atricapillus. The sequence goes on along the minus strand of NC_081250.1, from coordinate 123,232,699 downwards.
GTATTCATCACTTTATGAATTGTATTTAGAACCAAGGCCCTTCAGCATTTCCAGACAGCTTCTATATAAAGTACAGTGTGAGTACTCTAAGCATACTACTACACTAATATCCATTCCTGGCTTCAAAGAATAGTGCTCAAATTGTCCTGTATCTAAAACTAGATACTTCTACTAGAAAATTACTAGACAATTTACGAGACAAAATTAGAAGAAAAATCTCACCATTATCAGAAAGCACCTGATTCTGCCTTCCTGGGATACATATTTATACTGCAGAAATACCACTAAACATTCAGGAGCTGAAACCATGATCGTGGTATAGCTATAAGAGACTGAAGAAAAATAGTCATCTTTGACTGTTTTTTTCCATAAGTGGAGAGACACACTTTCAGGTCGTTATCATTTCATCCCTACAGTAATTTATATTATATGTGAGACAAATTACCCCCTAAAATTTCTACTTCTCTCCACTGACTGCAGAGGGATCCTAGGAGGAACAGCCAAGATGCAGAGTCTAGCACAAGATGAGAAAAATTCTTTATAGAATAGACTACATATTCTCTGTCACCATCCTCTTCATGTTTGTGATGGTGAGAACAAAAAAAAATTCTCACTAGAATAATATTTTTTTCTCCAATAGTATGAAGAATTTTTTTTCAGTGTTTCATCTTCACTGAATAAAGTTTATGTTTGAATTATGTCCATCATCTAAGTTCAGCCAAATTTTCCAGTACATACCAGGCCTTTTTGTTTGTACTTCCTGTTAGTCAAAAACTGGAATACAATTTTAAATGAGCTCAAGTAATAAACACCAGTATTCCTTAGATATATTAAACTGAGAGATCCATATATTTGCATATTTTCTGAAAAAAAGTACTGTGAACTTAATATCTCTTTTTATTGACTGTGTTTTTTCTTAGCAAAATGTAATGTTCATTGTAGCAGAAGTAAACTATGCTGTTTTATGACCACAAATCACATAACCACATAGCATATCTGAAGATTAATTGATCCTAAAAGACTTTAAAAAAGGTCTAAAAATTTCTAGTCTCCAAAATACCACTTGACCTCACTGTCCAGGTCATTTCAATACTGACCTGTACCACATTTTACTAAGAGAATTGCTGATTCTCTTTTAAATCCTGTCTTTAACCTACTTCATTGAATGCCCTCCTTGAAGATGTATTTTCTTTCAGTATATGGAGTTAACCATCAATCGCCCAAATATCATAAAATCATAGAATCATAAAAGAGTTTGGGTTGAAAGGCAACTTAAAGGGTGATTTAGTCCAACCTCCAATTGATGCATAGATACATAGATAGATATTGTATCTTATGGAGACTCCTGTTTTTTTTCAGTGCTGGTCTTCCATAAAAATATTCTGTTTAATGTTCATTGTGTAGCTCCGCTATCAACCTTCCCAAATCTTAGGGTTCAATCCTGACTCTGGCCACATAACCATAATGACAGATAAATCTTTCATTAGTGTTAAACATCATACCTGGATTGCAACAAATTTTAAATAGGATCCATACAGTTGTTTTACACCAACTCTTTTGCAGATCAAGTTCCCCTGTAGACACTTTTCATGTGTTTTAGTCTCTGACCCCACAGGGCCATGATACAAGTCAAGTGATTTGATGGCTTGAGTGATTACTGCTGCCAGTTCAATATAGGTCTGTTCAAGAGATCTTACAGAACTACTTGGCAAGTTTATGAAGGCTTCGGTCAAATTTCCATTTCTATTTAAAAAATAGGCAGATCTAACATCTCATGGAAGTGCATAGCATTTCACATAGGGAAGAGGCAAGAACCCATACTTATTTTCAAAAATGTTTTGATTTGCACAATCTGTTGCCAAACAGTTACAAATTTCATGTAATTCTAATCCCCATTATCACCTTTCCTTCAGCCTCATGATATTTACCTTCTGAAAGAAATTATACATTATGATAATATACTAGCTAATAGTAGGTCACATTTTCCTTTTTTCTCTTCACATGTCCAAACCCAAAAACAAATCTGTTTAGAATATGGAAGTTCTACCTTCATGTTTTCTAGCTGAATTTTTATACACTTTCAAAAAATTTAGTTAATAGAGATATTGACTTTACACATTTCAGTTAAATCTAGATTCTTTTAATCATTCTCACATGCTTTTTCAGTCTTATTTGGTGCTGCAAAATCTTCCCAACATACCATTTGAACAATATATTTTTCATATTCTTGTCATTTTATGCTATGGAATTCCACACAGATATTAATAATTTAGATCATTTAGCCCATGAAGAATTCTATTTTTAGTTCTATTTTCATTATCTTGTTTATATTTTACTAGTATTTTCCTGAGAAAAATATTTAATTCCATCTTCATTTCACTCAGAAAGAGCATCACACTTCACACAGTAAAATGGTTCATTTTTAACAATGACTATTCTCTGGTGTTGTCTTTCATCCAGGACAGTGATATATATAGTATAAGAGCTACCCTTAATGAAATAGGATTTCCTTAACAATATCTAAGTTATTCAATAATCATTCAATGGTTTAGCTCTATTATTATAGAGAAGCAGTCAATATCTCATGTGTGTTAACATTTCTTAACATATGACACATATTTTTAAACTCTAATATAGCTCAGTTTGAAACCAGACTTTGAAGTTTAGTCAAGGTATTTACCCAAGGAAGATGTATCCAAGTAAAGCTAGTTTATAAGCTCTAAAAATAATTACTTCTCTTCTCTGACTTAAATTCCTCATGTTAACATGATGCAAAAGTGAAAACTGAATGCAGTGGGGCTCACAGGAGTTTCAATATAGCATCAGGACTATCTTTATTAAAATTGCATGGTAGCTGTCCAAAAAACCAAACTGGCTATATTTTGCCCAAATTTTTGTGTGATATTTTACATAACTTGCTGAATTTTTCTCTCTCTCACGAGACACACTCTGCTGGCACTTGAACACATGCCTGAATCAACCTAATAAGAAAATAAATTTTTGAAGACTATCATCAAAAATCATCTCATTGCAAGATCACTATCAAATTCCAGATCTAGTTTACTGATACATAATATGCAAAAAGAAAAAAAAAATACTACAGTTCAAGGTCCTCAAAATTTGTGTCTCTGCCAGTTGTAAGTGGTATTCTCCCAGCTCACATCTGGGCAAGCCTGTTTTTCACACACCCTTCATCCTAAATGTGGCATTCAAAAAGATGCCCTGGACCTTTCCATTGTACCAGGTCTTGTCCCAGGAAAGTATCTGCCTACTTCACCATGTGCAAGAGTGACCTCCAATCTGTTTAGAGTTCTGTTCATAATTCTGCAAGTATCTCAGAAGTGTTATTGAACACAGACTATGGAGATCTTGATATGTGGTACCATTTGTTTACTCCAGTTCCTTCTCCCTGCTCCATATCAAGGATCTAGGATCTTCATGAGTTCTTAAAAGCATCAGTTCAACATGGGTCAAGCTGAGGTGGATTTTTTCAGCACTTCAAACTGTCCTGTCATCTGCAAATCAATGAGCATGCTGAAACAGGAATCTGAGGTCCAGACTAGGTTTTATTGCACTCCAGGCTAACCTAATAGAGGATAGATGTATTTTAGCCCCTAGTAATACATGTCAAAATAATTGACATCTCATATATCCCTGTCTGTTTGAGGGAAGACTTTGAATGAGCAAAATGTGAAACATAAGGACATGTCCACTGGGACCTGACCACACAGTAGAAACAGACTAGATCTACCTTTCTCCTTTCCTTTTGCCCAATTTTCCCGTCCCTTCCTCTGAAGTTTCTATGATAGTTCAGATGGCCATCGTCTTGGTCATCAGTCTGGAGACTGAACTGAACATGAGAACAAGAAGAGAAAAGTATGTAAGGCAGCATTGCCCATCCATGTGGTGATCATAACAGTTTAATTTATATAAGATTAACACATTGGTAAAGGGATATAACAATAAGTCTTCCTCTCCTGGAATCCAAACTCATCATTAAGTGTTGTGAAGATATTCTAGAATAGCTTCCTAGACTGGGTTTTAAGTAGGGCTTTTTTTAATAAAAAGGCCTCACCTTTGACTGAGCAAAGGTTACAGAAGTTGCAGCAAGGCACAGCATTTGCATATTACACATTTCACAGATAAAGCAGCAGAAAATTTTGAGAACTAGTTTGCTAGACATAAATGCAAGTTATAAAAGTAGAAGTGCTAATTTTCTCATCACATCTGCAGTCAATATCTGTCCATATACCTTGCTTCAGGGGGAAAATTCTCAAAAATTCTTTTTGAGCTAATTGAAAAAGAAAATCTAGGAATCCTGAATATGTGGCTGTTAGTTATTTAGACAATGTAACTGGTCTGAGCACCCATGATCATATTCTAGCATTCTAGAGTAAGCAGGAAGTGAGTTATCCATTGTTAATGGCACATGCCCGTGTATTAGACACTAAATTGGCAAAATCACAAATCATGGTATGTAAATCCATGAATGATGCATACAGTACCTTTTTGCTGCCTGTGGTTTCCACTCCAGCAATTATTTCTCATCTCAAGTTCCTGTGAAGCTATAGAAGCTGAGCGGCCAGATTCCAATGAGCAAGAAGATAGGTATCTTATCAAAGATTATCAAAGGGAAGCTTCATATCAGAAAATTCTTTAAGTCCTATTGGTTATCCAAGGACTTGAGGATAATATTTTCCAGTGGATAAAAATCACCTTGTCTCAGAGGCATCATGACCTAAGAAAACATAAGGAGCACTATGAGTAGGATGTTTTGTGCTGTCATGTGGCGACCACAGTCTGAAAAACATCTATGTGGCAAAAGCAGAAATGATACAGAAAGCTTAAAGGCATTTATATCAGTAAAAATACAGCACTGGTGGGTAGTGAGCAAGAAAAGGAAGGGGGATTGTAAGGTATTATTAGTGACAACCAACAAGGGTGCTACTAGACCAGTGATGAAATGATATGAGTGAAGCATAGAGGCACTTGGAGGATATGGAAATCCCAGCTTTGCAAAGGTTTGCAAAGGGTACTGCAGAAGGCAGAAGTGATCTAAAGCATACAGATCAGGAAATAACATTTTAAGGATTTTGGCTTATTCAGACCAGATCCGGTATGACTATTCAAGACAGCATTGGATAGAGCAAAAGGTCTCACAAGCCTATTAGCAATGTCTCCAGACATGCAGCTTTCTAACAATGTTACACATTCAAGAAGAAAGCTTGTTTTCTGGGAAGAAAAGTTTATTAAATCAAGTTCTGACCTTTTGAAGCTTACAAAGGCACAGCTCTCCACTTAAACACACACACAAGAAACATCTCTCACACATGGCTTTATCGTCTTCAGTCCCAAATTATACAATGCCAAATTCTTAAACAGACAGCTGTCACCAAGTATGACTGTTAAAAGTCAACACTAGAACTATTGTGTACACAGGAAGTTTGCCTATAAGTGAGTTTTGCAGTGTCAAGTTATTGCACAAACTTTACCTGGGTACTCAATTTATTCACATTTTCCTATGTGATTCTCGAGTGAGCTGTAACCATAAAGGTCAGATTATAGACCTCAAACACTTCAGCTAATGTAAATAACTTTTATGAGGAAATACATTGTTTGTTGTATTTTATAAGGTGCAACCCACAGAGGGAAAACACTATCTCTGTCACTGCATTATGCACTGATTTGCAAACGGGCCCAAGACTGTTGGTAGCGGCATTTCCAATCCAGGCAGGCAAACCTGTTTAGGATACCTCCAGGGACCAAGCCTGGGATTCTGGAGTTAAAAGCATCAGGTCATCACTTGCGGCAGAATGAGAACTGGAAATTACTACTGAGGCACTTACAGATCCATACACTTCTGTGCACAATCTAGCTAGGTGAAAACTACTAACAGAGATACTTGTGCAAACATTATTTAAAGCAATATGGAATTTTTCCCACTTAATCTAAACTGTGGGTGGGTCAGCACACATTTTAGATTTGTCGTCATAAGGGCTTCATCTCCTTTTTCTCTTGGGGTGCATTCAACTTTATGGGAATTATGTCTCCAAACCAAATGGATAGAAGACACCGTTTTCATAAGAAAGTTTAAGAAATAAACTTTAAGGAAATATTTGAGTTCAGTTACCCAGGCAAATAGACTTGAATGCTAGGATGTCTACTACCCTTCAGATTTTTTAAGAATCTCACATACAAAAAAATTGGAAGTTATATACTGTATGCTTGTGGTGCATTGCACTAGAAATGTAGACTAGATCAAGAAACTAATTTTTATGTGTGTTAGTATTTTTTAGATGCTGATGATATTGCATAAGTTCCTTATTTGAGTGTCAGTTCTCAAGCTGTCACTAAGTAATAAGAATGTCATTAGAGCAAAATACTTCACACTTTGAATTATTGCTAGAAAATTTGGTTGGACCATAGATTTTCTTCAACTGAAGGTAGTAACACATTAGAATTAAGTTTCTTTGGAGTTCTTTGCAGTCACCATGGCATTTTTTCATTTTAAAACATCTTAAAATTTTATATAAAACATTATATAAATTTTAATTTGTTGGCAGGCTATTAAAACAATTAAATTTCACAAAGAAGCCAAGCACATCTCACCTAAATAAATAATTCCTAGCTTCTTTCTTGTGAATAGCATAAAATTATTTCCAAGATCATCATGTTTTGACAATCCCCTGTGTTCTCCTATCTGAGAATCTATCTGGCCATTACTGATCATTTACATCCTTGATGAAATTATAACAGCAGTAAAAACTTTAGCCTTTCCAGGTGTAGTCTAATTCATCTAATTCAGTACCTAAGTTTTCTGTACAGTCAATGGAAAAGAAAGACTCATTCAGAAAGTGACCTAAAGAGTACAAAAATAGAATCCTGTACTGCTCTTCTGGAGATGGCTCTCTCCATCAGCACTGTATAGATCTTTGGAAGACTTCATAGCATATATATCCAAGTTGAAAGTCTAGAGTAAATATTGTCAACATGTCTACGTGAACACATCCGCACATGCAAATTGAGACTGAAATTGCTCCTTACCCTTAGTGAATGAGAACCAGCATAAGATTTGTGATGTTCTACACCTTTTCTTGATGTCTTTAAGGCAGTTTTTCTAGTCCAACAGTCCAATTCAGAATCCGTTTCACATCGTGCTGCACGATGTGTTAAACCGTTTATTTATTTCCATATTTTTTTTCAGAAAAATCTACTGACTGCATAAATATGATGCTTTATGTGGTGGTGTATTCCCTATGGTTTTTAATGCATTAAGCCACTCAAAATGTCTAATAACACCCTTGTCTAAATAAGTCACTTGAATCCAACTGCTTAAACCAAAAGTAGAATTTAGTCCTAGATCCCTAAATTATGATTTTTTTACTTTCTTGACTCTGGCATCATGTGACAAGCAAAATTACTGAATCTAGTAGTAATTTATTTTCTTTTCCATTTTCCATTTTGTAAGTCATCAAGATACTTACACATTCCTTCATTACACATGATTATCCTGATGAAATCAATCAACTCACTGGTGAAAATCAGTGTATTGAGTACTGTTTACCTGTCTTACTCTCTAGTTTTTGGGTATGGTCCACCAGATTTACAGTCACTCAGGTCTAGCTGAAAAACAAGGAAAAAAAACCACTGAGCATTAAATACACTGTTAAGGAAGCCAATTGGTCTGTACACACTACTGTCCCTATACTTAGACTTAGTTGCACATCAATTAAATGCAAGAGTTCACAGGTAACTTTGGAAGAAAGACCTCAAGAGATATGTCTATTTAAAACTGGTTTTAGAGCTTTTTTTTTATATACTGGAGAAATCAAAACAAGTCATGGAAGAGCAGGAAAGATGAAAATGTCAGATTATAAACACCACATAATCAGCCCCAACAAGTTCCATAACACATAGGTGCTCCCACTACAGAAATTATTCAAAGACCCCATCCTTAAACAGAAAAATCTTCCAAAATATGAAGATGGGAAATTTTTGATTAAAGCCTTGTTCATATTACTGTAATTTCTCCACCATAATCTTAGGAGACTGTGTGAGAAGATATCAATACATAATACTGTTTATATCAGTAAGTGCACAAGTAGAGAACACATTATCATCTGTGACAAACCCAGACAGAACAGGAGAAATGTAGTTTTGTTCAGGTACTTCAAAAAAGGGTTTGCAACACACAAAGCTATTTTGACAAACAGCTTTCCCTAAATTTCTAAACTACATAATTTAGTATCTTTTTTTAAGTATCAAATGCTACCTTACTCCTCATCTAAACACATATGTAATTCCATTCAAAAATATTTCTGTTTTGTAGCTTTTTACGAGGTTAACACTGTCTGCAGGCCAAGATGCCAAACTAGGGGGTGCAAAACTGATCTGGAAAACTTTCTTGGCAGTGGATGAAATTTGATAAAGATACTAAAATCCAACTATAGGCTCAGTGTACTGAGAAAACCCCAAAAGAAAGGAGGCTCTACAGTCCATCCAGAGATTGCCAATGTGCTGAAACACGTACCCTTGCTGCCATAATGTATCATGGGAACACATAATGATTTCATTATCTCTGCAACTAAATAAAGTACTGTATATGGTCAAAACTTGTTTGAATAGTGCTTAGAATGAGGATCCACTTTGACTTTATCCTGAACCAGCACTGCAAACACCCTATTCCAGTTTACTTAAAGAAAGAGCCACCTTCACAGCAAGTCAACCTCCAGCGTCCACAGAACCAGAAGTTCTAGAGATAAACAAAGAAGCTTCTCGGGTTAATTGGAAATAATTGTGTAATTAGATGAGAACTACATAGTTAAGCCCCAAAAAAATGATAGTTTTTATATGACCAAGCAGGGACTCACTGGGGATTTATCTCTAGCGATACACAAGAGGTCAGATTAGATGATCTATTGAACCTTCTGGCCTTAAACGGTATGAAACAATGAGTTTTTATTATATCCAGCCTTGTATGCCTCTCTCTAACTGCAATGCTATAAATTATTAAATATAATAAAATTTTCTAGTCACTTCATTGCTACTTTTCTTTAAAGAAAATGAATAAACTCAGTTCTAATATTAGTGAATAAACTGCCTCTTTAAGCTACAAATTAGTATAGAAAGAAATGACAGAAATCATTATAATTTAAAGTAAGGTTGAAAAAATATTTTATTTAAATATTTTAAAATTAGTTTTATATGACTTAGACTGATTTTTGCTTTCAAAGCTAAAAATTTACATTAATTCACTCAAAAAATTACGTGTTGACATTTTGTTCAGATCTACTCAATATTTTTATTGAAGATGTACTATATCCAGTCTCCATTCTGGGTGGAGCTTTTCTGCTTACCAAAACTTCTCAAGTACACCAAGTAATTCTAATATTTTAACAACTTTTTGAACATTCTTCTTTTGTAGTAATAAAAAACATCCTAACAGGAGTGATGAAATAACCCTATTGTATTGCCTCAACTGCTTACTCCCGACTACTGTCTATTTCAGTAGTTTACAGACAGTTACACAATGAAAATAATTTATGCTGAAAATGTATATATCTAGATTTATATCTGGAAATCAGCTTGAAAGTAGATAACTGGTTTTTATTTTGCTTTGGCTTTTTAGTGGGAAGAATTTAAAGGGTAACCTTCAGAAACATATTTGTTGTACTTGGTTGTAAGTTCAGTTTATCATTGTCAATGAGGCCTTCATGTGTTTTTAAAGAAATTAATTTGGAGAGTTGGATTAGTACATTCATATAGCGGAAACTCAGAAAGAACCATTAAAATTATCAAGTCTGATATGAGATATATAATGATATTTCACCCAAACTCTATTTGAGATCCACAACCAGGTTAAATTACAACTTTAGTTTTGCTACAGTAATATTTTTAAATAAACTTCACATATTTCTAATTCTTGGTTGTTTTACTTCATTTTACAGACATCTGCTCCTTCTCATCCATTTACTCTAGATTATAGTTTATAAACACACCTTCAAGTGTTTTTATAGTATTATGACATCCTTTCTCTGTTATTTTTTTCAGAAATGAAGTAAATTTAATGCTTTATTTATTCCCTCAAAAACATTTTCTCCTACTCTAACAACATATTAAGATTCTTTACCCTACCCTAATAATTTTAAATTGCAGACATTTCCCTGATATAATGTATTTTACATCTCTCTTATCATGATTTTATACATAAGAAAATATCTTACCTACTCCCTGCTGCCCTACTTTTGCATTCCAGGGATCACATGAGGCCATGTCTGATGTTCATGAGAGTGACGCACATTCCTGTTGAACCGTAGTTCATGGAATTCAGTCTCATCTGTGATGATGAAGATGATCAGTAAAAGCGAAATGGGTCATAACTCTTCTGTTGGCAAGGAAAGAAACAGGGGAAAACAAAGGAAGTTACTGGTAAACTTTTTTTTAGATTTTTGGTAAGATTTTTGCTGCCTTTTTTTACCCATTGAGCAAACGGGCAGTAATTGGATTTTGCCCCATATGATTCAGTCTTAATGATCAATTGTCTCCAGTTTAGTTTCTCCTTTTCTGCTCTAATTATCTGTTTCAGCCCATATAAATATATGAATAAAACAAAATCAACAGAGACAGCATTTACAGCCCATGTTTTAGTAATCAAAATCTAATACAAATCTCTGTCCTCTGTCAAGGAAAATGCATAAATCTAGAGCCTTTCATTATTTCATCCTTGTAAAATGTTATTTTTTACAGGTAACTATTAATTACTATAGCATTAACTTTTCAAAAACTGATTTTGAAGATATAATGAAACTCAATTTGACAAAATAAAAAAAAATATCTACCTTTATAATATTGGTAAAACGTGTCCCTAAACCCTCATTTTTTGTCTCCAATGTTACATTGTCCCTATATGGTTTAATGTTCTAGTGAACAGTAGCAGGTACTTTGATCTCTCCAATTATTAAGCCATTAAGAAAAAGAACAAAGTTCATATCTCCTACTAGACTGAACTTGGATTAAGGCTATTATACATATAATTTCACTGCAGGACATTTTTTTCATATTACAGGATAAGTTTTCTTCCCTTTTATTATACTAATGAATGACAGTTGCTATCAATATAGCTAGGGTATATTGGGGAAAAGTTTTATCAGTTTGAGTTATTCTGCCACTAGAGGAAACTGTATAAGAGTAAAGAGATCATTACAAAACATGACTGAAAAGTGAACTTTGTGTTATGTTCCTGATTGCCTGTGGCTATATGATGTTATACAAGAGTGTTGTTATGTTGGACACTCATTTCCTGAAATCTTGTGAGTAAATAATAAACACTTTGATATTAAAAAAATTGCTCAAAAGATTCTTATGAACAGATGTAATTTGTTATAGAAATACAAATAAACCTTTAGATTTGATGGAATAAACCATTCTCATTACTCATGCTCAATGTCTTTCTATCCCACAAACGTTCATTGGAACAGAAGAAGTGGCAGAAGAATTTGAAGGAGGGAAAACTTTATAAAGCACTAAGCACAAAGGGAAATTACCCAAATGTGTTTTTTCATTTAGACTAGAACAGTGAATGGCATCTTCTAGCTGGTTTTGGGTGGGATAAAATTAACGTTATTCATGATAACTAGTATGGGGCTTTATTTTGGACTTGTGCTGTGCATCAACATTGCTGATAATTCAGGGATTTTTCCACTACAGCTGGGCAGTGCTTACACAGCATCAAAGCCTTTGTGCTTCTCACCCCACCCCACCAGCACACAGGCTCAAGGTACACCAGGAGATGGGAGAGGACACAGCCGGGACAGCTGACCCCAAGTGAACAAGGGATATCCCCACACCATATGGTGTCATGCTCAGCACAGAAAGCTGAGGGGAGAAGGAAAGAGGGACATTCAGAGTGATGGTGTATGACTTATCAAATTACTGCTAGGCATGTTGGAGCCCTGCTTTCCTAGAGATGGCTGGGCACCTACCTCCCTTTGGGAAGAATTCCTCAGGTTTTTTTGCTTGTGTTGGGGACTTTTGCTTTACCCATTAAAGTGTCTTTGTGTGTCAACCCATGACTTATATCACTTTTCTGTTTTTCTATCTGATCGTCTGGGTGAGGGAGTGAATGTGTGGCTATGCTGTGCATAGTTACTGGCTGGAGTTAAGCCATTATGGTCCTGCTTATTGATTATGCCCACATTCTCAAGTAGAACTCTGAACTTGGATAAGGTAGATAAACACTTTACAACTTTAGGTCTAGAGGCAGAAATTATCAGTCTCCCCTTTTGGTTAGTCAAAAACTCCCTTTATATGCAAACACTTCAAATTTTTTGTCTGATAAAATGAAAACTTTCACAGACAGGCACTTCATACACAGGGCTGTGTTTTGTTTCTTTGTACATAATAGGTAGAAAGGCACTGATTCTGCTGACTTGACATTTTCATTCTCACAAGATGATGACTTGAACCTTGTCTGAAATCTTTTAGGAGATAAATGTGGGTAAAGAATAAAAACAGAGCCACATGGAGTCTACAAAATGTTAATCCCAAGGGTGGCCACCTCTTTTCATTCAAGCAGGAAAATAATTAAAAGCATCTGATACATTACACAGAATTTGTTAATTAATTAAGTGAAAGTTGTTTGTTTGTACTTTGCTATAATAGAAAACACAGTTCATGGCAATATACAACAGAATGTACACTAATATTGGCATGAAGTTGCAGGCTCCCACTGTTGGTACAAATTCTGGCATGTTTTATAGGCCTGATCTGTACACAAAAGGCATGTATAACGAGTAACATCTACAAGTTATAAAGGGTGTGAAAATTCTCAACATGCTGATAATTAGAAACAGTGTTAGAGGTTACTAGTAGTTGATTGTCTGATGTGAACATTGAAAGACATTGTGCTGACAGTGATATCTAGTTCATTGAACACAAAAATCAGACAAATAAAAAAATATCTTCTCAGAAAGCATCTTTTAATTTCCTTCACTGCATTATGTGAAAGAGCTTTAAAGGGAGCCATTATCCTCTGATCACTCAAACATGGCTTAAGTAAGGCAACAGTCTTCCTATTTTGTGGTCATCATGCCTCACCATCAGTAAGGTACCAGGCACAGATATGTATATGGATATAAATGTTTTGGTCTACATAAGAGTCATCATGAGGCATTTGATAAAAACAAAAACCAACCAAACAAAAAAACCCTGAACAACAAAAATAAGAATTACTCTCCGTGCCATGTGTACAAGTCACTACATATTCAGTTGCATTCATGTGATCTCTAAGGATTGCCTTTTAGGACTGTACTCTATTCCACCCTTTGTTATAAGTCAAGACAAAATGCCGATGCCTCTGTATAGTCGGCATGATCTGGAGGAAAAAAAATAGAAAGCTAATTATACCTATATGCATAGACAAGATATTCAGCAACAGAAAAATCTTATGTTTTTAGTGCTGAAGTAAGAAACTGCAAATGCTAGCCACAGGTCTTTGACATGTCGAAGGCAATGGGCACAATACATTAAAGTTAGGTAGCTCGTCCTCATTGTTTCTGGATTTGATAATCCTCACTCATAACAAGGCAATACTCCCAAGTGGAAAATCTTCATCATGGAGATTTGTTTTCCTCTACGTTGTATAATGACCTGACACAAATGAAACAGCAACATTTATTTTAGGATTATAGGCCAGTGTGAACTTTTTATTTTATAAAGAAAATTAAATTTGTCATCAGACTTTAGTTGCTTACAAATTTTACAAACCCTTAAATGTAATACAAAAAATAAATGAAGGCAGAGAACCATCTCCTATGTCCCACTGTTAAGTGTAGAAATATCTTATTCTGTCAATGTGATTTCATAGCAGGATGAAAAATGTCAAAAGTGGGGATGACAAATCAGTCTAGTGAGGAAAAATGACTCTCAGACAAGAGATGTCATTTGTCATGATTGCCATTTGACTGCACTTTCTCCTGTCTTCTCTTTCAGATGAATGTTACTTTGCCATTAATTTAAAATTATCTTAAATCAAAGATGGGTTGAACATGAAAAGCAAAAGTACTCGTCTTTTGAAGTTTTGCAATATGCAGGAACCTATTCAAATGTAAACTTACTGAAAACTGACATACACATTATAAAAAAGGTTATCATCATGAATTGTTAACTTAGAAAATATTATAGTTCTTTAGTTCAAAAGTGCATTTTTCCTAAATACAGGCAACAGCACGGCTTTTGTTCAAAACTGACACAGCTGAGCACAGCACTCTGAGCCACTGCATAATACGGGTGGTAATTAAGCCACAGCTTCAAGGTTGCATGGGCACAAGACAATTCAGCCTAATGAAGTATCGATTGGCTGCAGTCGAGGTAAAACAAGTTGACATTCATTTAGAGGTAGCAATGCGAATATACCACAAAGCCACCAAAGAAGCAAGGGGAAAAAAAACAATGAAACTGAATTTTAATCTTGCAAACACAATTAAGATTCTTATTTACAGCATGTTGCTATCACTTAAACTAAAGCTAATTGCATACTTACTGCCCTGACATCAGATTCTTAAATCAGCAGAAATTATATTCATAGGCTGTTGGCAAAAAGCACATGAAGTTCAGTGTTTCAATTAGAACCTGTCCTAACACTTCAAAAACACAACTGCAGAAAAAATACTTAGAGTCCACTTAAGTTTCCACTTTAATCACACAACTGAATTTATTTTAAACTCTGTGATCTACTCCTCTGTAACACAGGTTACTTAATTACTAAGGACAATAGTTTTACCTCTTAATTGAATAATTGTAAGTAGATTACTTATTTTGTAACATTATACAAATATTCAATATCGTTTTTAAGATTAATTTTATTTTTTTTTCTGTCTTACTATATTTATAAAATCAAAGCCTTGACCATATTTGTCTCATGCACATACACATATATAAAATTACGATATGCATAAAATGCATATAGCAATGTATAAATGTATATCCTTAAGCTTACTTTTGTAATCATTTTGTTCCTAATCACTACAGCTAATTTTCTAAGAAGTGAAGTGTTCTCAAAAGCCATAGGATCAGTGCAAAATTTTGACATTTGTATCAGAAAAATCTCCAGTAAAACAAGAAAATACTTTTTACCCCTACTACAAAATCATCAGGAGATTTAGAATGTGGATACAACTATCAAAGTGTTAATTTTTTTTCTGTGCAATATTATGTTAAATTTAAAATTCCTGAAATTTTACTTGTGTACTTTGAGATTAAAATTAATAAGTAGCTTAACAAATTGAATAAAATATATCTAATAGAAAATCATTAATTAAAAAGAGAACTCTAAAAGTAAAAAAATAATTGAATCCTTTCCAAATTGTATTACTGGGTACAAGGGTTTCTCAGGAATTTCATTGAATTTGGATTGTTGACTCTAGTTCTTTTTTCCTGAATTGTTAGCATAAACCAAAATTTGGCCAAAGAAGCCTGTAACTGTACACTATCATTTGTGACTAAATTCTTACATTTTACCAACAAATACTCAGAAGTTGCAAAAAATATATTACATTACATCATTCTAATAAAATCTTCCTTATGAAGCTGAATGTATTATGAGTTTTTGTCTTTCAAAAGTACGAACAATTTACAGCTTGCACCAATCACTTTCATTTTCTCATGAAAAATACCCCCAAATGACTGAGAAAGTGCTAATGTGTCTAATTGCATTATAGACCCCTCCGGCAGACAGACATTTCTTTAAAAAGTGACTCATTAAATCACTGATTGCCAGATGTTGGGATTCACATCAATTGCCCTACTTATGTACCGAATTAAGGCAGTCTGAGCACTGAAATAAATATAAACTATTTTAGTAATTAAAGGATTGCTCTAAAAGTTCATGAAATTGAGATCTGACTACATTTACTGTATGTGAATGTTTACAGGCAAAATATTTTCATCATAGCTCTTGAAAACTGATTCTCAGTGACTGTAGAGAGATTTTTAGAATTTAAAATAACAAACCGAAAATGGAGGTTATTAAAAAAAAAATGCCCCCCAGCATACCAGTGTTAAATACTTACAAAACAGTTGTGGTTTTGGCTGGACTCTGTGATCATGGTCTACCTTATCAACTATCATCATCTTAAGTAGAAATCATGTAAAAGAAACTTCATATGTAATTGTAGATATACTTGAGGTATATCCTGTATATCCCACCAAAAGGTGGGAATTTTAGTTTCTCTTGGTGGAAATGTCTGTGGTCTCTTGAAGCCAGGTCAGCACACTGGATAACATGAAAAGAAATACTACTCCAGAGCTGATATACTACTTGCCTATAAAATTTCCCCCTTCTGCTGGTTTCAAGTCTCTAACCACATCCCCCATTATCTGTGAGGTCTACGGTTGAGATGGAAGAAGCAGATAGAATTTCTAGCCATGAGTACTTTTGTTAAAAGTAAATATTTATCTTGGCAAGGACTCTTCTGGGCCCACATCTCAATTGTGAAGTAATAATGAGAAGAATTCAATCCAGTATCAGTGCAATGGGGACTCCTGAGGCAGAAATGTTCAGTCCAGCAAACTTCAATCCCTTTTCCCAAATGGCTGCAGAAAGAATCTCTGTCCACTGGAGATAAGCATTTTGGAATTAATGGCCATTTACAAATGCTTTCCTTTTGGCAGACTACCTCTCAGACCACTAGTGAAGAAGCTGTGCCCCACTAAATGGATTAGGGAAAAGCACAGATTACTTTTGAGAGAACTCATCAGCCTAGTTGGTCTAAGGGGTCTGGATAGGCTGTACACTCTACCTGAAGAAATGAGACATGTTCAGGTAATATTTTAAGTCCTACAAATGTTCTTCTGAAGAATTTATTTCTTCAGAAGACAAGTTTGCTCTCCATATTGAAAACCTTAATTCTTTACTGCTCTTTCAGAATATGCAGTAAATAGTATATGCAATTGTATTGCTATTAAACAGAATTTCTTTTTAAATATTCAAGTCAATGTCATTTTGGTCAACAGTTCACATTTACATATCTTCAAATTATTGAAAAGTAACTCAAAATAATAAGAAAAAATTTTATCCTCCTGACCAGCTTCAACAGTAAAGAAAAAAAAAAAGACTGATGATGTATTCAAAGTGAAAACAAAAGTTTATTACAATAGCTCAGCTATTTCCATACTTCATATTACAGCTCTTCATGTCATCAAAAGTCTAATAATATTTTATCATTCAAATATGTTTCTTTTTAAATACAAGTGAAATCAGTTAATTTTGAAGACAATTTAAACTTTCTCTAGTGAAAAAAATTTTCATAGTATGCTTGCACTGATGCTATCTTGTGTTGCAATGTTTATTATTCAGAAAAGGATGTGCAGATGAAAAGATGCAGCAGTTGCAGTTATAAGTCATCTCATTTTCTGAATTTCACTGAAATAATTTTAAAAAATTTCCATGAAATTTATAATAACTCTCCACATAAGTGTCTACTCACAAAATCTTTATGCTTTTCTCTACCTTCTGATTTGAACCCCAGAGTATTACAATTTAACATAAAACTACCACACTCTCATAAAAAAAAAAAAAAGAAAGATTATTTAAAAAACATGATATCATTTAGGAAAAAAGATATTTTATTATATAGCTTTGTATACATCCAGAACTTGTGGGCAATTAGGTTTACCTCATCTGAAAATGGAATATAAACATCAAAAATTGTTAATTGTAATTATAGTTTTCTTATTTATTTTTGATTGTTTTCTATATCAATACTATTCAGTGATAAAAATACCTCCTAAAATGTTTTTACATATAATACTTTTAAAAAAAAAAAAATGTTTATATGATTCATCAGGAAGTGACATGACAGGACAAGGATTAATGGGCACAATTTGAAAGAGGGCAAATTTGGGTGAGGTGTCAGAAAGAAATTCTTTACTGTGTGGGTGGTGAGGTGCAGGAAAAGGTTGCCCAGGGAGGCTGTGGATGCCTCAGCCCCAGCAGTGTTCAAGGAAATGCTGGCTAAGGCCTTGAGCAACCTGGTCCAGTGGAAAGTGTCCCTGTCCTTGGCAGGGTGTTGGAACTGGATGATCTTTAATGTCCATTCCAACCTTCTAACATCACTCCTCAGGGAAAAGAAAGACAGAAAAGATAAACAAACATAAAAAAATGCAGGCTGTGAAAGACAGGGAGTTTTTATTTATGCCTTATTTAAGTTCCATAAGCTAAACTCTAGTGCAGACATTCAGTTTTGTCAATAAAAAAGAAAAAATCAAAACTGCAACATGTCATTCTGTCTAGTACCATAGTTATAATCCAAGCATAGTACATTTTACTTATTTTTAAATATTTGTTGTAGCCTGCATTGCAAAAACTAGAAGGATATCTGCAAGAAAATGCTTTAAGTAAAGGTTACAAGTGATATAGTGTCTCAAAGATCTAATAATAAGATAAATGTATTTTACCAGGAGGTCATCAATTCAGATTCCACAAAAAAATCAGCAATGCTTTGACTTTTAAAAAATGTCATTCCAGGTCATATTGGAGTAATGACTAATTTAGGAGGATGAAAGTCACTGTTTAAATCAGTCTGTCACTTTACTTAACAACTCTGAACCTAAAGTTTTACAGAATCAAACAGGCTCACCCCAGACTTTTTACTCCAAGGGATGCCTTCCTTTTTTTACACCAAAACAGATAAACATGAGATCCATGCATGTGTTTAAAATTGAAAATTCATTAATTTAATCCATTAATTTCATTAATTTCTAAATAGAAAAATTCTTTTATAAGCATATGATGTTTGGCTCCTATTCCTACACTACTCAAGAACTAAGGCAGAAGTCCATGCTTCAGAAGACAATGAAACTATGAAGAACTTTCCTATCACAGATTCCAAGTCTCTGATATGGCACTAAATATGCTGTATTTGCATAAATTCAGAAAGTTTTATCTGAAAACTGGTTAGTTTTCTGATCTCCTCACTTAACAGAATGTTCCAGATCTCCATTCCTGAGATGAATAATGAACGTGTTATAATTTTTAACAAAAATTTAATTGTGATAAAATATATATGTATTTATAACCATTTTCCCTCTATGCACAAAACTGTACTTTAAATTTTTCATTCCATGGGCCCAGCTTCATTCATACAAAGTTAGCACTGCCACAATCTCATCACAATGTCAAGTGAAGACTATGGAGATTATATTATGATGTCAAAATGCAATTGCAAGGAATTTTTATTACTATCTATGGTCACCACATTTACAATATCAAATCATGATGAAAAGTGTTTCAGTGTTTCTCTGGAGATGAAATTATAATGTCAAGCTGATGACACAATGAGGTCAGTACAAATCTTCATAGACCCAATCACAATGTTCATTGCAATGGGAAATATATGGAGACTGTCATACAAAGACTATACAAAAACAAAGTGGACAAAAACTACTGGAACTTCAGCAAGTTTTGAAAACTATGAAGTTGGAAAAGGTTTTGAAAAATATCCTATCTAAAATTTTCCCTACTCTTTCTCCATCAAAAGTTTTCTTCAGGTTTTTTCTCCCGAGCGTCATCAATTAACTTGGCTTTTCTGGATTCTGTGTCCATGATTCCAAGACATTTTGTATGTTTCTAACTCTTTTCCAGCCCTTGTTTTACATAGCTCCCATAGAGTTTTCCCCTCTTCAGCCCCTAAACTATACTACAATTTCTCATCTGCTATTATTGAAATCTCAATATCCTTTGGGTTTTTTTCCCTAGGAATTTTTGATCCCTTTCCTGACCACATTAAGATCAGCAACTGCAAAATGCTCCTCACACAGGGTTGGAAGCTTGCTTCTTACTGAACTGCCTATGGATGTGAGTTTTGTTACTTTATTACTTTTTTGCACTCTTGATGGCTCTCTTTTCTGTCTCTACCACAAAAAAAGTACTGCCTGTTCCATTAATCTCCTGAATTACCGTCTGATTTTGTATCATCTTTTCCAAATTTTCAAGTTCAAATGTTTTCTGTACCCTTTCTTAGCACATGAATTTATCTCAAATAGCTTTATTAAGTCTGATTATTTCCTTCGTCTCTCCTTTTACAGTTCACACGTTACAAATGGCATTCACGCCTCCTGTGTATGCAGACCAGGGTTTGCTGTAAATTTATTTTATAAACTCTCTCTCTGATAATTGCCCAGGGGTAAAGTAATATTTAAAAGAAAATGTGAAGTTTTGCCTGACAATAGACAGTGTCATATGTCTGAAACATGTTACTTTCATTTGGATAAGCTTCAATTTGTAAGCTAGGGTCTGAATCCTCTTTCTATATCCGTACAGATTGATGCTAAGGAAATAATAACTGCAATATTATAAAACAATTTCCAATACAAAAAAAAAAAATAAAATCTTAAATTCAAAACTTTTGCATACCTTTATCTTAGTCAATTTCTATCTCTAAATCTTTGGGAGGTTTTTCATTGATTAGAATTATCATGGTGGTATCTATGTTCCACTAAAAGAATAGAATCTATATTACATAAAGGCAAAAACAAGTGTCCTATCATTATTAATACTGTGTTTTGAAAATGCATTTGCCAGGAACAAACCATGATATTCTAAAAAATGTAAGGACCATAAAATCCACTGACAGCTAATCTGATTGATGACCCCAGTGCCAATACAGAGGTAGATCAGTATAGACTATACTCTGGTGATATTATTAGGACATATTCATCTTCCTTCTTTTTACACATTTTAATCCTTCTCTTATTTGAGTGTCCTCTTCTAAATTAAAAGGTATTTAAAATCATAATATTGTTACAGTTTTCTAAATCAAGGGTGTACAAAGACTTAACATTTTTCCACTTGTTTAAAGCTGGTATTCATCAGGACAGCATGAATAACAATATTATCTGCACTGAAGCAGATTATTCTCACTTCTTCTTAAATAATAAATTATATTGATGTGATTTATCCAGAACAAGAGCCATAAATATTTTAACCTAATGCTAATACCAATCAACTGGAATGTTTAATGCAAATGCAAAAGAATATATTTATCATAATTTCCTTATTTTAGAATTTATCTCCTTCATTTTTCCAGCACCAGAATTTGCATGACCTTTTTCTCATAAAGACAATGATAGAATAGCATTGTAGGTTCTTTTTTACCAAGCCCACACTCTGCTCATTGGCTTTAGGTCACTTAAGTTTTCTCTTCTTTGATGTTTAGTCTCCTTTTCCCTGGTTTAAAAAATGGAATAATTTTACTGAACTTATGTAAGTTTTCAATTTCTCTGTTACCATTTTTGATTAGACATATTAAATTTGTAAGCTGTATGTTTTAAAAGCATTTTGAGTCTGCTTTAGTTTTCAATATCTTTTTCAAGGTAGGAAGAGAAAGTCATGCTTGATTATTAATACAGCAATAGAGTTAATGCCTCATGTACTCTTTTAGGAAAAAGAAAAAGAGAAAAAAGGGGGAAAAACAAAAACCCCAATATTAATAAAAAGGAAGTAAAGCACATGTTATTTCAGTAATGGAGAGCTGACACTGACAAGTTTTTTTCACAAGCTTGACATGAAACTGATGATAGACAAAGGCAAGAAGTATTGGACATAAATAAAGTAGGAGTATATAAATCAAAATTTATTGTCAGAATATTTAAGAATGGAGAATAGATTTTATGAGTACTTAGTGCTTTTGTAAAGAATTACCAAATAATCCATATTCATATGTCCTAATATCTTAGATACATATAGATACAGAAATTTGTATACTGTACAGAAAAGTGAGGAGTAAAAAATAACTACACCAGACTTCAAACCCTAGCATTTCATGATTTCACAGACTGAATATTCCAACCTCCTTTTCTTATGTACTGCACACTGAGAAGCAGAGGATGATTGAGGACACATGGAATTTTGCATCCAATGATTTAATACAATGCTGCTTTAGTTTTATCCACTCATCAATGTAGCAAATAACCACTCGTCTCTTCATCAAAACAGCATGGAAATCGGTGTGAGGTCCTGTAGAGTCATCTTACACAGGAGTTCTGATCTCTGATGGAAGGAGTGATGCACAAATATAACATGATGGTATCATAACTGTGAAAATGGAGAGTTTCTGTTTAAAGCATCTCATAAAAGAGAAAAATATACTCTAATTTATTATTTTATTAGTGTCAAATGTAAAGCCTAAAGTAATTTCATTAACACATGTTCTAATGTTGCTCAAGATTATTACTACATCCAGATTCTAAAATACAAGATTAACATAACAGGGATGTTTGAGGCAATGGTTAAAATAACAACCAGGAAAACTATTGTCCTTTATGGACAATAAAAGCATGGGTTGTATGCATTGATTTGCTTGTATGCTCCTTATATGGGCTACCTTTGGAAAACAGACAGATTCTCAATATTTATTAACATAAAGGTGAGTGTGTATATGGCATCCACGTGACTTGAATATGCAAAATTTTCTAAGGTATATCTGCCCAAAAATGATAGATCATATTTAAGAGAATCATGAACATCAGCCAGATGAAATAATTAGAGATTGCAGAATCATAAAATATCTTGAGATGGAAAGGACCCACACTGAAATATTAAAGTCCAACTTCTGGCCCTGCACAGGATAACCCTGGCAATCACACCATGTGTCTGGGAGCATCATCCAAGCGTTTTTTGAACTCTGTTAGGCTTGGTGCTGTAAATAATTCCCTGGGGAGTCTGTTCCAGCCCAACCACCCTTTGGGTGAAAAACCTTTTTCTAATATCCAGCCTAAAGCTCTCCTGACACAGCTTCAGCCACTGGGTGCTGTCATTAGTTACCAGAGAGATCCGTGCCTGTGCCTCCTCTCCCCACCACAAGGAAGTTGTAAGCTATGCTGAGGTCTCCCCTCAGTCTACTCTTCTCCAGGCTGAACAGACCAAGGGATCTCAGCTGCTCCTCCTATGGCTCCCCTCAAGGCATTTCATTATCTTAGTAGCCCTCCTTTGGACACTCTTTAATAGCTTTACATTCTAATTACATTGTGGTGCCCAACACTGCGCACAATATTCAAGGTGAGGCCACCCCAGCTCAGAGCAGAGCAGGACAATCCCCTCCCTTGCCAGGCTGGTGATGCTGTGCCTGATGTGCTTCAGGACACGTGTGCCCCTCCTGGCTGCTAGGGCTCTTCTCCCTTATATTCAATTTGCCATTCAACAAGATCCCCCAGGTCAGCTCTAAATGATGTCGGGAGCAAAGGACTCAACCTGAAAGGAAGTATAAACTAAGCCTGAAAATTTGTGACAGTGGAGAGAGGTAGTGGAGGTGAGCAGAAGGCAAAAGCTTGCCAGAAGCAGTCCCATGCCCTCTGCCATGGCTGCTTCCAGCAATCATATGCAGCTCACTCACAGCTGCCATAGGTACAGCCTGTACCCTGAGTGGATGGGAATTTACCCTGGGGGCTGTCACCTCTGGGGTAAAGAATGACAGCACAAAGCTCGAGCACAGGATGGGGCTCTTGCACAAGCAGGCTTTTGCAGGTGGGGTCTGCCATGTTGAGATGGAAGGGATCTGCACACTCCAAAACCTACGACAGTGTTTCTGTGTGTCCATGTGCTCATCCACAATTAGAAGTTCTTGGGATTAGTTATAGAATGGTGTTTCAAAATTTCCATTTATTAACTTTTTCTAAGTGTCTAAGTGATACGGTTTATTCATTATTGTACCAGTATTGACTCTCAATACATAGTTCATTGATGCATAGTTAATTTTATGGAGTTAATAAATTAATAAATCACTTCAATTTATATTTGATTTAAACTACAAAACTTTTTCCTGCAGCAGCACGTCTCCACTTTCATCTGAACAAATATAATAAATGAATCAACTGCAAGGTTTTTTATAATTTCTAGACTATTAAACACTCCTGTGACAAAAATAGGGAAAAAAAATTAAAATAAATAAGAAAATGTTATTTTTCCTATTTTTTTCATTGATTATGAGATGTTCTGGCTAATTCAGAAAAAGAAGAAACACAAAATACAGCAGCACTGAATATTTATAATCTTTCTAAGGTTAGCAATGTTTGGTATATCCATATGAAGTATCAACTAACTTTGTAACTCTGTTATACATTTGTATTAATGCATACTGAAAAGGCTTTGCTTATCGAAGCAGCAACAATGTCCCTACAAGCAATAGCTAATAATTCACCTTGGGGCATAGACCGATGCTAAGAATATAGTATTCATTTTTAGACACATTTTAGGAAAGTAGAAATTTTTGACAAACCAGTACTGCTTTCTGTAACAAGATACTTTCTACTAGAGTTTGCAGCAATTATCAAAAAACCCCCATCTAGAAGACTCTTAGCAACAAAAATGCAAATATCATTAATGTTCATCTATGAAATCTGTTTCAATGAAACCTATTCACAGTTCCTTTTATTTAGAAAAACCTGTGGTCTGCAGATCTCTTGCTTCTAAACATTACTGAAGACCTCATGAAAGCAGTCTTTTATCTTTCAATAAGTGAAAATTAGGAAAAAAAAAGATGAGAACTATAGATGATTATTTACAAAACACAGAAGGAAAATTCAAATGAATATTTTCATCCACAAATTTAAGTTTATCCTGGGTTTCACCAAGAAGATGATAAAAATTGTTCATGTTACATTGGAAGACCCACTTTTGTGTCCATTCAAAGTAAATATACTAGTGCTTTCCCCTAAAGACTTGGATTTCTCCATAGTTTGACAGGGGGTCAGTCAGAACACATGTAGATACAATGGTGAGTGTTATAAAATTCTTAACAGGGGTACACAGGCAAAAATTCAAACTATAATGTAGGTCAGATCTTTCCACTTGTTTCAGCTGATTTGAAGAAGGGAGTTAAATTCCCATATCTCACTGACTTTCACTGGGATTTGGGAAACAAAAACGTCTTTAAAAACCCTATCTTTTATTGAAAATTCTCACAGTCACTTTGAGAACCATCCTCTTGTGTGTCAGGTGCACTTTAACTGGATTTAAAGGCAGTTACTCCTCCCCTCACTGGACTCACAGATACTCCTTTGTAAGCTGTAATGTGGGCTCTTCAATACATTTAGTTCTATGAATAATTAATGTGTCTCCTGCTCTCACCACTTGATTTCCAGTTATTTGTGTTGCATGCAGTATGCTGAGCCAGTTTCATAGCTCCTAGACTAAAATGCAGGTTTCCAATCTCATAAAGTGTAATGGGATATGAAAAATAAGAGTTTAAATAAAAAAAAAAAAAAAAGAGCTATAAACCTGTCTCACATTTCTTAAAAATACTAAAAGTAAAATCTCCAAGAAAGAAAACATAGGTAATGTTTATGGAAGAAGAAATATATGCAAAAAATTCAGTGAGCATCAGAGAAGATTTTTCTGTTTAATGTTTTATTTTGAGTTGTGGGGAGCATGTTTTGGCTTTGTTTGTTTGTTTCTAATTCTGTTAAAAAACATTTGAAATATAATCTTTTGGTTGGTTTTCATTCATTTGCTAAACATAACTTAGACAGAGTTTACAAAGCAAACTTGTCATTCAAGCTAGTCATCACACTTCATGGATGGCTGAATAAAAATGAGTTTTTCACAGGGTAACCAAAAGTACTGCCTCAGTGAATCTTTATGTACTTACATACTGGACACAGAAGAAAAAAAATCAGTTAGATTTTTTGTCCTTCTAAGACAAAGTAGATCAAACACATTGCTTCTATAAGATATAAGATGAATTTGAACAGACTGCATAATTTCCAGAAGCAGATATAATAAAAAAAGAGTAGCTACAAGAAAACAGACTAGATTACAAATGGAATACAAAACCTCTAGGCCATTCTGGAAGCCAGGAGGAGAGCCCAGGAACTTTTTATTATTGAGGTAATGAACTAAAATTGTAGTTAAAACTCTTGACAAATGTCAACCTATTGTATAAGTTTCCATTTACTGATTTTAGAAATATGTCTTCACCTATATGGAAGCAGCTATGTATGGAAAATTCTTTTCTGTGAGTGATGTGATGAAAAGTTACAGTTTAATTTATTCATTATAGTTTAACTGATAAACTTCATTTAATTTAAAATAATTTGTACAGAGAAGAGAAGGAATATCTACTTCTGTTACTAAAACGATGTAAATCTGGAGTAGTTTCTGTGGCTCCACTGAGTTTTAATTCATGTCTTATATTTTTGTTTTATTTTTCTGCACCTTTTTTATCAGAGACTCAAAATTAAATAACAAATAATTAACGTATTATTAATGTCTTGATCCTACCACTAAACCATAAAAATTTACTTACTAAGTGCAGAATCCATCAAAACAGAATTAGAAAATTATATCAGAAAAAAAAGTCCATTACATTTTATTATTTGCAAGACAATTTTTTTTTGGATTCCTTAACATGGTATTCTTATTTACTTTTTTTTTCTTTAGGGGGAAATTTCAGGACTAATTCCTTTTTGCTTCTTAAGCATAATTCAGTTTGCTTTCTACAAAAGCTGAGCAGTAAAAAAGCCTTGATCGGGGATTGCAATCTTTTCCTTTTAACTTGAAGCCTGAGAAGCTTGACCTATTTTTTTGCTGTTGGCTCATTTAAATTTCCCGGTTCATACCTCAGAGTTAAATGGGGAGTTTGTAGTTCTGCAGGTGGGTGGCGGTGATATGTCCCTCTCAAGAGCAGAAAGAAGGATAGGGAAAACAGTGGGTACACAATAATTTTTCTTCTCTACAAGACCTGACATCTTTGATTCTCTCCTCTTTGCAATATCTCAATCTGTTTGGGCAAGATTGTGCAAAGCACCAATAACTCTCAGAGTGCTCATAAGAGGCTGAAACAAAGCTCCAGCCCATCCTCCCATCTCCAGAAGTGACCCACAGCACCTGGTGGCTGCAGTAAAGATATAGCCAGGTTCTCCTAAAACATATTAACAAGCTCAAGAGACATACGGCATAGAAAATATCAACATATTCTCTCTTTCTGAGATAAGGTATAGGTCTATCAAGTAGCCAAACTGGAACATCCCTAACAGATATATCAGGAAGTATTCAGCTGCTTGAATATAGTCCACCTTTATGTGACATGTTGATTGCATACAAAAAAATTATAAATGGCTTCTAGACAAGGATATGATTACACTTAGTCTGAAATATAGGAAAAGCATTTCATATACATATAAATGGATTAAAATTCAGAATGTACAATAGATTTTTTAACCACAAGTGTAAACTTGTAGACAAGTACGTTATATGTCCTTTTTTTTGAAAACTTATTATATGCTTCCTAGTCTACTCTCAGCTCTATAAATATATGCATCAATAATAAATGTATGTGTAAATAAAATTGCTTGATACAAACGATACTTAGCTTCTTTTTCTTTTGGATGCTTGTAAATATAAGATGAAACCCAGACTTCTCTAAGCCAAAGAATGTTTTAGAGATAAGACAAAATACTCTCCAGTTTCATTATGAAGCATAATATAATCCTAACACAGCACTGTAGATGTCAACTGAGCTTCTCATGAGAGCAGAGGGTGCAGAAGTCATTATGTATTTTGTTTAAAACCTTCTGTAAAAGTAATGAGGATTTATGTTTGGAGTGTTCTTGTTAAAACACAATGTTCAGACTGATTCTGTATAATATATTGTGAAAAATCAGCAGTTACTGGAAGCAGAGGTATGTTAATGCTGTGCCCCAGAACGAGTGCTGACACCTTTAGTTGTGCTCACCCACGGCAGCTGCACCGCTCCAAGGGCTGGGCAGCTGGAGCCCATGAGGTGATGGGCATGGGACGAGCCTGAGGACTGCTGTGTGCTAGCCAGGAAGGATTCCAACAGCTCTGGCACAGAAATGAGCACCTCGGGGTGTGCCAGAGTTTTGCAGGAGGCCATGGTCCCCTCAGCAGAGGTGTGCAGGGGTGGGACGAGGGGAGCATCCATGCACCCTCGAAGGACTGCCCTGCCTCAGCCTCCTTTCCTCACCTCACTGCCTCACAGAGGAGTTTTCATCAACTCTATGTAACCCTTGGAGAACACCAGGGGAATGAACTCTGGAGAAGGGGAGAACGTATGAATTTGACACACTGCTTGTATTCCTGCTTTCCCCAATACCCAAGACAGTGATCAAGAGTTTGCTTTTATTTGCAATACATTGCATACAATTCTCTGACTCACAAATGCCTGGGACAAGTTTGTTGCTGGTTTACAAGGTCTGCCACGCTCCTTTTCCATACCTTCTCTCCAGTGCTGGTGTGCAATAGCTCTTTGAGATACACATGTATTTGAAAAGGGCCCTAGAGGTGCAAGTTATTTCACTTAATGAACAACTAAAGAAATAGAACATTTTAAGATTTATTGTCTTACAATGATAATATTTCCTCTCCCATTAGTATTTTCCTCTTTAACTTAACTAGTTAATACCAGCCTAAATGATACCAGCCTTAAACTTAAATTAAAAATATTCCATCTTTATTTTTTCACTCACATAGAGTTATTCTTGTCACATTAGCAATACAGAGATGTTTTAAGTATTGTCATGTTAAAAACAATACTTAATTTTTCCCTTAAAAAATAATCCAGCTTATTTCTGTAATATTAATGTATACCATTTTTATTTTGTAATAGGAGAAAAAATATGCATTATTTTTTTATTAAATTCTTCACCTTAAAAGTAAAACGAAGGATTAATGTACTGTTTTACATACTGTAACGTAATGTACTGTTTTATATACTCAGTCATTAATCAGAAAGGTTTCACAAAAAGTGGGACATACAATCAGTCCAATACAAACAGGAAAATTTTCATTATCTCCCTAGCAGTACATAGAAATCTTAAGAAAATGAAATTTATTTAAATTTTAAGCTTTTGCATTGCCATTATCAATACATGCTCTAAGTAGAAAGAAGGGGCATCTTTTTTCTCAGAAAGTCAGCTGGCAGGAGGACAGCAGCTGGGAGTTTTTCCAGCTGAATTCTTCTTCCTAATACAGAAGTAAACATTGTAACACCTTGCTATGAATGATAGAAAAAATACCTTCTTGATTTGTTATTGTAGGGTTCTGCTTAGCTGAGGCAGCTCCACCTTTTCTAGCAACAAAAATCAAAGCCAGTCATGCAAGACAGTAGAAAAGCAACATTATTTTCTTGAGATACAGGTAACAATTACTAAGTAAAATACTTGAATTGTAAACTTGACTGGGCTCAGACAAAGAGACCAAAATTTATACACTCGATTTGGGTTTAAATAACTGACCATGTCTCATTAAAATATGTGGTGTCATCTCTGTTGTCTTCTCACAGAAAGGAAAGAGACTCAAGTGATGAACTGCAACAGTTTTCATTTCTTCAGTATCTTTGTATACAGTCCAGAAATTTCCCCAGGAGAAAACTGGCATTATACAGAGCTGCAAGAAATAAATTGGAGGAGTTGAATATTTTCTATTCTTGATTAAAGGCTATTTCTCTTCTGTTTAGTCTTTGAAAGTTTTATTATAATACTGTCACAGATCACCAGTCTAGAGTGCTGGATCTTATGCTGGCATTGAGATCAAGCCTCATTCATGAAGGCTTCACACTGGAAAAAAGAAAACTCAAGTAATACATCCCTGAGGTTCTTCTGGGACTTTGTTCTGACACCAGTGGATGATGTTAAAATCGAGAAGATATTAAAACCATCTCTGAATGCAAGTCACGGAATAGGATTGCAAAACTGAAACATCAAAACCTATCAAAACTGAATTTCAAATTCTTAAAAATTCATATTCTCCATTCTCAGTAAATTCCACTGAATTCTTTAAGTATGTATTTCGTATATAGAGAGGTGCTTTTTAGCATTAAACCACTGTAAATCTAATGATTTTCAATTTTAAATGTGTTTTCATAATTTTTGAGAGAAACAAGTACAAAAAATGTCTTTAAAGAAAAAAACATTTTTGAATTTGTAAAATTTTATATTTTTTAAAATTATAAAAATTTAAACATAAATGCAAATATTGAGGCATAAGATCAATTTTTCAGTTATTTCCACAGTAAGTGAGTTCCTACTATTTACTTCAAGTTGTATTGTACACAGTCTTTGTTCCGATATCAAGCATTAAGTCTAGTTAAGATAATTGAATATGGCAAGTGTTTCTTCTAATTTTGATTATATTCATAGCAGGAAAGAACTTGTACTACTATATTGAAATAGTCCAGGAAGGGAAAAGGAGAGAGAGGAGATTATCAAATTAAAAAACAAAAATTTTTTTTAAAGTGAGCTTTATCCCTTTCCTCTAATTTTTACATTCTTCAAGTGTGCATTTGAATATGTTAATAATTTTTTCTGAATTTTTTCACAATTAATTTTAAGGTTCAGGGTAAAGTGTTCAAGTTGCTTAACTAGTCTTATAGGGATAACCTATGTCCTGTGTTGTCCACCCTTTATGACAGAATTTTACATGTTATAGCATCTATAATCTCTGATGTCTGGTTTGTTCAATCTAATACCCAGCAACTTCATTTTCATACTTTCTTTTTGGATATTTGATATATTTTAAGACTATTTTGTCAGGGCATGCAGAGATGCTTTGGGTTTGGTGGCAGTTTGTTTTTTACTTGTATGTTTTGGTTGTTTTGTTGTTTTTGGTTTTTTTTTTCTAACTCCCTAGAGCGTCAGTTCTTGATTATTTTCTTCACTTATCTTTAAAAATTCCTTTGTTCTTCTTGTGTGTTTCTGTCTCTTTGCTTGTGACATTCCTTCTAACTATAAGTTTCCCTTAATTGGCAGGTTTGCATTTGAGTTTCCTACGTGGAATGACCCCTTGTTCCTCGTTCTGCAGTGTCAGGAAACAGAAATGTCATTGCTGATTAGGGGCCTGAACCCTCTGCTCCTCCTTCTCATACAGTAGGCAATCTTGTTCTGTACACACTCTAGCTGCAGGGTCAGCCTTAGGGGAACTCTAAACAAGTGTCCACATGGGATACCAAAGTGGAAGGGGCACTGATAGGGGCAAGTATTCTTTGAGATCATTTGTCTACCACAGAAAGTCTCTTCTGTCCCTTTAAGTGTAAAATGTCCACTGGCATTGCCCAAGTGTGTACATTTTAACCAGACAGAAGCATTTCTGTGCCTCTGGCTTACTACACATGTACATCAGTGATGTTAATAACATCTCTGCCTAACAATGTGACACTGAGATGTACTTCTAATAGTTGTCTTTCCTCTGAACTGAGATACAAAAGCTTTCATTTTTGGTTCTGAAACTCTCTGTTATACCAACTTTGACCTCATCCCAGGGCACGATTACCTAGTCTTGCTTGGGGCACCTGAGGCTCTAAAGATGGCCTTGTGTAGCTGTGGTTGAAAATCTCTCTGCTTAGTGCACAGAGTGCATCCTGTCTTACAACTGAGTGGAAACCTCTGCTTTTTCCACTTTTGCTCCTCACCTAGGGAAGTGGAACAAACCAGAAGAGGTAGGAAGAGAAACTACACAGAAAAGAACAGAAGGTAGTGGCTTCAAGTGGCAGGGAACATGCATAAGACCAAAACTTCTCCCTAAACCAAAGGATTCTGCAAAACAGAAACTAAAAAGAGGGGAGTGGGAATAACACTTCCTACCATATTCATAGCCTGAAGGAAGTCTATGGATGAGGAAATGGAAATGAAATATAAAGGACTAGCTATGGATCCCTTACACAGCAACTGAGAAAACTGATATTGCTCGGAGTATTTCAGGGATAAAGGAAGAGCTTTACTCCCTAGTGCAGGAGAGCAGTTCTATAGTTGCAAGGATAACTTGATATCTGTAGCAACTTCATATCCAAACAAAATCTATTAATCCATCACATGAGCTCATAAGCTCATATGAATTTAATTTTCATTTTATTTATGAATATGGAGCATATGAATTGAGCTTCTATTCTGCTTATCTAAATAGCATTGCAAATAAAATATTTGCACACATTAGATAAAATATTTTTTTAAAAAGTTGAACATCTGTGTGTTTATTTTGTCAAAAAGTATATCAGTTTAGTTTTAAACAAGGTTATTGCTAATAAAGACTTTAAATCAGCATATTAAATAAATAGCTACATTTTTATGAATTAATAGAAAAAAGAAAAAAGCAAAAAGAGAATTTTTTATTTTTTCTGAAATATTATTTAGAGGAGTCACTGAGGCACATTTCTAAAAACTCCTTCAGTTTCTAAAAATTCCTTTCAGTTTACTCCTTCAGAGTAAACAGAGTAAACTTTTTCCAGTTTCATTAAGCTGTTTTTGGAAGAGAGGTAAAATTCAGCTCCTCCTGATTGGCTTGTCATTAAAAATCCCATGGCATTTTTCATAAAATAAAGGTTATTTACTATAATATTCTGGCCAAAGTCCAAGTCACTTTGTGGCTACCAAATCCCAAGTGGACGTACTTAGTCTGCATTTTCCTCAAAGCCTTGCTGTGTAGAACACCAGTTGTTTTTCTAATAGGCAATGTCATTTTGATAGGGTTTACATGAACATTTAATATGATTATTTTGGATCAATACAGTGATCCTTTAAAATAAAAGTTAACATAATAGCAAATCTATAAATTCTCAACAGCATTAAAAAAATCAGATATTTTGAAAGAGATTATTTGGTTATTGGCATGCCCTTCTTTTTATTTTTTCCTCTCACAGGAATTTTCAAGAATAAACTTACACATAATGTAGTAATATTGGTTACTTTATATGTCATCTTTACCTGGAATCCACGGGCAGGTAATTAAAAAATATCTAGTTCTAGAATTTCTCCCTTTTATTGGGCAATTGTTTTAGAGAATTCACCAGAAAAAAAAAAATTGCATTTAGTAGGACTTGTTTAGATGAGATGCTGTGAGAACATTTGGTTTTCCAAAATGTTTTCCTTACTACTGAAATGCAGAACATCTGTTCTGTCCTAGGTCAGCTGTGAGAGCTGGAACAGCAGTTTCTTCTACTCTGCTCAGGCTGAAGGTATGTGCTGCATTTGATGTTATGTGAGACTGTATGGGACTAACCTGTGAGTGCTGTCTCAGACCCAGACAGGTCCATAAGAAAATCCAGTCCATGATGTTTTCCACATGTTTTCAGCCACACAATTAGCCTTTCACTTCCCTGAATACTAAACGGGTCTAGAAATTGTCTGAATACGTCTCTTACTGCTTCCTTCCTAGCAATGCAACTTAACATGGTACAATTTCACCAAGCTAAATCAAAACAGGTAGGTTTAGAATAGGCTGACATCTCAGTAAGTAGCAGGCAGTGAGGAATCCTAGTCAACTGAGAGTGCTTCTGAGTTGCAGAAGGAGTTCATATTAGGCTTGACACCCTTCAATATTTATCAATTCTATGAAAAGCAAAGATAAAATCAGAGCTGATAAAATTTATGGGATGACACAAAGATTGGCACACTCGTAAATAATGAAGACAGGCAGTCATGGGAAGTTATCTGTATCACTTGATGACTGAACCAATTCAAATCATGTACAGCCAAAGTTACAGATATGATTTTGCAGGAATAAGGAGCTGCAATTAGGTGAGACATTAGAAAAGTTAAACGCAGTCATTCCAGTTTGGTGCATAGAGTGTGTCCTGGTAAAGATAAGCATGAGAAGAAAATCTCACTTTTCCCTTTTGCCGTCACAATGTTTTTGACTCTCACAACTTCCTTAGCTTCTGACCCTTTTACTTGAATGTTTGCCTCTTATTTTCATTCAGGTTTATGAGTTTATCGTTTTTACGGAAAGAGAAAAAATTTCCATCTTAAGACTTCACCATGTTTGAGTTCCATTTCTATAGTATCATCAAGTGTCCTCACAAACCATTGACAAACATATACCATAGACAAGTAATTCAATATTGAATGACAAAATAAATAATTTAGAGGCTGAAGAAGGACAAAGTCAATTTTTAGAAAAAATAATGAGTAGTTATCACCGAGGATGAGAGGAGTCCTCATGCTGTATTTAGGTGAAGACGGGATGGTTTGCTGGAAAATATACTTCTGTAAAACTCAAATTATTGGATTCAATGCAGCAATCAGGAGCTAAAAGTCTGTTGCTTACTTTACACAGGGGATCAGACTGGAGGTCTCATCAACCCTTTTTTTGACCTTAAATTGAACAGAAATTTTTTATCAAATTCAGTTAATGGCCCTGACAATTCTGTCTCACTTTTCATCATTTCAAATCTCACCAGACTTAAGACTTCACTAGGGCAAGAAGCTAAGCATTCGTGAGAAATCCCTGACTCAGGGAGATCCCACTGTATGTGATTTTAAAATAACAGGAAGCATAAAGCAATACCAGATGTGAAATTTCCAAGACGAGTGTGAAAGGACAGTGTCAGTGCAAGCCTGAAGCCTGAAAAAAGACATAGTCAGTCTTGGGGGTAGAAGGAGGAAAGATGTGGAAGAGGAAGGAGAGGGACCTCCAAGGTTTAGTTTGGATAAATATAAGATTAGTATCCAAACTTCTTGGTACTTCTCCAAACTAAACTTCTAACCTCTAAGGCTTCATCCACCCATCGTAATTGTAGCTGATCTTGAGGACTCAAGCTTCCAAGGTCATGGCTATTACGGGGCAGAGGAGGAGACTATAAAAAAAAACCAAACCAAACCAAACCACACCAAAACAAAAGAACCCCAAAGCTTTTAAAAAGTAATTTATGCTAATTACACTTGTGAAATAATTTTTCCTGCATGTCCTAACATGGAATATCTCCATAGTCTCCATCTGTTTATCATCTAATATGTGTTAGCAAGATGTGACTGCTCATCATTCTGCTCTCTCACAGCATGTTACAGTCACTATAATAACATGTACAATAGAAATAAACTACTTGATCCCTCATTAGAAAATAAATTATACTGCCCTCATACATTTACTTTACTTGTAAAACATTAGAATAGAGCTCATGAAAACATTTACCCACAAGAAAATCACATAGTTAAATATGATCCAATACATACATTGCTACCTAAGGCTCCTTGGAATAATTTCTCCAGCCTGTAGATAGGAGTTTTTTAAATACATCTCTGGCATTTTTCCAGTGGTGTTATTAAGCTCTTGGAATTTCCCCTTTTCTGTGGTTCCTTTATATGTTTCTTGTCATTCCAGTATCTCCAAGTTCCTCAATTTTCACCCTATAAACAGGCACAGGCACAATACTCATCAAGTATTATATAATGGAATTTATCATGTATAATAAGTTGCAATTCTTGGGGGTTTTTTAACCTCTCTGCTTCAATTTCAGTTTTATTTCATAGTATTATGATACGTAACTTTTCTGGCAATTTGTGTTTTCTTTCAGATATCTTCCAACATTTTAACACACAACCTTTATAACAGCACTGTCACTGTAATTCTGGATCTCAAGATTATAACCATATTGTAATTTCATATTGTAATTGAAAAATTTCTTAAAGGATTTGTGGGGAAAAAATAAACAAATAGTCTATCAAAACTCTTGTGCTCCACTGCTGTGTGACAACACAAATACTTCTTGAGTTACATGAGAGAAATGTATGTTCATTTGGAAGTGGCAGTGATAATCTCCAAATACTCTCATGAGGCAGTATATTCATTTAGTTCAAATATGATTATCATTCATCTTTATCCAAAAACTTCTAATCAAACACTCTAAGTTAAAAACAATTCCAAAGGACAGTCTGTTACTTAACATCTAAGTCTTGCCACAATCACAGAGGTCTTCATATTAAGATATTTTCTGCCCCACCCCATTTCAAAGCTGTGTTCCCCTTCACTTCAGGGAGAAAACAAAAAAAACCAACCCAAACAAACATCAACAAAAAAAACCCCACAAAACAACAAAATAAAAACCCCTAAACAAATAAAATAAGACATCAAACTTAAAGTCTTTAATATTTATTGAATAAATGCATATTACTGTAAATAATATGTCACATAGCCATGAATATGAATGAAGACTGACCAAGGATGGATCTCAAGAATTTGCTTATTGACTTCAAGGTTATTTTCTGTTCTAAAATAAAGTCCTCAATATGTATCATTCATTTAATCAGCAGCCCAAAATAATGGAAAATCAGAGGAGAATTTTAAATGTTGTCCACTGATTTTAATGAAGTGTTAAAGTGTTAATTTTGAAACTTAATTACACTTACAGCAAATACAAATGCAGCTAACTACTTCACTGCCAGAGGATGAATATCTTCAGCTAAATCTACCCAACATGTCTAAATTTTCCACCAGGAATCCACCATTCAGTGGAATGGAACTATGAAGAACTGAGGTCATGACATATACATGAAGCACAGTAAGTGAACCTCGTCCTCTGATTCAAAAGACTCATCTAAATAGATACAGATTGAAAATACAATGCATTTCTGGAGAATTAGGTTTAAAAAATCTTTTTTCTTTTTCCTTCTACTTCTATGCAGATATTTATAGTAACATTCAATTTAAACTCTGCCATCAATTTAAAAGTGTTTTAAGGATTAGAAAGCATTTTACAGAAAATCCAAAAACCTATTTCTAGTAACGTTAATTTGTGCCAGCCTCAAAAAGAAAGACGAAAAATTTGATGCTCACTTCCAAAAATCTTTTTCAGAAGTCTTTTCCATAGATTTTCAATTTCAGTAAGATTTAGATAAGACCTGAGAAGCCTTAACTCACTTCCCAAATACTTTATTTAAATAATGTATTCAATATTATGTAGTAGTACTGTTGTTAAGGGAAGTCAGTAAATTACAAAGATCAAAAAAATGAGTGATCCCATAATCTGGGGTAAAAATATAATCTGGAGTGATAACAATAGCACAAATTTGTTTTCTCACAAATTTTAAATGACTTGTACTACTGTTTCATCAGATAACATATGACATACACAAGTCTTTTTTCACAAGAACTTCAAAGAATTTCCCCAAAATTATTTCACTACTAGCATGGAAGAATAGTAACATTTTAACTGCTTTTCATTCAATTAAAACAGAAGGAGAGGCTAAATAGTTTCACAACATAGAAATTATTGTTGGTTAGGACCATGAGGACTAGTAAAACAGGACTTTATTATTGGGAAAGAAAGTATCAAATATGTGTATTGATTTTTTAAGTTCTTTTTTTAAGAAACTAATGTCTACTGAATATGGCCCATATGTATTTTTTTATTCACTTTTGATACCTACTGAATATTTTTACCTACTGAATTGATTAAGACATGCTGGGAATATTTCTTGAATGCACCACAAACTAAAATTTTTTGAATTCTATGTTCAAATAACAGTATTAATAGTGTAAATAGTGCCTGAGAACTTTACTTATAGGTAGTGGCCTCAAGTTTGTTTTCTGATTTTTTTGAGGTGGGGGTAAGATGTAGACAGGAACATAATAGAATGTATGTAAGTGTATATCAATCTAGTAGTGGAAAATGTAGAGATGAGAATAGTAGTGCAGGAGGGCAAAGGATTCAGCTTCAGCTGTGATTCTGGTTTCCAAAATCCCCTTTTAAAGACCCTGTCATGATTTCCACAGTTTTATCACTCTTTTGCTACAAAAACTGTGTGTGATCAAAACCCCCTAGTTGCTTCTGTTAATTGTGGATCCTGCTGTGCTTTGCTAAAAGTCTTTAGAGTCACTTTACTATGCATAATTGAAACACCCTTGTGTTATGATCGTCTCTGTGATTATGCAGCTGAACTTACTGAAACAATATGAGAAGGAGAGTTCTGGTTTGAGATTCTATTGCAATAATGTTACATATACTTAACCAGCTGAAAGCAATGCAGAAGAAAAAAAAATCTGATTAATAAATTTTCATATAAATGGATTTTTTTCTTTGCAATAGACAAACTAATGGAGACTACATCCAGGATTCCTTGCCATTAATCCTGCATAATTGTTAGTTTTGAAAGTGAACCATAAAAATAACACATCAAATGACTCAACCCCCACCCCACCCCCTCAAAAACCAACAGCAAACCCTCTTTTCCTACACAATCAATGAATCAATGAAAAATAATATTTAGTCTTCAATTTTCCTGTTTTTACAGCATTGTTCCACCTCCTGAGATGACATTACCTGATCTTCAAAGCAAAAGAACTAGTAGAAAGAAACTCTCAGTAGATTTCCTGGAAAATTCAACTCTTTTTCTCCTCCACTCTCCAAAATCTGAGCAAAATTTTGGTCAAATTTTCACATCTTGTCACATTACTTCCTTCTCATTCTTTTCGTTAAAATACTATTATTTTCTAAATAGTATTTCTAAATACTTTAAAATTTAGTATTTCTAAATATTATTATCTGGAGCTGATACTATAGCTCCAGAACAAACAATGAAGAGAAAAGCAAATATAACCTGTTTAACTTTCTTCCACACAAAGTTTGTATCTTTCCTCTCTACTGTATCTCTCCTTAATTTTTTCAACTGCATTTTTTTTTTTTATTTTACTATTGGGCAAATATTTCATCATTACTCAGTATAATGCTTTACATGCCAACATGAAGTCTGACCTGACAGAAACTTTACACTTAATTTTTGAAGAATTTCTTAGATAAATATATGAAACATGAAAATCTGATTTCAATGGATTAAATGCAACTTAGTGACTAAATACCTTTAAAAATCTGATTTTTAAGTTCCAAACTAAAATGGTGCCTACAGAAGCTGAGATAGGGAGGAGATGGCACTACTGTATAGGGATCCAAACTTTTGACAAAGAAAAAGAAGCTGTAGCATGGCATGTGTAGGAACCTGGGCTTGTTGGGAGCTAAAGAAGATTATGTCAGGGTCTGACTGAAAACATTTCTACTACCAATCAGTAGGTCATATGACTGTCTTCTTTGCTTCACTCTGAATTACACAGATATTATTTATGCAGAGAGATTGTTCCTCAAATATCTGTTCTCTATATGCAGCTGTCCAGGAGTAGTGGGTTCTTCCTCTCATCTTCTCTTGGCTGACTCAATAGCTTTGGAAATCATTATTAAAAAACTCTGAGCAATTGATGTTGCTGTCATTCTTATCTGACTGGCAATTCTGATTTGGACAAACATTAAGCATATATCCAGACTCAAATGATTTGGAAAATTTAAGTTAAGAAACTGCTGTGGTTCAATAGTATTGATTGTCATCCTAACTTTGGTACTTGCTGCTGATTCGTAGCTCTGCCTTGCCATCTTCCTTTGGACATGTAAAATGTCCTCTGTAATCTTGATAGATAAGCTCAATTACAATGGTAAGATAACTCTATTATTAAGAAGAACTCTAATATAATAAATCAAACTATAAATAACCTTAAAAGATTTTTCCACACAGAGCTGTACTTAACATATGCTTTATTAAGTAGAGTTTATAAATTATACATTTCCTCTTATTCTCAGCATCTCAATTTCACCTTATGAGGCCCATTTCAAACAATAGTATAATGTCAACCTAATCAAGAAAGTCTCATGAAATATATAAAGTTATATATTTCATAGATGTGGGATTCAGATTCACTTTAGAAGTTTAAATTTTAATTATCTCCAAAATTATGAGTTACTCAAGGGCAAGCTGCATAGCAAACCATACTATTGTTTACTGACTTTATTCAACTCTGCAATTAAAAATGTGATAATAATCTAGCAGTTTTTTTAAGAGACGTGATTCTCCTTAGGAAAACATTATTGTGAACAAAGAAAGTCTGTAAAAATCTAATTTGAAATTTTGTCCTTAAGAGTTAAATCAAGCAAGGCTTTATTTTCTGAATCCCTGAAATTTAATTAACTCCTTTGGTTTTGTCTTATATTTCAGATTAGGCTTTAGCTATTCAAATTTATATTCTAAATTTATATTCTGTTCCTTTATCAAATTATTAAAGCATCTTACATATCTTCTATAGAGAAGACAAAAGAGTCTCTGTTTTTCTCTTTCCATCCCTCCTGACAGCAGGAATTGATTGGCTTATTTTTTGGCTTTGGTACTGCTAGGTGAGAGAAGTAGGTTTCACTGATTTGTTCTGAAGATACTGAAATTTATGACTACTTAGATCTAGTCCAGATGTTATTCCACAGTTGTGGGCAGCTGCCAAAAACTTTTAGCAGCTGTGCAAATGCTTATGACCACGTAGGGAGAAGCAGTCTCTCAGGAAATTTCAGTCAACCTCACAGAGCATGGAAGCTTTGAATTTAACACAATATTCATTGGAAAGCAACTTGGTGCTGTGATCTCAGGCACTCTTAGTTCAAATACCTTTCTAAAGGTTTTTTTCAATGAATTTTTGGAAGACTAGACTTCATAAGGTCATTATTCATGATAGCAGTTTTCATTGAATCAACTCCATACATGGTATCATGCTCAAAAACATTAAAAACTCAGATGCTGTACCTGTCCAGTCTAGCCATAAATTGAAGTGCTGCTTCTCTTTTAGCCTCATTTTTACAAATGAAGACTCAGCATGTCTGTTTGCTGCCAAAATCATAAGAACACACATTGATATTAATAACTGAGCTTTTTTTTTTTTTTACTATCTTTTTGCAGCTTTAATTGTAAATGTGAAGCAAATATATAACACATGAGGGGGAGTTCCTTCATTGCTTGTGAAAATCAGATATTTCAGTCTAGTAACAAAAATAAGAGTTTGAAAGTCTGAACCAGAGGTAGTAATTTAATATTACAGTTATTTCCTTATAATAAACAAAATGTAATTTGAGAATATTGTTGAGATACACTAATATATTTTAAAATATTGCAATTTGCACTGCAATTAAAAACAGTATACCTGAAAATCAAGATTATATTATAAAGACAAGCACAAAAACATAATGCTCTCCTAACATTTTGGCTATGCCTGTCTGGGAATATTAATAGGAGATTTTCCTCTGTTGCCAGGGAGAAAAAAGGACCAGGCTAGAGGTCAGTTTTCTCCACTCAGATTGAGATTCCTTGGCTTGATTTCTCACCTCCATTTCTGGCAAGTGTCTGGCCTTTTGCCTTCAGCTACAGTCACAGAGTTTTATTTGCATACTTGGGCTTAGGGGAGAGAAAGGCTATGGTGGCACAACAACCATCTATTGACACCAAAGAGCCGTCTTGATAAGCAGTCCTCACAAGTCCTGTAAGCAGAACGAAGGTCTATCCACGTGTCAACAGCTGTTGCCAGCTCATGCATACCCACACAGGGATGAATTCTGAGGGATGGAAATCCTACCAACATTTCTAGAAAAAGGTTAGTTTTTGTCAAGAAACATGAGCTTTAAACTGATCATAATAGGTTATCAAGTTTATTAATCAAGCTAAGTCCTAATTGCTTTGTTGAGATCAGGATTGGGACCTTTAGGATTTTGTTAGGAGTGATGCAATGAGAACACTTCTATACTAGTTCCAATGTAGTCAAGTCCAGTGAAGTCGTTAGATTTTGTTTCTTTTGATCCACAAAAAAATCCAGATAAATCCAATTACTAAGATCTTGGACAGCTTGCTTAGATCATTACTCACTGAGCTTCTCCTCACTTGTGGCTGTTCATTGTGACAGAACTCTGCCCTTGGATGGGACATAATGGCAAGAAAATGGAAGTAAATAGTAAATGTTTGCAATTAATTAAAATTTGTTTTTCTGCAGCATGGTTTGGAGTTCCACTGTCTGAATGTCATGCAGTCTGCAGAAATTACTGTGCAGGGGAGAGGAGAGATTACTAAAACAATGAATAGGATTCAATTTCTTCATGATGTAGCCTTGTCTATATGACTTTTCAACCCAGCTCAACATATTTGTAGATCCTGGCCAGCACTATGGGAAAGAAGACACTGAGATGGCTCTCTTAGAGTCAGACATATTAATTGTGGCAATGTATACAACATCGATAGTGACACTGTCAGCTCAGTGACAGCAGATTACAGCTGCCCAAATTACAGGTGGGTCTGACAACCTTCTTGTCCAAGTTGAGCTGGTCATAATCTTGTACTGCACTGAACAGAATCTATGAAGTTGGATTGAACCTGAATTCTCAGAGTGCCTGGTTGGGTTCTCGGTTCCATCCTGTCAACTACCTTCTACCAGCCAAGGGACACGCATAAAAGAGACCTAGGTACAAGCACCAGGGGCAAGATCAGGACTCGCTCAGCCTGCCTCCCATGTCCTCTTAGAGGTGACACAGTGGTGGCATATAGTCTTGTAAATGGATATCTCACAGTCATAATATTTGCTGAGGGAAGAATAACCATGGAACATGTAGCTGAGCATAGGTTTTAGGAGGAAATAAAAACTACAGCTGCTCAGGACACATTGAGGCTGGGGCTAGAACGAGGGAGAAACAAGAGTGGGTGTGATGGGAAACAAAAAAAGGAATGGAGAAGATCCTAGGATCACAGAAAACACTAGATTGGAAGGGCACTCCAGACAATATTTGCTCTAGGTTGTGGAAGGTGTTAGATTATATTATCAAGGCCCTTGACAAGCCATGTCCTGAATAATACACCACTTCCCTGGGTAACACCTTTTTTAAAAGTTAGGATTAATTTTGTGATATTAATGGTTACTGAAATGCAAAAGGAAATACTGAAGTATTTTCATAATAATTTCATGACATTTGCTTAATTGTATATTACAACTTTACAAAGAGAATGAGCAAACTGCAGCAAGTATAGGAAGTAAGACAAATATATTACTCTTTTATCTCTATGGTGGCCTCTATAGCACTTTAGGATTAGTGTTTTAATTTGCCTCATGAAGTTTGCATTTCAAATGGAATCCATGTACTAACTGTGGAGGGGAAAAAGGGGGAAAGGACAGACAACTGTCATCCTAGTATAGTTTATAAAATTCAGGACTAGGGGCATTTCAGTACTATTTTACTCACAGCCTGGATCAAAGGCTGTAGGGCTGCCAAAATGCTTCCACTTTATCTCAACTACTAAAGTGTTCAAAAGGAAAAGCCATGTTTAAGGTTACTAAGACACAATCCTTCCAAGAAGCTGCCTGTCAGGTTGTCTGCAGTGAGCTTTGAGCTCACTTACAAATGCAGTAGTGATAACAATTTCAAACATGGTTTGGTTGGTCAGATGACAATGTCAAAGTTTCCAAAACTCTTTTCAGGCATGATATTTGAGCTGCAATGATATGTAACAAAGACTTTTGGAAAATGTGTTTAAAATATTATGGCTTATTTAAGGTAGAATTACATGTCAAGCAAGTTCAAATTTGTTATTTAAATATGACTCAAAGCTCAAAGAAGACTGAAAGAGACAGGCTGTCCCATAGTAATATGATGGAACATTTTCTTTAGTGTTTATAAATTATGAGGATGAGACAAAAGGGACCTCATCATGTATTTTGAAATGAATATTAATTTCATACAAGATAATTCATTCACTGTATAATTTTCAGTCTTTGAAAGGCAAAGAGTTTGCTGCAGCTCTGTTTTTCTCTTCTTCTTCATCTTAATAAAGTCTGTGTAGTTCAGATGTCCTAAAATATTGAGACCTTTACTAAGGATTCCCAAAATTTTTCCTGTTATTTGTATGTTCTACTGATCTCTAATTAGGACCCTAAATGGTTTCAAGCAACATACACAAAAATAAAGGAGCACTGTTTCCAACATAACTAGTCTCACCAAGAGTTTGTGAACTATAAGATAAAAATTAAAAAAACACCT
This sequence comes from Poecile atricapillus, assembly GCF_030490865.1. Taxonomy (NCBI): domain Eukaryota; kingdom Metazoa; phylum Chordata; class Aves; order Passeriformes; family Paridae; genus Poecile; species Poecile atricapillus. The sequence continues at coordinate 123,189,107 of NC_081250.1, read as the reverse complement.
GTTTTTCTTAATATCAAAATATTTATCTGTTTTAAGTCTCCCACTGTTTTTTGTTATGTTTCAAAGACTCAAATTAAGTTGCAATTTTAATACTTGACATTCAGAGCTTCTCAGCAATAGATTAACTGGTTTTTTTAAAAAAGAAATATAATACATACAGATATAATAAATACATCTTATTTAGAAATTAGCAAAGCATCTGAAAGTTTTGTTATAATAATGTTCCAAGAAATATATTCTATATTTCAGTCACGTGTCAGAAATACTAGATAGCTGGCATCCTACATTTTATTAGGCAATGAAATGACAATTTAGATGGACTGTATTGGTAAATATGAACTTTTAACGTATTTTACTGATGAATACTTTTTAGTACTGTGAATAAGTTTTTAGACAGACCTGTCTTTTATAATACATTTCCTCTTTTTTTTAAGCATGAAATGTTTTTAGGGCTATAAAGAATCAGCCCTAAACAGAAGATACATCAGGTACATTATATACGGGGCCCACAATATGCACATTAACATGAAATTATTCATTCATTATATAAGAGAATTTCAAGGTTAAAATGTTTAAAACACTAGGATAAGTTCTCCTAAAAGCTTGTCCCTGAATTAAAAAAAATAATGGGGAAAGATGAAAACATATCACATTATCCATGACACAATTTACTTTGGAGGAGACTTTTTTTCCTAAAAAGAATATATCCAATCATTTAGCATGTAACTGTTATGTGTCTATCTTCTCTGTGACAGTTGCCTGCAGGGTGAAGAGCTTCAACAGATGTAGGAGTGAGCAGGCATTACTCAAGGGAACATAGAAAAATGAATTACTATAAAGAAGTTAATTAAAAAAATTATTGATGTGATGTTCCTCTCAGTCTATAAATGTAAATTTTATAGCTTAAAATTTAGAATTATAGTCAAACACAGCTTTATATTTAAAAGGTCGTATCACCTATCAACAACTGTCATTGTGCAAGTTGACATTATCATCAAGGCCACTGAAACAACTGTGGCACATCAGACCAAATGTGTATAGCTATCCATCCTACACCAAGTATGCGGGAAAAATACAGCCAATTAAGAGGCAGTGTTAATTGACTGGAAAATCATTTGGCTGGCTGTGTGTCTTCAAAGCTAAACAAGGTAGGATAAGAGACATCTGTCCCTTGCTTAGTATTCAAGTGGCCCGTGAAATATCAGCTTCAATTCATAGTCTGGTTCTCATTTTCAAAGATCTTTGGCCTATCTATCTTACACACTCCAGCCATATCACAACTCAAGTGTTTTATTCACCAAATTTAAATGTCAGCAACAAAAATCCTTGAGTTAGAGACTGCAGCTACTCAAAGTTATCAATGTAAATAAGCTGTATTTTGAAAGAAACTAATGTGAAGCTCATAGAATTCCTGGAGAAATGATATGTAATAGATATGGCCAATCTAAAGTGGTAAATAAAATAACATTTTATGCAATCCTCCAGACTATTGTTTTAAGTTGAAGAAGAAGAGAAATATAAACATTTTCATGAGGTAGGGGCAATCGACTCTTCAGCTGCATAGCAGTTTAAATGCAGTAACCCTCATAACATTGACCTATTCTGACCATTCTTCTGACCAAACTTTCCTTCAGGTGGAGTTCACATGCAGTGTCCAGAAATGATGACAGTGATATTTTGGAATGCCTAAGTTCAGAAGAAAATGGATAAAAAGTAATTCTTTCACTTTTGATAGGGAACCACAAACGATGTAGTAGAAATATTTAGTGACTTTATATTTATCCTGGATAACAACGTGTAGTTGAACTTTAGGGCTAGTCAGTATAGCAGAAGTATTTTAACCCACCAAGTCCAGGCAGCATAGTGAAATAATGTTGATCCTTGTGAAGTGATAACACACAAAATTAGAAGAGAGAAGACACATAGAATTTAAGTTGAAAGTTTTTATATTATCATTGAAAACAGTGATGTTCTCCCACTTCGGTTTACTTCTTAAGATGAAGCTTTTAAAATTCTAGTCAGCAAAGCTGTTATCAGATAAAATGACACTACACAAAAATAATTAGCTGATTCTATCAGACAAAGTAAAATTAAGATCTGATTCAGTCACTGCAACAGATACATTATAGGTCATATTCAAACAAGACAATCTACTCTTGTGTCAAATATAAGTCTGGAAAAACACAAAAATCCAGTAAAAATTCTCATTTGGTCATATATGTTCTGATTTGAACTTTAATATAACAGTTGGTGGTACTATGAACAAGGTCAATAGAAATAATTCCATGAAACATACAAGCGATTTATACTAAAAGTAGTGATTGTACCTTCTTTCAGGAATTACTTTTAATTGCACTACCAGTGTTTAAGGGTATTATTTGCAACTTTATGAATTGATGATATTTATGTTAGGAGAAAACTTCTTAATTAAAGCCCTAAATAATGAATCATCCATTCAGAGGAGAGAAATATTTTCACAATGACCTACGCAATGAAAGCTATAAGGCAGAAACTTGACTTGGCAATCCTCACAAGGCATATAGAGGATGGTGTCTCACCTCCAATTTAGGAAAAAAATGTATAGCTGTGAAAAAACCCACCAAGAAAATATCAGAAATAAAAAAAAAATCAATTAAAACTAACCCTTAAAATTCCAGACGGATGCATAACTGTAAATTAATTTACTACACTGGAAGACTGGTAATCTGTAGGTAAGATTTTTCAAACATTAATATCAACTAAAAACTAAAAGTTAAATTGACATAATACGGAATAGATTTTACACATTCTGAAAAATTAAGCAGTGAGTTTTAATTTGGAGTAATAGTGAATTCTTTATTAATCAGGACAAACTTTTAATTTATTTCTCATTCCTGTATATATTCAGAATTCAACAAGCACAAGTGTCATAGGATGGAATTATGAGCAAATGTTATGATAGCATTTTGCAAGGGCATAAATTCCCAATGCCGAACCAAAACTGAAATTCACATTTCATGTTAAATAAAGTGTTTTTCTGCTGGACTCCAGCTCTAAATAATATGTGAGTGGTAAATTCCTTGCCAAGTTACCAGGCTACTGAAAGCATTTCAGATATATTACTATAAGCAATAATTTTTATACTGCTGTCAATTAAAACATATCAAAATTAATCAAAGCATGCCAGTCCTTGTGTAAGATGCAGAGATTTTTTCAAATCCCAAATATAAATTTCCTTGACATTTGACATCTTTAAAAAAAAGGAAGAAATGAAGGAAAGAAAAAGACCAAGAGGCCATCACTATCCTAAGCTGCTTAGAGATAAGGAGGTATTAAAAAATAGAGTTCTGTGACCTGGGGTCATTAATTGATTGTTAGACCAAAAATGAATCTGTGAATAACTACTTTGATTCCCTGTATCATCACAAAAGCATCCTTCCCACATAACGAGTATACTGATAGGAAAGTTTTCATAGCCGTTTTATCACTCCTTTTACCTCAAGCACTACAGGTTTTGGGCTAACGTGAGGTACAGTTCACTAATATACCCTGTATCAATGCACTGACCTTTTACTGTGACTCCTAGCTCCAGGAAGAACTCAGACTTACAATAAGAGTTTAAATTTGAGAGAGGTTATTTTCCAGATCTCTCTTGTTGCTGTTTGGAGGTCAATTGGTTGCAGTGGGGAGAGTAAAGGGTATTTCTAATCATTCTTAGAGCAATGTATTCTGTTAGAGGGCAGTAATATTAAGAAGGAATGTAGGGAAACAGATAAAATGTAATGAAAGTTGCACAGCATAAAGATTTTAAAGATTTTAACTAAACATCTACTACTTCTAGATTGTTGAAATGGCTTAACAAGCTGTGGGTTGACCTGTGAAACCCGATGTTCCAAGGGACTGAGATTGACAGTTGGGTTGGGAACGGTAACCCTGTTAACCCAATGAGGTTTTCAATTCCGAAGCACACAGCAAAGTATCAGTCCTTCTCGTTTTCCTGAGTGGAAGTAGCAAGAAAGAGAGCACCCAAGTTTGAGCAGCCTTGACCATTAAGGCAACATATAAAATTGGTGCATAATGATGAACATTACTGAAATGAATTCCCAAGGGAAGCATGCAGTAGGTATATGGGATAACACTCCTTACTGTGAACACTACTGTTGGACATCTTAGACAAAGACACCACTATGTAACAGAAAGGAAGTTACATAACCATTTTCACAGGGATTCCAAAGACTATTATGAATTTTCTTCATGCTAAATATTGGAAAACCATTTGAACTTTTCACCTACTATCATAAATAACAACGGGATTTTCATTAAATTTGAAATGAATTTGCTTCGATGTGAGCGTATTAATGATTTTAAAGAATATCCCAAACAGTTTTTCAGGAGTAATAATCTAAAAAGTGAGTTGCAACTTACTAATGTGGTTACAGATAGTAGTACTCACTGCTGTACTCAAATTTAGTCATTCCATCATGTCAGCAATGGCCTTGCCAAAATTACCTTTGCTATAAGTACCAAGAGTTGCTGTATACAGCAGATCAACTCGTTGTGTACATTTAGAGAATCAAAGTGGTACTCAAGAATAATCAAGTATTTGCTAACTGAGGGATCAAGTGAAGCCTCATCTCCTCTTTCAAAATTAGTGTTAAAATGATGTTAAAAACCACAACACCAGGAAACAAGTGAAACAACAAATAAATAGATGTCTTCCTACTAATGCCAGCAGAATTATGCAATTTATAGCTGAGAATCACATTATGCATCCCCTACATCTGAATTATTCTGGCAAGAGTACTGAAACACAACTGCTATTTTCCGCACCTTTGGGATGAAACATTTTTCTGATTAAGGTGCTGTTATATCTTCCCTCCCACAATCTCTCCTCCCATCTATCTTTCTTGCACAACAAATAGCTGGTAGCCAATTCTACATACTTCACATGTTGGGATGAAGGAAGTAGAGAAAAGGACCTTATTTCTTATAAAAGAAATGGGTCAAATGAAGACAAGTTAAGGAAGGAAGTAGAATGGCAAAAGTTTCATTACATTTTCACCTTTTATGGCTTTCTGTAGGTTGATCAGAACAAATCAAGCAAATGCATGTAAAAGACTGATAGATAAAAAAAAAAAAAGAGAGGAAAGGAAGCATTTATCAGTTGAAATATGGGTTTCTAGTTAATCACTTTGACTTCAAATGTTTCAAGGTAAAGTTTATAAACTTTATTTTAGGAGTTTTTCTTTAACATCTGCAAATCAGATGTGTCACAGAAGAGCTGTGAAGAGACTGTTCATTTTCTAGTCACCCATGCACCATTATGACTACCTGCAAAGCATTGCTTGTTCTTCAGTCCAGAAGATATACTTGAAATAAAAATATAACTAACAACTTTAATCACAAAAGGCATTATTTTAAAAAGAATGTTCTTTCTTATGTGGTTTTAATGTTCAGCCACTGCATTTGAAATAAAAAAAATATTGAATAGGGTATTTGAAACTCCTGTGTAAAACATGATGGAGAATTCAGACTCTCTGCTATCAGTTGCTGTTTTCTCAAAAAATGTCTCAGTGAAGTAGGATGTGGAAAGTTTGTAAAAAATTAGACTCTTCTGCAAAAGAACCTGTTGTTTACCTGATCCCTTCCAATAAGACAGTAGTCCCTTGGAAAAATTTGCCATTATAAGGATTCTATTTGAGCAGTGAGTCTATTTCGTAAGTAGCCACCAAATTGTGTATAGGACAATATATCTCACAACCAAATAAGACAAAACCAATATGTTGTTGGAAGAATTTTGAACCCTGAAAATCTGGCTTAAAAAAAATCAACGGTCACATCAGATTAGTTTGATGTGAACATTTATTTTTTAAGAATAGGCAACAAAGAGAAAAAAAAGGAAGAAGGACAGCAGTGTCAGAGAAGAGCAAATAACTGCCACGGCAGACAAAACCAGAAATGAGTGGTAATGAAGGACTTGCTACACTTTAGGCTTCTATGATGAATGAGCAAATAGTAACAGGACACATATGCACCCAATAATGGATAACACAATTAATCTGTGCAATTCTGTTGTGCTGGCTGGACCCCACCATGTGCACATGTATAAGTACATATATTCAAAAAGCTATATGGGTGTGCCCCAGAAAATTTGAACACCCTTTCCAAATCAGCTTTCCACAATTTCTACCTCCTTCTCCCTCCTGAATTAGAACTGGTCAAACAACTTGAATTAAACTTGAATATTATTATTCTCAGATTCTGATTACTAAAACCAAATTTATGAATCTTCTAAAATTTGACCTGACATTACAAAGGGCTATGCGCTTACCAGTACAACTCATTACTGCAAGTCATTATAAAGGTAAGCATACCAAATAGCCATATTCCACATTTCATATTCCATTACTTTCTGCTTGGTCAAACATATAATAAAAATAACTTTGCTTCCTTTTCTCTCTTTTTTTTTTTTTTGAGACTGTTACCATGAAAAAGGACTGAGAAAACACCAAGAGAGGCCCGAAAATTCCTTTTAAGAATGTTTTATTTCTATTTGACAAAAATATGGCTTATACTTTTTTTTGAAGCAGAGTTCAATTTACACATGACTTCATTCCACTTCTCCTCATCTTTGGAAGGTAATCACAGGGTCCAGATGCCAAGCTATGAAAGATCTTCTCCTTTCAGTTTCTTTCTGAATTAAATTAGATTTTGACTTGAGAAATGTGACCACATTATCTGTTTGAACATAAGGAAACTGCACAAATCCCTCATAAGACCTATGTAAAACTCCTTTTATGTTTAAGAAGGGGCAATTTTCTCATGTTCACATTTCTTAGAAAGGAATCTATGCTTCCCTTTAAGGAACTTGCATTCCAGTGCATATTTTTCTGGTGCAAGTTGAATTTGGGAATCAGTAGGAAAATACATAATCAATTGGTTATGCAGTATAGCAATTAGATCAAGTTTTGTGAAGATTCCCAGTGCAAAGATGATTCCATAATACAGCTAAGGTGCCACAGTAAGCTGTAAATATAGCTAGGGCTATACATTTTATAATAAAGCTTACTTGAAAAAAATAACTATGTCAAAACAAATAAATTAAAAGGGAACTCCTAAAAAAACCATCCAAGGACTTCAGTCTGAATCTCCACTGCAACTCACATTTTTTCTGTAGCATATATTAGACCTGTAGAAAAACAAGTGTATGCTCTCTAACTTAATTTAATGGGCATAGTAGAATAGGAATTTTGAGGTTGACCAAAAGGCATTAAACTGTAGTGAAAAAATGTAATATTAATAGTTTCAATACTTCTATTGCATGTAAAGATTTAAGTATTTAAGTATTAAGATAATAGATGTATCAGGGAAATTAAAACTCTCAAAGAAGAATTTATATATTTTTTAATCTCTTTCCTTGTTTGCTGTACACTGATTTGTTCTTCACTGTTATGTGAATTATGCTGCCCAACATAATTGAAAAAACACCTTTTTGAGGGTTGTGTTCATAACTGCTTTATTATACTGAATATATTATTCAGTATAATAAATATAATTATATATTTATAATAATATATTTAATTATAATTATATTTAATAATAATTATATTCAATATAATATTCAGTATTATATTAAATACTATTTAAATATTCAGAAATATTTTTATTTCTGAATTCAGTTTAGTTTTATTGAATATTTCACTTTACTACTTCTAAGTCTGTATTTTTTTTTCTAAAAGTGAATGCAATTTATAAACATAGAAGTTGAAAAGCACTTTTAATATCACTCACAACATTATTGTAATTGTGAATTTAAAAGTATATCTAAGACATGAGTAGCAGAAAAAAAAATCCTGATAGTGTGACATCCATGCCCCAATACATACAGTACAATAGATGAAGGCTCAAAATAAAAGATCAAGAATAAGCACAGCTTTGTTATCCATGATCCAATAAAGGTGAAATAAGCTGTGAAAGCAAGCATTATAGACATATGAGCCAGCAGGAATACTGCCAAGAATACTTCATGGGGCGCTGAGCAGCTGGATGAAAATCATTGCTTTTTCAGGACCTTTGGACACTTCTCTAGGCCAGGGGATCAGATGCAACCTTGTCACTGCCCTTAGTCAGTGTTCCTTCAAAGTACAGCTCATAAATATAAAACAGCTGCTACTTAAGTCGGCAATAGCAACGTTCAAAATCCTAGAAGTACTGCATTAATACTTACAGCATTAACTGTATATTTCCTGTGAGAGGGAGAATCTGCATGGGGGTAGAATCTTACAACCATTTTCCCCATCCTCCCCAGTACGTTGCACACTTCCCACAAAAACATTGAGTGAGACTGATGAGCCAGGGACTTCTCTGCACCAAATGTCCCAAGGAAATCAGTAGCTAAAGTTGCAACTTAGTTCAAAGCATGTGTATCTAGCAGGTGTGATGGACAAGCTTAGAATTCAGACCTCCATTGTTCCTAAATTAAATAAAAAACACTTATCAAAGCTATGCAAGAAAGTAGAGGAAGGAAAGTTCTCAACATTAAATTCTTAGTTCCCATAAAATTATCCATACAATACAGACAGTCATTTTTGAGAGACTGCATCCATCAAAAAATACTAAAACTTGATAAACTAAATAGTAAATATATCTACAAGTGAGAAAATTTTGCCTTTCCCAGCCACATAAAATCAAAAAACTACAGAACTGAACATTTGAGGAAGGCATGCTGCTCTGCAATCCTCCTGACTTTCTCATTAGGTTGATTTGTGTTCTAGGGAGAATCTTTAAGAAACGTTTATCAGAACTTCTATATAGCAACTTCACCATCCATGGTGGCAATACTTCAGTGTCACACCTTGTGTAAAGTTCCATCTCTTGTACAGGCTGTCACCAGGTCCCCAGGTTTGGGTCATTCCTTGCTATTTTCCGAAATGCTCATGCATATTTTAAATGACTTTAAGGGTCAGTTTTTACAACAATTGACAATATTTCCAGCATATTCACAAGAATATCTATTAGTTTTCACTCTAAAAGTAAGTTAAGAGACGACAAAACAGCAACAAAAAACTCTCTCCCTCCAAATCAAAATCAGATCAAAATCAAAAGGTTTTCAGCTTTTACAATATTAGTTGACTTAATTTTTGAAGAAAATTATTTTGTAAGGTTAGCAATTTGGAATCATATCTGTACATACCCATTAAATAGAAATGTGAAGTAAAAGAAGAACTCAAATTATTTAGATAGATTAGAATATTCAGAATTAGAACAAACCAAAATTCTACGACTAATCATTATCTTCAAGCCTTCAGTTATTTTATAAGGTCTGGAAATTTAATTTGCATTGAATAAATGTTACAGGATTCTAATCACTGTATGATACAAACTAAATTTAAATAACTACAACTCATTAAACACAAAGAAAAAAATTTTACTGGGGTGAAATTTTCATGAACAGTAATATAGTTGGGGGTGAGGGGGAATTGTTTCTGTTACTGTGGTTGTTGTACCTGCTGGCAGTCTTTGCTGAAAGACTTGATAAGACCTTTTAGCCTATACTACTCTGTATTATTTCTGAAGGCTCTGAGTTTAATATTAAGAAAGGATGCATCAGCTGTTATATTAAAATGAAAATCAGAGACAAAATAGAAAGAATGCAGAAACAGTCCCAAGGCTAGCTCTGTGCTTGGATTGTATCTGTACATGTTTATGTCAGACTGTAAACAAAAGTCATCTCCCTAGCCAGCATCATCTGGAAATGTGCTATAGTGTGAACAGAAGAAATAAAAAAACTGAAAAGGAAAGTACTTACAATTATTTTAACCATTCTGATAAATATCACCCAGAAAATACAATATTATTTCACAGACATTCTTATTCTGTCTGGATTTCTTTATGAAATTTTATCTCAAACCCTCCAAACCCTCCCAAAACAAAACAATTCATGACCACCAATGACTTTATTCATGTTTCTAAATGTAAAATAAAGGAAGTATCTGACACACATAATTCCTGTAGTGCGATAAATTTCCAAAGGATTAGTTTTCTTGAAAATATATTCAAAATTCTTGTATAGAGATATTCAATTCAACCAAATACCTTTTACACAAAAATAGAAAAAATATGACAGTACTAGTGTAAAGCTGAGGTTCTTATAGATTCATACATCTTATGGAGAGGGATGGGGCAAAAAAGTAATTCTTTGACTTTATTGACCAACCTCACTTTTAATTTTTTTATGACTAGAAAACATTGTGTGACTTCTTTACCTCAGTTACCCAATACTCATCAACAACTAAATGACAAGAACCTACTGCCTTTTATATAAAGTTCTCATCCTAGACTAAAGATCAAATCCTCTCAGAATCCTTTATTTTTGCCTATCTTTATCAGTAAAGCAAGCGATACAATATATCTGTTCTATGTTTTTTTGAAGCATGGGCAGAAAAGTACCTTTGGTTACTTTATTGGTTTCTACATGCACTGACTTGTCTGCTCATTCTACGGCTATATCATGTTCACATTTTGAAAATACAGTCTTTCTGCTAAATCCAGCCTTTAAAGACAAATGTTCTTAGGAAACATTCTAATTTTGATTATAACTGTGATTTATACAACAATCTAAGTTACTTGTAATTTCTTCCTCTGTTTTATTATGTGTATTCTAAAGATACAAAGATGTAGGTGTGTCCTCTTCTGATAGTAACTATGTCAGAGAAAGTTCCTGTTACTTTACTCTCCCCCTGACATCTGATACCATATCCTCCTCCTGGAGATTACTGCAGGCTGGTGTCCACTAGCTGAGGTGTGCATAGGGCTTTTTCCTCAACCACTTCAATTAAATAAAATGGTTTATTTCAGAGAATTTAAATAACAACTCTTTACTTGCCCATCAAATTTGGATCAAAATTGATTGGGAAGAAATCACACAAACAGTTTTGCTGGCATAGCTGATGAGGCAGCAAACCTATTCAGACAGCCCAGCTGTAGATATGTGGCTGTGTGACAGAACTGTTGAGAGTCTGAGAACTTTCTACAGCATAAAACACAGATTAAATAACTCCTATCCCCTTAGAAAACATGTCTGTCTCTCCCCCCTTTTAAAAACACCAGACACCAGTCTTACAAAAAAAAAAAATAGAGAGAAAGAAGTAGCAGATTCTGATCTCATTTTTCAGGCACATCTAAAAGCTTAAACATTTAAAGTGACACTTTACAGAATTACAATTAGTCAGATTTTACAGTGGAACAGTCTGGATATGGTTCACATATATTGCAAATACACAAACAGCAGTTAAAACACTTAGAAACTTCAAGATGGCTGAAAGGTTTTGCATGCACTTTAAAACTCCCATTAACTCTATGCTATGAAAAATCCTTGCTATTTGATGGTCCTATGGATAGTAATGGGAGTGTTGCAAAGACTAATAGCTGCATAACAGAGCTGATAAATGTTCAAGAGAGAACACAGCAACTTAAGGTCAGATGTCATTTTGTATTGTGCAATTTAATATTCCAGAATTTATAGTGCATATCTTTAAGTTAATAATGACAGAGTTGGAGTTGGTGCATGTTGTGTTCAATTCTTACAATAAAAAGCTTTAATCTGAAAATAAAATACACTGGGACACTACTATCAAGTAAATACTCATCTTGATGAACCTCCACAAGCACAAGAGAAATATCAAAATAATCAATGAACAGGATAAATTCACTGACTGAAAAGGAATATAATCTCCAATTATGGGATTTTTAAACCAACATTAAGTCTTTAAATCTTAACTTGCATTAGCTAAGTTGCTGTGATTATACTTCAAACTCAGGAAACTCCACTTGCCCAGTCATTTATTGAATGCATTTGTTACTAAAGACCAAGGAGATATATTTTCAGGAATAAATAATAAGCCTTTTTCTTCTAAGTTCCAAAAATAGAACTATATATAGCACCCATGACTAAAAATCACTTCTATATTTTTTTTCCAGAATTGCTCCATAGATAAAGTAGAAACTGAAATCATTAATGTACTAAAACCACTCTTTTGATTTCATGAGAAAACTTCCATCCAGTAGAGTCAAATACCAAGACTCCCACTAAAGGCTATCATACTCAACTAAAATATCACACCAGGCGTTTGAGAGAACAATACTAAAAATCACTTCTTGTGTCTAAGAGCATAGTCTGAATATTTCTTGTTACAGCTGTTTAAACTTAGTTTCCCAGATGTATCAATATCAATTTTCAGTGATGTTCTCTGTCCATCAAAACTGCAGAGACTAGTATTATCTACATTTCTGAAAACAAAAAAATGAAAGTTTTTGAAGTTTTTTACCACTCAGAGTCTTAATCTTTGAAAATTAAGAAATTAAAAAATTGTGATATACTGCATTTTCTCCCTAAACTTTAATTTTATTTTTTAGGGGTCTTTTTGGTGCCTCATATTTCAACACTTGACTAAATAATAGTTTGCTTAAGACAGATGATATTATAGAGGACGTAGGATAAACTTTAGAACCTTCTTTTTATCATGTTTAAATTTAATTTATCATATTGACAATGACATATTAATGAAAACTTGAAATCTGTGATCCTTTCCTGAAAATTTTTTCCTAAATAAAAAGTTGGCTGTTATACAGAAAAAGGATGGACTAACGAATTTCAATATTACTGTATGAAATGTTCTTTTCTTTCAGGCATGTTGCAAAAGTAGCAGTGGCATTTTATCATCTTTCCTCATACACTGTTTTAATACCCATTGATACACAAATTAAGCACACTAATTATTGAAGTGACTGTGATGTGGGAGATACTGGTTCTCCCAAGCAGACCTTTTCACTCACAGACCCCATACTCTAACCACTGCATATAAAAAGGAACATATCTCAGTACTCTTAGCCTCTCTTCCTTCTGAATTTAGAAAATGGTGAAATACATTTGGAAGTTACCCTTTCCTTCCAAATTTGTTTGTTTAAAATAATTGAAATTTTGCACAGAAGATATAATCTTCCCCCTCCTCTGCATTGTTTTTCCCTTCACGACTATCAAATAATATCACTTGCAGATTAAATAATAAACTTAGTTCTTTGTATCTGCCAAAGAGACAAATTGTTATCTCTCTTTTATCCCTGTTATCTCTCATTTTATCCCTGACTGGAAGTGTGAAAACCAACAAAACCACCTTTTTTTGCATGCTTAATAAATTCTGACTGAAGTGTACTATTATTAAATATCACATTAAAGAAAATACAGTAAGAATTATCAGACCATGGACTTAAAGTCAGTCAAAATTAGTAAATTTCCACTATTCTCATAAGTAGTGGAAAGTCTTCACACTGAGACTTGAAAAAAACCAATACAATTAGACACAGGCAAATCTTTTACAAAGTCATGGAGATGGGTACATGCATGAAGAGTAAATGTAATAGAGCAGTTAAATCCACAGCTCTGAAAAGTCCATGTCTAAAATCATGGCCACTGGAAGTGAGGAAACTCTACCAGGATAAAGAAAATTCTCTACTCATCTTGGGTTTTATGTCTTTTTCCTAAATATGTACTATGGACCAACATCCATGGTACCTGTGCTTGAATCAAAACAGCAGTTCTTGCCTCCTCAGAGAAACAAGACATTGCTTAATGCTTTTATTCACAGAGTATTCCCAATACTGACTTTTTATTTATTATCTAATTAAAAACAAAAAAAACCAAAAAACCAAACATGCATACCAGGAATGTTACATTAGCAATCTTTTGCATTATAAACCATAAATGGAATAGATATATATATTGAGTATATTTAGAATGGGATAGCACAAACTGGTAGTTTAGTACTTATACTCAATGGTTGAAATTAATTCCACAAAAAGGTCTTCTGTTAGAAGAAACTTTGAGTTGGAAATTGTCTTGTTTATTTTTAAAAGCAGCTATTATTGTCAGTAGTCTGACTTGGCCTTTGTAGATTCCATATGTGCTTTAAAGAGTTTCATTTATAAAAGCACTTTTTTAAATTTTCAGTGAAAAGAGACATGCATGTTTTCTGTAGAAAGAGAGTGGGCTATGTCAAAAAAAACTAATGAGTTTTCACTCTCCTTTTTACTCCTAAATGCAAAAATGCTTCCAATATGGAAAGGAGAAAATTAAAATCATACAAATCTGGAAGTAAGAATGTCTCAGAGTAGAAGTAAAGCCTTGCTTCAAAATTGCACACAAATTCTCCCTTTTACACCTCTTAGCATTTCCTTTCCAAGGGATACTCTTCTGGTGTGCTTAGGCTGCATCCACATTACTACAATATTTCTTGCAACAACTTAACTCCAATACTCTTTTTATTGCTCATGACTTGCTTTGAGCAATCTCTGCATGAAGGAGCTCGATGGGGATTGAAAGTGGAGTGGAAGGAAGTCAAGGATAATGTTCCTGTTCCAGATTCCGCATTATTTCTGTAAAAATAATTGGCAAAAAACTGTTAGCAAAATTAACTTCCAGAATAAGTGAGAAGTGTGAATACTTTTTGCAGCTGATTTTATCTTTTGGGGTTTTGTGGTGTCTGTGTAATGGGAACTAATGGTCTTGGAAAAAAAAATAGCTTTTATTACTGCAAGTTGACTTGCTGCCAGAAATTCTTCAACCTCTGGGCCTTGCAGTCAATCAGCCACTTGAATAGCCTGGACTTACAATCTTAGGAAAATTTTGCCTGAAGGCACAGTAAAAAACCTAACACACTCAAACAGTAGAAATACTTTGGTTTTGCTTCCCTTTCTGAAGACATAAAAAAAATCAGAAACAAAAAACTAAATAAACACCCATCATGCCTAAATGAATAACTGAAAAAAAGAAGTTTTTTAAATGTTGTGGAAGCAAAAATTATTACATAAACAACATATCTCATTACTGTTTAGGAGTCCTTTCCAATACATTTTTTACAAGACCATAAAAGCAAAAATAATCATGGATGGAGGTCCTAATCTATCATGGCAGGTGTTACCAGAGAGCTTACCAGAAAGAGACTGGTAACTCTGCCAATACCTAGCTACCAATTCTAATTTTAGAAGTCTTCAGCTTTTCCCAAATTTCTTTTCTAGTACTCTGATCCCTGAATTGGATTTAGCATCTGGAGTCCCTGCTTGTAATTTGCTATTTTGTCTGTCTGAAGTAAGCCTTAAGGAGCAGTGAGTGAGTTGCCTTGGAAGCCTTGCTGTTGATGGCAACAAGACTGAGTCTCCACCCTGAATTTCTGCTCTTTTGACTTAACAGATCTGCACAGCTGCCAAGAAGTTAATTGTGCTCAAACTCTGCTGGGTTACAACCCCTAGCAGTAGACCTGTGTTTTGTGTTCAGGTAGTTCATGATGCTTCCTTTCTGTTTTATCTGCTGCATAAATTAACTTCACAGTTATACTGCTGTTTGTTGCAATAGAGTAAATTCTCTTCATACCAGCTTGTAGGGTGCTATGTTTTGGATTTGTGACCAAAACAGTGTTCATAACTGTCATGATTTGACCCAAGCTGGCAACCACACAGCCTCTTGCTCACCCCCCCAGGGTGGGACAGGGGAGAGAATCAAAAAAGTAATAGTGAGAAAACTCATAGGCAGATATAAAAATGGTTTAATAGAGAAAGCAAAACCCACATTCACAAGCAGAACAAGGAATTCATTCACCATTTTCCATGAGCAAGCAGGTGCTCAGTTACCCCAGTAGAGCAGGGCTCCACCAGGCATAACAGTCTTGGAAAACACACCATCATGCTGAACATCCCCTACTTCCTCCTTCTTCCCCCAGTTTATATGCTGAGCAAGACACCATATGATCTGCAATATCCCTTTGGTGCGTTGGAGTCAAAAGCAAAATAAAAACATCTCTTAATTATCAATGCCATTTCTATCATAAATTTAAAACAGAGTCCTATACTAGCTACTGTGCAGAAAATTTACTCTGCCCCAGCCAAAACCAGCTCAATAGCTCAGAGATGTTTTAGTTACTGAGTTACAGAGGTGGCTTCTGTGAGAAGCTGCTAGAAGCCTCCACCATGTCTAGCAGAGCCAGTCCCTGAGGTCTCTGAAGATGGGCATGCTGCTGGCCAAATGAGAGAGGTTGGTAATGCCTCTGTGATGACATATTTAAGAAGGAAATCAAAACAAAGGGGCCACGCACAGTTTTTTTCCTAGCTAGAGAGGGAAAGGAGGTGAGAACATATGAGGGAAACAACACAGAGACACAAAGAGCAGTGCAGAAGGAGGGAAGGAGGTGCTCCAGGTGCTGGAGCCAAGATTCCTCTGCAGGCCATGGTGAGACCATGGTGAAGCAGCTGTGCCCTGAAGCCCATGGGGATCCATGGGGGATACAGAGATCCACCCGCAGCCCCTGAGGATCCATGGGGGATGCAGAGATCCACCCACAGCCCCTGGGGATCCATGGGGGATGCAGAGATCCACCCACAGCCCCTGGGGGAGATGCCAATGCCAGAGTGGGTGGATGCCTGGAGGAGGCTGTGGTCCAGTGGGAAGACCCTGTGGAGAGAGTGGCCCTGCTTCCAGGCTGGGGCAGCCTGTCCTTGGAGACTGCACCCTGTGGAAGAGTGACTCAAGCCACAACAGTTTGGGAGGATGGTGTGCCTGAATATTGTAACAAAGAAACATAAAGTAACCAGCTGCAAAGCTCATCATAAGGCAAATACAGATGCAACATGGTATAAAAAGAAAACACTAAAAATAATTCTAAAATAATAAAAAATATATGTAATTTTTTAAATTATATTTTTTATATTATATTTATATAATATATATAAATTATATTTCATTCTCTTTATAGCAGTGCTCTGAGCTAGAATGTAAACATATTTGTATATAGAAATGTAAGCAAGAATCTGGATGACCAAGTTGTGTAATCAGCAATTATTTTCCTTTAGCTGAAGACAGCAAACCAGAAGCAAGATAATTACATATTATGATATGTATAATTATTTTGTTCCATACAAACTGCGCTCTGAAAGACACCTTTCTTCTCTTAAACACCAACATATAACTACAGTTTCCAAAGTAACATCATCACCACATGCCAAACCTGATAGTATATTCCACCCATTAGAGTGAGATATATTTTGAATATTTTATATTTTAAATAATTTTTGTCATTATTTTTGCAATGTTTTATTTTAATGTAACCACTACAAAAGTAACAGTTCTATTCGGTTCCTCACTTATAAATGATACTGTATTTCTTTAAGATTCTGGGGAACCTAAGAATTGATCAGGTGAAGTCCCCTGTGACTGGAAAAAGGGAAAAATCACTCTGTTTTTTAAAAAGGGTAAAAATGAGGACCCTGGGAACTACTGACCATTCAGCCTCTGTGCCCAGTGAGCTGATCAGGAAGAGATCCTCCTGGAAGCTATGTCAAGGCATGTGACTAACAAGGAAGTGACTAGAGTTATCAACATGGCTTCACAAAACAAAAATTCTGCCTGACTGATCTCTGGCCTTCTACAATGGAGTGGCCACGTTGGTGGGTAAAGACTGACATTTATGATGTCTTGTGTAAGGACTTTGGCCCTATCCTGTAGCCAAACAACACTGCTAAACTGGACATACGTGGTTTGATGGATGGGCTATTATTCAATAGGTCAGGAATCGGAAGGATGGAGGCATCCAAAGAGTTGCAGTCAATGGCTCCAAATGGAGATCAGCACCAAGTGCTGTCCCCCAGGGGTCCATGTTTGCCCTGTTAGACAGCGGGAGTGACCATCTGCAGCATCTGGATGACCCCAAGCTAAGTGGTGCAGTTGATACACTTGTAGGAAGGAATGTCATCCCTAGGGACCTTGACAGACTTGACCATTGGGCCTGTGTGAACTTCAAGAAGTACATCAAGGGCAAGTGCAAGATCTGCAGGATCTGCAGAAGTACATCAAGGCAAACTGATGTATAGTCTGGGTGTTGAATGGAATGAGAGCAGTCTTACAGAGAAGGAATTCCAGTTACAATACCAGTAGATATTGGTAGTTATTTTTTAAACTGAAATAGGGTAAATTTAAATTACATATGAGGAAGAAATTTTTCACATTGACATTGATGAGACACCAGAATAGGCTTCCCAGAGAAGTTGTGGATGCTCCTTCCACAGTGGGAAAAGTCAGGTTAGACAAGGATTGAGGCAATCTTATCTAGTGAAAGGCATCCCTGTCCATGGCAGGGACTGGGGTGGGATAGGAACTAGGTGATCTTCAAAGGTTCTTTACAATCAAAATTTTTCTATGATTCTATGAATCTGCATTAAATATCATATGAGGCTTTATGGTGTATTTTGTGGAGGGCTTTCTTCAGATTTGTTTTCAACATTGCGCTGAAAAGCTATAGAATCCTAACAGAGCGAAGTTTTTCCACATTCTCTTAAAATTATTTTATTTATACATATCATTTTGCTAAATACTTGATAATTAAATAACTGTAATCAGTTAACTTATTAAGTTACTTATTAAGTAACTTGTTAACTTATTAAGTAACTGTAGTCAGTTGCTTTTAATAAAGACTCCTTCAAAGTACACAAGAAAGAAATAAATCTTAAAGTCATGCACACGTGCATTCACTCACTTTTCATTCACATGGAAAGTAAGTATGAAACAAACTTGTGCTTTCTAGACAATCTGAGAGAAAAATAATGTGCTTATGAATTATTTTAGGTACCAGATGATGTAAAATAAAGTATTGTAGGTCACAATGGGCCAAATCAGACTGTCAGGGTGCTGTATCAGCTTGGACCACCTCTGATCTTACAGTGATCCACCCAATACTCAAGGAAAAAAGGACTTGGTAGCTGCACACCCACTGTGCATGGCAGATCCAGACAATGAAGCCCAGTCTATGAACTGCAGCTCTCCAGTGGCAGGTACGAATAGAACCCTCATTTCCTACTTAGAAAGGCTTCCTACTGAATTAAAGATGAAGAAAATACACTGAACTCTGACTGCAAGTCTGCCTGTTGGCTGTTTCCCTTAAGGACTATTGTACTTTGCTGAAACTTACAAATGACAGCTTTAAAATACACAAAAGTGTTTAACTATGGCACACATGCCTTAGTTTAAAGGATCAATACAACAAAGAATTGCTAATATGTATTCTTCCTGAGTACAGTCATTGTATGCCAAACTGCTTAATTTATTTATGAACATCAGCTGCTTTTGTAGATGTTTTCATTTCCATCTGCATTGCATCTCTTTTTTTTTCTCTACTTCATGAAAATTCACTAAAATGGAATTCTGAAAAGCTAATAATTGGCACATAATATAAACACCAATTTGCTGGGGTAAAAAATAGCAAGAGTATGGAAAGAAAATTCATAGCTGTTCCTTTTTGCTTCTTCTTTTTCCTGCTTTCTCCAGCCCCCCACTTTTCCCATACTGTCCTGTGACACATGCAGGTTTAGCAGCACTAAATGCTTGCCTAGCAAATTACCCTGGGTGCACTGCAATATATTTGAAAATGCTGGAAGCAGTAATCTGCAGTTATTTCCAGTACCACTGAAATACATCTATTACAGTTTTCAACTCTCACTACCACCTTTCACTTTTATAAATTTTGAATTCAGTCTCCATTACACCACTGATTGCAATAAGAATTTTCCTTGCTGTCTTTAGTGTGAATATAAGATAAAGATCACAGTCAGTGTAGCAGCTCCACAATCCATGGTCTAAAATCTCTATTTCCATCAAGAGTAGTGTTGTGTGGAATGCACAAAACAGTTTTTGACTCTGCATGATGACAATAAATGAATAGAGAAATTTTGCAGTAATGTCAGTGGTAGAGAGCCTAGTGGTGCTTCATCCATTATGTGAAAGAAGAAAAGGGGTGAAGTTGTAGAATATTTTTCTCAGATTAATTATGAATAGAAAAGTCTATCAGTACTTCCAACAGCTGCTGTGCAAAGGAAGTATGAACATGCTGAAAAGACCAGTCCTGGTCTTCTCAGAGCAGAGCATTTAAAACACAAATATGGCCAAGTTGAGTGTCTTGGTTTTATCATAAAAGTCATGCAAACAGTGGATTTTAGCAGACTTCAACTAAATACAATGAAAATTCACTATGCTCAGTGTTTTCATCACTGGATTTTATCTCTAACAAAGTCCAGACCCTTATGTAAGTAAAAAGTAAATTCTATTAAAAATGACACTGAAGGATCCTCATAAGCAAGGCACAGGTGATATATTTCAATACCACTATATGAAGAAATAAAATGGACATACAGAATTTTTTGTACTGAAATCAGTTCTTGGGTTTGTTTGATTTTTTCTTTTTGTTTTTTTTCTTTTTTTTTTTAATGACATCTCAGTTTCTATTTGCTTATAAGTTAAGAGAAAACAGACATTAAGCTAAATAGAATACAATTATGGTTTTTTCTGTAAGGTTAACAACAATCTTTTTGTGCAGTGCCAGTCCCAGATAGTTTTGCCAACCTGGGAAGTGTCCTTTTTTCCTCTTTTCAGCTTACTGATTAATAACCAATTCCATGGCCTGTGGTGACATACATATCTGTGGTGGCATGCATACACTCCATTACTGTCTGAGATATCAAAAGTCTGCTTAATTTGAGACGTGGTTATTTTTAAAAGAATGTGAACTGCGGTAACACGTGTACATGAAATTGCATGCATTGCAGGAATGTTTCCAGTTACGTGACAGAGGGTGTGCATCTTTCAAAAGAAGGGAGATATACATAAAGGAGTGGCAGTTCCAAGAGAAGGGGGAAAAAGAAAAAGAAAAAGGTTAAATAAATTTAAAAAGCAAATACTTTCAATGAGAAAAAAATAAACATAACTTACAGTTGACCCTGGCCAGCTTTAATTTATGGGGTGAAAATGGGACACGCTCAAGCTATCTTATACAACCATAACACTGAAAACCATACACACATTTAGGACTCAATAAGTGCTCTATTTACTAGACAGGTATTTTCATAACTATACTACATGCATATCTTATTTCAGTTTAACATTACTATGACTACAATCGACTAATATCAGTTCAGAAAATATACACACACTGAATCATGGTATGCAGTGTCCAGAATAGAAATAAAAGCTTGTGAAATTACCTTGAAAACACTTCTTCAAAGTAAACTTGATACAGTGGGTAGTATTAGAGACATTGTTTTTTCAATAAGTAAACACCAAGTCTTAGTACCTAACACCTCATCAATATTACGATATAATATTGCTAAATGTGCAAAATGACAGAAGAACAGTTAAACTAAAACATAATGAAGATGGAAAATTGCACAAAATGAAGCAATATGGAAAGAGTATTGCTTATTTGTTCATTCCATAAGAGGTATGAAATTATATAAAGCAGCTCTGCCACTCAAAAAGTCTCATAAAAGACAATTTAAAATTGTTTTGTGTACCTGATGACCTCTAGATTTGACCTGTTTCCTTATGAAATTTTCATCTTTAAAACAAATAAAAAAGGGGAGTCCAGCTTTCTCCTCACACCATTCTGAAGTATTTTTTTTATTAATTTGGTTCAAAATACAAATTTTTATCCAATGGAAAGATGGCAGGATGAAATTCCTAAAAGAAAAATTCTGTTTCCAAATGTGCTTAAAAAAACCCCTCATCTGCAACATTATTACATAAAATATTGCAGCCACATGGGACCAAATAATTGTTTTGCAAGTTTCATGGGGTGCTACAAAAACCCTGATGGTATTAGGCTTTACATCTTTGCAACTCATTTTGTTTTATGCATTTTAACACAACATATTTTGATAATACCAAATAAATACAAAAAACTAGTCACAGACATTCCTTAAAAGAAAATTAAACTGTGTCCCCACAGATTTGTTCAGGAAAGGCAAGAACAACTTCCTTAAAAGAACCAAATAAACAAGGAAGTCATCATTTAGTACACTAAAGGTCAACTCAGTGTGTTGAACTCAAGGGAAAAGATTGAAAGAAATTAAACAAATTTGAAATTCCTTGATCTCTATGGGAGCTGCAAGTTCTTGGTGGATAAGGCCTCAAATGAAGGATATTCCTGACAATAAGTTGTGTTCTGACCATTAGGAAATGCACATATTTGAACTCTCACAGATAGAAGTATTCCATTATAATGTAACAAAGCATATTCTCCGCATGGTGTTTCTCATGTATTAAACATGACAGTGTAATGATTTGTGCACTGCTATTTCTGTAAAATTATGAGCTGCACATTCTCACTGAACCAGTACATGTCCTCTTCTTCAAACTTTCAAATGTGTGCCAACAGCTGTTTTGTTGAGAAACTCTCAAGTCTTTTTTTATTTTTTTTCCTTCTACAAAACCAGATATTTCTCATTAATAGAGCAGACGTTTAAAACATGACTAAAAGCAGTAAAATACTCTCCTGATTTAGTATCTCTCAGTGACTTTCAGAGTTTGTATGATAAGAAATCTTGTACAGTTTGTGGACTTGGTACAACTTTAAAGCAGCCTTACAATACATTTACATTTATTTGGGCTGATTCTGCCAAGTTGTACCTTATTACCTTGAATTTTATCTGGGTCACCTTAATTCTACAAATTGGGCCTTACAGATACAAAGAATGAGAACTAGACATGGGACATTTACTTTTATCCAAAATATTTATTTAAATTCAGTACAACATCCTACATATACCAAATTATTTCCCAGTATTGTAAATAATAATTATTTCTTGGCTAAAGAAAATCTATTCATGTCAAATTTAATTTTTAGGCAGGAGCACATTTATTATTGAAGAAAAGATCCAGAAAGAGGGGATGACAATAAAGCTCTGGCTTTTACTCATGTAAACAGCATTTATGAGAAGTGATAAGTTAACACTTTAAAACATATCAAGGTAAAAGTTATATTTTAAATAAATTTATGTCAAATAAAAGAAAATAATAATTATTATATGAACACCAAAAAAATCCATATACAGTTTAATAAGCACACTGATTTTCAAAATGCTAGCTGCAGACTTGCTTGCTGAAACATACTGTACGACTGTATTTCACATTGTGACAAGGCAAACTTCCTAACTTCTTTGATATCAGTTTAACTCCACTCTAATTCTGTTTGAAGCTAAATGTTGATTCATGTTTTTTTCAAAGCTGACTCTTTTTAAAAATATCTATCCTTGAACAGCCTACTGACACATCTGGCAGAGTCACATGAATGCATGGATGGAATTCTCACTCAGCATACGTGTTTAAATGGAAAAATCAGCATTTTTAAATGTTTGCAAGATTACTGGTAAGATGCTTTCTGCTATTAATGTAAATATGTCTTCATCAAAGGAGGAAGAATTTAAAAAGGGTAAACTAACCACTTGACTCCCTAGAAGCTCATAAGGTCTGAATTTAGCACCACAGTCAGGTTAAGATTTTACTCGCAGTGTGATAAATGCTATTTGATCAACAATTCTAATCATCATGTTAGCTCATTAGAAATAATAGAGTAATATTTTATTTTCTCAACGTTTTTTTAAGCTGTTCATTCCACTATGAAAACACCTACTACTGTGGAAATTGATATTTTCTCAATACAGATTTTAACACACTTATGCTTATAAAGCACTGACAACAAATTGCTTTGAGCTGCACTAGCAAAAACCAATTTTTTTAAAAAATGGGGACAAATATTTCTACAATTTGTCTTGTACGACTAATACTTTGGGTTGTACAACAGACTTTTTTCTCCTCTTTACATAAGAAAACCCCAATGAACTATGATAGACTATCCATCATAATCTGATTTTGAAATATAGTCTCTGAGTCCTCTTTTGAAAATCAGAATCTAACTTGCCCAAAGCAGAACAGGTTGCACTGTTGCAAGAGAGACATGAGATATTCTAACCTGTCCAGAAATCTCGATCAAAGACATCTTTAGTAACCTTAATCTCTTGACCCACAGTGTGCAAAGACTATGATGAAATCTTCATTAGCATATTTACCGAATTCTGTAGGTTTGGGAGAACAGAAATGGAAATTTAACAACTTCAATTGTTAACACTGGTTAATTTTAACTCTTCACACTTGGTCACCAAAAAATGTGTACCTGTTTCCATGTATAAATTTGATTTAGCTCAGACCATGTAATGCACTCCTTCCCAAGGAAGAAGTCTGGATTGTTATACACAATTAATTTTTCAACTCTAAGACCTAGTTCTGAATGGAAAACAATTTAATGTACTGACACTTCAGTGTAAATAGAGTTATAGTGTCTAAACTTACTAAATATATGTCTAGTGTACATAATTCCTGCTATTCACCAGCCTGCTTTTCCAACTGAGGATGTCTGAGGCATCACACTCTGAGACATCCTGAAGTAACATGGTAAGACTGCAGATAGGACTTCACAACAGTGTAAGATTTACATCTATCTTTTGCCATATCTGTATATCACAGATACTGTCATACATGTGAAATGGAACCAGATAGACACATGGTCAACCTAATCAAGTTCAGTCAAGTTTAGATAGTAATTCAGCTTCTCAGATGCCAGTGTCTGCTTTACTGTAGCCAGAATAACTAAATAATAAAGAATATCACAGAGTTACAGAACTGTTGAAGTTGGAAGGTGCCTTGTGAGATCTTCTAGTCTAGCCCTTCTGTTCAGACAGGGTGATCTAGAACAGATTACCCAGAATCATGTCCAGGTTATTTTTGACTATCTTCACAAGTGGAAATTTCATCAGGGCAATATGAACCAATGTTTGGTCACACATGCAGTAGAAAGCTTTTTCTTGCATTTAAGCGAAACTTTCTGTATTTTAGTTTTGGCCATTGTCTCTTGTCGTATCAGCAGACATGCTTCTGGCTCTCTTCTATGTTATATAGCATCAGGTGTCTGTATATATTAATAAGATCCTCCTGAGACATCTCTACCCCTGGCTGAATGCTCACAGTTCATTCAGCTTCTTTTCCTTCAGTCCCTTAATCCTTCTTGTACTGAAGAGCCCAGAACTGAACACAGTACTCAAGATATGTCTCACCACTGCTGAGTACAGGGGAAGGTTCACTGTCCTCGACCTGCTGGCAACTTTCTTCAAAATGCAGCCTGGTACACTGTCAGCCTTCTTTGCTGCAAGGGTACACCACAGTCTTCTGGCCAGCTTCCTCTTTACCAGGACCCCGTGGTCTTTCTCTGACAAGCAACTTTCCAGCTGGTTTTATATGGGTGCCTGGGATTATAATTCTCCGGGTTCAGGATTTTGCATTTCCCCTTGCTGGAACATCATGGGATTCTCCTCAGTTTAACTCTTCATCTTGCCAACATCTCTCCAAACAGCAGGCTCTTTGTTGTATCAGCCACTTCTCACACTTTTTTATCATCTGTGAATTTGCTGGGGGTTCACTCTGTCCTATTGTTCAGGCCATTAATGAAGGCACCAAACAGTATTGGCCACAGTAGCAATCCCTGGGGTACACTACTAGCTACTTGCTTCCAGCTGGACTTCATGCCACTTATCATAACCTTCTGGACCCAGCTGCTAAGCCTGTTTTCAATCTACATTGCTTTCCACCCATCTAACCTGTGATTTGTCATCTTGTCTATATGGATGTCACTGGACACAGGGTCAAAGGCTTTACTAGAAACAATGTAAAGAACACTCACTGCTCTCCTACTATCCTCCAAGTTAACCACTTAATTGTGGAATGTTGGTTAAACATGATTTCCCCTTTGTAAATCCATGCTGACTATGCCCAATTATATTCCTGACCTTCATGTGTTTGGAGATGGTTTCAAGGATTAGTTGTTCCATCACCTTCCCAGGACTCAGGGGGTTGACTAGGCTGTGGTTCCTCAAATCTTTTTCACCCTTCTTGAAGAATATTTCACACTGAAACATGTGAATTTACATGTCTTAATCTGTGTCTGAATTCCACTAGAGATGTAAAAAATTGCAGGAAACCCTAACAAAGTACACAGGGAATCAATCTGGTTATATAGCCCCCAAACACTATAGCCTCTGTATTTTATTAAATAGGTTTTTATTACAAGGAAAGGTTTATATTTAGTTGATATTCATCTGGCAAGATAGCCATGAGGCAGAAATTGCTCCCATACCCTACTGCCATATAACATCATATAACCTGTACCCAAATCCATGTAAAATATTGTTTGGGAAACAGAGAAACTCCAATCACACTGATAAACAATGAACTACCTAGGGACTTTTCAATTGCATGACTTTGGCTCACCTGACTAGTAAAACCTTTCACCCTCTTACAGCAGGATGGCTACCCTTAAAGCATAATGACTACAGAAAACATGAGATTTACTCAAAATTTAAATAAAATTAGCAGACACTAGGATCCTTCCTTTGATGTCATGATCAAAATCTTTATACTGCTACATGTTTATATGTAAAATACATTTTCTTGATAAACACTGGAGCAGCACCATTATTTTACCCCTTAAAAAAAAAAGGAAGAAAAGGAAAATTATTCACTTGATCTCTTTACTGCAGCATCTGATTTTAACAAACCACAAAATTTCACAGTGTTCACTTGCACTCTTGAGAAATTATCTTCCTCCCTGGTATTGGTACAGCTTGGAGATCACATCTTCACGGGATCTGAAGCACATGATTGGTGCCCTCGGGTTTTATGGTTACTTACGTCTGCAGAGACTATTATCTGTCAAGTAACATTGCACTTTAAGCTATTCTTTTTTCAATAGAAGTTGCAGCCTTGGTCTTTAAACCAATTGTTAGCTCGCTGTATATTCTGCTTTCACCTTCCACAGTGGCACACACATTGTTCTGAGCATTTATACATAGCTTTAGTGTTCTTTTCCACAGCACAAACTGTGCAGCCATTAATGAATTACATGACCTTCTTAAACGAGGCAGGCCAAATTGCACCCTCAAATACATAACCAAAGTTTTCATTGGTTGCAGTCTCTGGAGATTCAATGGGAACTGATCTCAGATTTTTATCTGAGGGCAGAATGTGACCCAGTGCATCCATTAACTGGCATTAGTCTGTATAACTCTTTATCATTTTGGGGAGAAAAGACACAGATTAATGGATGGAGAATGGAAGAGTGAAAAAAACAAGGTTCTTAAAGGTTTCTGATGAGCTGAGAAACACAACAGCTTAAAAAATTAGAAAAATTCTCAAATATTTAAAAGGTTATCACTTCTCATAGACAACACTTTGAAATTTTAAAATAATTTTTTTTTTATTAGTGTTATTAAAATTATATTTCTTATATCTCAGCTCAGGGAGAAAATTGCAATAAGGTTGGGGGTTTTTTTTGGACAAATTATAAGGATTTGTCTCAGAATGGTTTAGGCAGGATGGGAGTTTAAAGATAATCTATTTGATATTTATTATCTAATCTTGATGGATTTGGTTCTACTTATTTAAAGTAAAATAGCCAGCAGATGCTGCAGTTACTAAACCTTGTAAGGGTTCAAAATTAAAATTCAAAGATAAGTTTTCTATAAAATAAAAATATCATAAACTTTAACATAAGGTTTTGACAAAAATATAGGTAGCTTAATGGATCCAGGTTTCTAACAGAAGTGAGTCTGAGTTATATTCTGGGCAATCTGGGATAGTTTAAAGCAGTTTCTTGCAAGGAGATTGCCCTAATAAAACATTAAAAGAATAACAGCATGTTTTGTGCATTTTAGTGTTCTGAAACACTTAGGCACTGTAAAATCTAGAGAACTGGTTACAATTATGAACCCAGACTGAAAATTCTGAAGGTGTTCAAAAGGGACATTCGGATTATCTGTTTAAACCTCAGATGTGCACTTTGTTTGGAGGACTGAAGTTAGATGATTTGATCCCTCACAGGTCACCAGGGAGACAAGCAGGCATCTGTGTGAAAATTCTTCAAAAACTTCCCTCTCACCCATTCTTGGGTCAAGCCTATAAACCAGTAAATCTTGGGACAATAAATTAACTTGTACATTCATATTATGACAGTGAATTGTTTCAGAGTTCTGACCTAAAAAAGCTATTCTCTGCTGCTCCCAATGGATGGCCAAAAAGGGAAATTACAAACCCCAGCCAACTGGGGGCCCTATCAAAACCACAGAGTTTGGGTTTGTGTCTTTAGCTCCCCTCTCTCAGGATACATTGTCCCGCACACTTTTCTAGAGGCAGGCACCCAAGACTACATTTTCTTGCAAAAAGGAGATGGAGCAGGAAGCTCTGAGGCTGAGCTTTGATTCAATACCCACTGCTGCACTAGAAAAGTGCTCAAGCAGAGAAAGCAACCCAGCAGCAAAGACCTCTTCCACTCTTTGTCAGGAAAACATCAACCTGCATGGTGACTCAGTGGCCCTACAGAAGCTGCTAGTCATCAAAACCCATCCAGTTTGTTTTGCCATCTTCTTATACTACACTTATATTAGTTTAGAATAAAATAAATACCTGTAATATTCCACAGATTATGATCTACCTTTCAGACCATATTGAAGTTTACAGGAAAACAGGACAGTCTTTTTCTGTCTTACCACCTATTATGAATTTTCTGTTGCTGGGATGTTGCTTTAGGAAGTTCCATCACAGCAGCACTGAATATCTAATGGAGCTGTACACAAAGCATGAAAATTTTCACTTAGAAAGGGTATTGGGGAGAGAATTGCACTGAGTCATCACAGATTCTAAAAAGTATGCTCAGGTCATTAATGCCCTCCCAATATTCTCAATAAAAGGGAATAAACAATGTAAAAATCAAAAAAATAAGTTGCTTTACCAAATTATTGTAGAGGAGAATTTTAGCGACTATACTTGAGGAAAAAAAAGTCATCTACTTTTGTAGATATTGCTGACAAGTATTTCATATGTATTTTCTTATTCTTACTAATTAGAACAAAACATTTATCACACCCCATTATATTTAGACCTTCAGGAACATTTGAATTTTAAGGAAAAAAATGCATCATTACAGCCTTAACAACCTATCAAAAATAAAGCAACACCAATTTAATTATTTCTTGAGATTGTGCTCAAGGGGAAAAAAGAAACATTTAAAAGCTTGTTATAAAATGCATGTGGCTCAAGGTTTATATTTTCTGATTTCAAACACAAACATGTTTTCAAAGAAACATTCATGTATTAAATATTTTCAATAGAATTACTGCCTTCAGTTTGTTTTCACACAAAATATGGGACCCTTTTCAAGTTAATGGATAAATTTGCTCATCTCTTTCTTTATTATCAGGCAAAGATAAATAAGTCTTTTTCATTCAATCTGCTGAGATAACTTGTGCCCATGCCGAAAGGTGATCTGTTCTAATCAACTTCGTGAAGTCTGATGGAATTACACTGAACATATTTCATACCTGACACAACTACAGAATGATACAGTTCAGGACAAACATTGGTGACCTGAATAATACATGACAGACAGATGACCGGGTGAGAAAAGTAATTTTTCACCTACACCACTTGAGTTTCTTTATTAAAGGCTGAGACATATTTGATGGAAAGAAGGCTGCTTTGCCAGCTAAAAGCTGGTGTGTTTTATTAATAGCTCAGTCAGTATTCCCTTGCCATTTTACTACTTGAAACATTATTTTGACAATAAAATACTACATGTATCTAGTTTGCATGGAAAGCACCATGTCTGATAAAGAGAAAAATAATGATTTAAGAAATAAAAGTTTTTAATTATTTAACTTTAACTCTTAATAGATGCACATATTTTTATATCAGAGTAAAAATTATCATGAAGGAGAACAAGATTCTGGAAATGAAACAACTACATAATCACAAAAGAATATATCAAATATCTGTAATGGATAGAAATTATCTTTCCTATGAGCTTGCAAATAGATACAATACATTTAAGAAGAAATTTACTTTTCATAAAAGTCTAGTAAATTTGGCCTCAAAAAATGGTTGTTTTTTTTTTTTTTTTTAATGTGACAAATAGTGTTTTGTCAAGGAAGGTTAAGGTTAGGATAAGCAATAATATCTTAGAAGTTGGCCCATGAAGAGGTGGACTGCTTCAAATATTTCTGTTTGAAGCAATACCAAGTTTTACTCTTGGCTGTATTTTTCCTCTGCAGACAGCAGCCAGGACAAATAGTTTTCTACAAATTCATATTGTGTGACACCAGTGATCCAAGGGCTAGACAGAGACCGCGTGCTCATATTGTACTAATGATTCTTTTTTCATCAATTTCATAAGTGAGGACCTTCCACATATCACTGTTATCATGAACTCTCAATAATCTCTTTTCTGTGCTTAAAGAAGCTTAAAACCTCAAATGAAATCTCAGAAACTTCTTGTGTTGTTGTTTTACTTGCTGTAACAGAAGAACACACCATATATATTTAAACTGCATTTCTTCAGTTCTTTTTTCTGTGGTAGCCTTTTGAAGCTAATTGAATGCACATGTCATACTGAAAATAGTCTAGAAGCTGCTATAAGTTTAAATGCAAATACAAAACTGCTTATGGACCTAGCAAACAAATATCACTATATAGTCATAAATATTTCACTTGAAAGAATAAGAGCTTGCTCTTTGATACTGGAAAATGCAGAAAGTTACCTGAAAGAAATAAAACTAAGAATGCAGTGTATGATATTGGACAGATTTTGATAACATTAGAAGCGTTACATATTTATACAAAATTTACAAACAGCTATAGAGGTGTAATTCTTAATTAAATCTAAAATAAATCAGACATAACAGTAATCAGAAGTTGTCCTAGATCTGCAAATAGCTTTAAGTTCCTCTGCATTTCTGCATACTAATATATAACACAAACACCCTTTTTCACTCAGAAAGATTAGCTTTTCAGGCTTTATTAGGTCAACTTCTGAGACATGAGTAGAACAAAAACAAAGAAATACTTTCCTTGTATATGCCCATAGTGCCTTTGTCATATCCTAATAACAATACAGATTCCTTCATGTAAGTAAGCCTCAGTATATCTCATTAAACCCACAGGCCCTTCTAATTTGGATCAGTTTAGCTGAAGCTGAAGAAGGGATCTTATTAAGTATAATATATAGGGCATTACTTGACAAAAATTGCCCTGATATACTTTCCCAGATTGTTTCAACAGCTGCTTGTAACATTATTTAATAGGCCAAAAATACCACTATCAATAATGTTGTGCAAAGATATCTTCAAGCTAATATTCAGAATAGTACTTTAGATCACAACCTCTTGGTGAGAGGAGATAGACTGCAAAGCTCAAACAGTGATAGGGCTCTCCAGATCCAGGACAGCTACTGGAAAATCAGTGACAAAATATTTGGTGGGATTTTCAGGCTAATGAACAACATAATATCTAAAAGATCACAGTGGTTTTCTGGATGAAAACTTGAGATAAAGTCTCTTGCATCCTCAGCATCAAACATATGGACAAAGATGCACTTTTAAGTCAGGGAAAGAGACTGTTGGAAAAATCTTTTTTATCAAAATGACACAAGCAAGTTAAAACCTATTTTAAAAAAAAAAAAAATCATTGATTTCTTTTCATGTTCCTGTCACTTTTTTAGTTAAACAGAGTGAGGTGCAATTTTAAGACTTTTGTAGTTTTGACAGTTCTTACCATAGCAGCTGAGCCATTATGGACTACTGCTTTTCTGAATTGAACAATTCAGATTCTTCAGTAAGATTCTTCACTGTACAAAATTTACCAACACAAGAATATTTTATTTGTAAAGATTAGGCCTAATTCTTTATCAGCAAAATGCATACTTCTTCTCAATTTGAACACTTCTTTCTGGAATGGTACATTTAAAGTGTGTTTTTCCATGTGAACAAACCTGATGTTCATTAATTGAGCTTTTGAAAGTTTGCAACAGCAGTGTCTAAGCTGAGATGTCTGAGTTCCTCCAGGAATCAAAGAAATCTGGCATCAAGCCCTCATACCCAAACATGGGTAAACATGGGCAAAAAAAGAAAAAAAAAAAAAAAAAAAGAAAAAAAGAAAAACTTTCCTAGTGATCGCTGGAAGTCAAATTTTTTCCCTACTGTAAAAAGTGAGTTTATATATACAACAAAAATATTTAACATTATGTGAAGTAGACAAGCTATATTCCATTATACTTAATGGCCAGATAGAAAAAATAAATATTAAGTTAAAAGTTTCTTGAGAGCAATTTGAGGACCAAGCAAAAAGAATCCTCAGATCAAATCAAGCCCAGCTGGGCCCTGTGGACAGTCCTGATGTGCAATATGGTTTTAGAAGGGCATGTAGTGATAGACAAGGGAAAACACATTTAAACTGAGGGTAGGTTTAAATTAGATATTAAGAAAAAAATTGTTTAAGCAGAAGGTGATGACACACTTGGACATGCTGCTCAGAGAAATTGGTGATGCCACATTTCCCAGTGTTCAAGGCCAGGTTGGATAGGGCTCTGAGCAACCCTAGGAAGGGTTCCCTATCTATGGCAGGGGGTTGGAACTAGATGATATTTATAGCCTCTTTCAACCCAAACAATTCTATTATGTGCAAGCATAGCTAAAATAATAAAATATATGCATTTAAAAGTGTAACAAAATGTTAACATTGTTTGTATTTTCAATATTAGTCTTATGCCTTGGTGTTCCAATTGGATAATGCAAATGTCCATTGGCCATATTGACATATCTTTCTTTCTACTATTCTCAATTTGGCCTATGCTGGTCACTATTCAGTAGTTGCAAAAATGCTTGAAACCAGAAAGTCACAAAGAAGCCTCTTTCTACGTTCCACTAGGCATGGGGATGTGCTATTCCAAACATAATCCTTAATCTATGAATCATTCTCTGTGTCACAGCCATTAGCTGCAAAGCTATGCCTGTGCTATCATAATCTCATCACATAATACCAGTATTCCCAGCATATTACCATAAAGGATTTAGTTCCCAGTTGCCATACAAGGAGCAGTCCCCACTCCCTCTTCACATGATGGGATTCAGCCCAAGACTTGTAGAGGTTTCAAGTTTTTGTTTATGACACGACTTCATTAACGTTACTGAAGGCTGAATTTTGACTTTGCATCAGAGGCAAGAATAATATACTGCTATATAAAAATGTTCAGGTTATTGTAACAAAAACTGTCTATCGGGAGATGGGAAAGAAATTTTAAAAAAATGTTCAAAGAACACTTTGTGTCCTTTCCTCCTGTTGATCAGAAAGATGTAACAGTTACCATATATTACAAGTTTAAAGCTTGTCTTCAACAAGTGCTGGGATCTTCAGAGCGTTACACTTTACAAGTAGGCTTAACAGACTCCAATATATTGAACCTTATTTCTCAACATAATTCAGTGATTTTTTTTGCTTCCATGGTGTAGTTTGAAGCTTTTAAAGAGAAGCACTGAGGAGCTTCATCAGAGTTTCTCTTCTTGGCAGAACTAAGCTTGTTTATCAGGTTATTCCTTTCTTTTGATTTTCAGCTTTCATTTTTATCCCTTTTGGCTCTAGATTTGGGGTTGACTGACCTTTCCTCCTATGTACTACCAAGAAACCTACTTGTGCTATGTACCAGAATCTGAAATAGGAAGGAACTGTGTAGATTCTTTAGCCACACCTGTGGACATCTCAATCAGTAGCTACTTACATACACAAACACAGGGCAATTTTCTAGCTAAAAGGGATTCAGACAAAACTGTGAGCTATAAAATTGTCTTTTAAATCTGTCTTCATCAGTTCAGTGGAGGAAAAAAACCAAAACACCTGTTCCTTTATAAAACATTAAAATGCTTAAAAGCTTTCAATATTCAATCAATAGATGCAATGTAACATGTAAAGCAAGAAAAATAGTAACACTAGATGATCAAGGAGTACCAGGTACATTATGCAAACTGTCCATCAAAACACTTGCCAAAGAAAATCACAGCCTTTTCCAACGAAATTTGTAGTTTCTGCTCCTAGGGTTTGAAGAATGACATTCTCTTTGCTGATACAGCCTTTGGTCTTTCTCGCTGCCCTCAATCTATACTAAGCAAGCAAATAAAATTAAAATTACAAAAAGTAAATGAATAAAGTAAATTTTCAATTTCCATTTCTCCTAGAGGGATTCATGTTACATATATTTGATGTTTCTTCTCTTCTTAGGAATTAGCTTTCTCTTCCTGGTTTCTTCCTCCCAAGAGTAATGTTCAGATTACTGCATGCCCACATTTGAGAAAGAAAATCTAACCCATAGTATAAATTTGTAGAGACAGACAAGCTATCCCCATAGTGCAAGTCATGCCATACAAACTCTCTTCCCTCTTTTCATACCATTTTTGGTAAACATAATTTTAATTCTATTAATTCTGCCATTTATAATAAAAGCATTATCTTTTGCAAAAGGATGTAAAATTAACTACTGCTACAGAGGACTAGAGTCTAGAAAAGAAAGGAGAAAAAGAGACTTAGAACAAAAAAGTTAGGCATTCAACCATGCTAAGATATCATTCCTAAAAATGGGGATTAAATTCCTAAAAATGGGGATTAAATTCCTAAAATTGTAAATCTCACAGATAGTTAGCAAAAGACAATAGAAAAAGCTCTGATAAATTAACAAAAAATTATTTACCTATTTAAAAAAAAATGCTAAATTTTCAGTTGTTTATATTGTGGGCTAAATTATGTTTTATGATACAGTTCTGTAGGCTTCTATAAAAGCCAATAAATCAAACTAACATTAAAGCATAACTGATAGGAGAAACAGACCCCTTGAAATCCATTGCCTCTTTAACTTTCCTCTCTCTTTCTGAGAATTAACTATAATTTTCAAGAATGTAAACAAAATTTTCATATTTGAATACAAATAAAATCACTGCAGAAAGAAAATATGTGCATGTATTCATCCCAAATCTAATAGGGCAATGCAAAAGCCTAGAAGAATCCCCACTTAAAATTTCACTCTGAAAATAGGTTCCTTCTCACTTTTTTATCAATGCCTTCAAGTGTCTTGATATAATGGAAAAAACACCACAGAAATCACTTAGCTTTACAGATTGTCTACTAAAAGTACACAACTCCTACAATTCTTTCTGTAAAATGTTCTGCTTCCATTCCAGAAATGATGTTTTTTTCCTTCTTTTTTATTTTTTCTTTTCTTCTTTCCCTAAAATCTTCTGCTCCCTTGATATATAGATGCCTATTCTTAATTTACTTGGTCAAAATAATCACGATTGGGATTAACATTAACCCAGAAGTGATATTGACATCAGTGAATGGGAGGAGGAGGTTTCACAGTGCACTTTAATCTCTCTCCCTGTTGGTTAACACAAATATGCCATTCAGAACACACTAAAGCCTTAAACCACCATGTCAGCAGCACACATGCATATGATGATTTCTCTGAAGACTTCTCCATTACTCAGACTGGGTTTCTTCCTTCTTTTTTATTATTTTGTAAAAATTAGACGGGTTTCTTAAGAAAAATGCAGCACATGACACATTTTATATGCCTTTTTCAAAATTCAGAAGGTTTGTATCTTCTGGTGTTCAATATCCACAGCCAATCCTTGTCTCAGACACTTTCATTTCTTAATAATTTTGATAATTATTTTGCTTTCATCCTCATGCGCATGATTTTCTATTTGGTAGTTAATAAATTTTATCCTGCTTCTACTACTTTTAGTGTTAACATCATGCAGTTCTCCATGATATTCTGTTCCTTTCCTTTGGCATGGCCAGCCAACATTCAGAAACACACAAATTTCCTCAGCACATTGGGAATTATTTGCAGGCATGAATCAAAATATTTACTTAAACCAGGCTCTTGAAAAACACAAATAATAGACCCACTGCATCTTTCAAACTGACTCTTCATTCTTACATTCTTTGCTTTTTCCATTCCACTTTCAATCCTCATGTAAAATTTAATCAATCTGTCCTCAAGGCTTCCAACTCCTCTTTCTTCTTGTAGGAAGGTTTCAGCAGCAGAACTCTGTTTCAGGACACTTGTCTTGTAATCATGCTTTCTCTCAGTGTTTTCATCTTCACAGAGCACTTTAACATGTTAACATGTTAACAGTAATGTTCTACATTACTTCATATATTAATTTCTCTTTCAATACTCTCAAATCAAAACTTTGTCCTTCTGGAGATCTCATTGTACAGAATAACCTATTCATAGCCAAGACTTACTCCTTTAATGCATTTTCTGTTCTTTTTTAGAGGTGATACCACACCAACAACTTTTCCTTAGGCCAGTTCTCTGCAGAGGGGAGATCACATCAGGTCTAATCTCTGTGCTCTAACCAGGGTGGTCTCAGTCATGTCTTCGTGTGCCCAGGGAGCACAGGAGGTGCTGCACGATGGGCTGAGCTGTCAGTGAGGGTCCTTCACAGTGTCCTTCCTCACATTTCTTATGTGCATATTATGGAAACTGGATTCCTTCATGCACTCTACTATTCAGAAACATTTAATAAAACTTCCAACCAAGTTCTGGCAAAACAGTACTATTTGAGTCACACAGTGGAAGATATTTGAGATTTCCTATTATTTTCCTATGTCCTTTCTCTGAGGGTTATGTGATTGTGTGCAAGTCCAGTGTTTAATACAATAAACACTAATTTAAACTATATATCTGAGGTGATGCATAAGTAAAGTTATGTAAATGTCACGTTACAATGAAGGAATGATATCCACAAAAAACCCCATGGATATATTCATAAAGAGTATACACTTCAGAGACACTCTTCTGTGCAATATGGCTGTTAGGAGACCAGAGTAAATACATATAGAATTTACAATATCATGTGGAAAAAAAAAAAAAAAAAGAAAGAAGAAAAAAAAATAAAGGAAGGAAATATATACATTGGTGGAGATAGCTGCTTTTCCAAAAAATTATGCAAAAAATAAGTTTTATTTGTGATGAGATTTTTCTAAAATTGTTCTTGAATATTTTATCTCTGGACTACCTTAAGGAGAATTAAATGACGACTATGGTGACCCAAATATTAATTTTTTCCTATCCACAGGGTGGACAACATCCATCCCACACATGAGCTGGAAATGTTTCTGTTTGAGGAAATATTTGCTTAATTTTATGAGCTGTAGCTACATTGTTAATTCAGATCTGGTTCTTAAGTTTCCAGGGTAAGTGGTCACCTCAGGCTAATACTCTATGCTGTAGGTCTAGTAAATGAATAAGTACAGCTTTCCACTATACTATACCTGCCAGCTTTCAACGTTTTCATCTGATACATAGTTTTATAGAAATATTTCTAGTCACAGCATAAAGTCTTGTATTTATCTCAAATTGTATTCTTCACCTCCTCTTCTACTGTATGTAGCTTTTCATGCAGTTCCTGGATATCCCATTTTAAAACCCAGGACACCCAGAAAGAATGTAGATTTTTTAGCTTAAAGGAAGAAAATTTCTAATTAAAAGGTGTAAATCCTTCTGTTACACATATTTTAAAAAGGGGTTAGCGCCAACACTCACAGTTTTCCGAGAACTATCCCTCCAGCTACTGTGTGTGCTACATAAGGGAGTAGAGCCAGTTTTAGCCACTTATGAAACTCAGTGTATTTGCAGAGGGGCCAAATACAACAATCAGCTGTATGAACTACAGAAACCTTCACCAATCCAGTGGTGAAACAGCTGGATTTGAGCCATTTTTCCATTTAAATGTAAAGAGAAGTAGTGGGACTTTTACTCTTTACACTCTGAGCTTGCAGAAGTTTCCTGTGTATATTTTCTTTATTTAAGGAAGTTTTAAAAATAAAAAATAAAAAGTTAAAAAAAAAAAAAAAAGAAACTGCCACAGTAAGTCAGTAGCTACTTATGACAATGGGAAGCTCTTTAATGTAAAAAGTATTTTTGAGAAGTGAAATAATTCTGGCATAGATAGATACAGATAATTCTGACATAGATACAATTTCTACCTCTCTTTAGCTAGAATAAATTGAAAGGATGACAACATCTAATTTCCTTCTTCTAATCTGAGGGAAACAGCAGGGCCCCCATGACTCTGGTTAGGTCCCAGTGCTTGAACATAGTTTCCCACAATATATTTGTTTATTTAACACAGCTTAAGTTTGTGTTGTAACTGCACAATCTGAAAACATAGGTGGGTAGAAAACCAGAAAAGTATTGAAATCCTTTCTCCTCCAACACCTAGATTTCTTCTACAATCTCCAAGGAATAACCTTCCTAATTTTCTTCATGAAGATAATTTATGTTGACATGATATGTCTTTCTTCAACTCTAGTGAAACCTGAGCTACTAATTAAAAGCTTCTTCTCTTTCCCCCAAATTCAGCAAAGCTGAACTGGCAGTATTAAGATTTCAAAGGGAATACACAGTGAATGTAACAGAAAGAAAAAAAAAAAAAAAAAAGGTAGTGTGCTCCCAAAATTAAAAAAACACCAACACACACAAAAAAAGACTCCAGCAATGACAGAAGCAACATGGGAACTGCTACTGTAGCACAACATAGGATTTTTGAGATTATTCTATGTTAAGAAATCCCCTTTGGCCTGTATTTTTCACATTATTTTGACAACCCAGTTCCTGATATTCAACTTTAAGAATAAAGAAGACATTCAAAAGTTCCCTCAAATCAGAGCAAAACAGTAACCACAGATTTTGTCAGTTTCGAAAGCAAACTCCAAGATAATTGCATTTCAAAACATGCCAGATGGTTTGTCTGTCTGCAGTTGGATCAACCCATCCTCATAATTGGTTTGATCTTTTTTATTGTTTGGAAAGCAAAATGTGAAAGATTTAATGTAGTCACACCTGCCAAATTTACTAACATTATAGAGCACTTGCAATTAATTTTAAGTGTGGGGTTGAATAAACGTCATCATTTGCTCTACTTGAGATATATTCCATCAAAGTAAACAGTCATATGATGAAATTTGAGATCCAAAGTACTTTCACATATTTTTTATTCTGAGGGAATGACTCCTCAAAACATACTGGCAGTAAATGATTATTCCCATTCTCTCTCTCCTCTTTCCTCCACCATAGCATATCCTAAAAACAAACCAGTGAGACACAAGGATTCTTTCCTTCGAGCTTCAAGATCTGCCTCTGTGACATATAGAGCTCACCAGGAGTGCAACACAAGACCCTGTACAGGCCTTTGTGGGACATTTGGATCAATGATCATATGCAGTATTTTGTATTGTATTTTATCATTAGTATGTACTAGATCATCTGGTCTTGTGTCCTCTTTATAGGTGGGACCAAACTCTGCATACCAAGCGCACTAAAAAGTGAATAGTAAGTATATTGGCTGTATAAGGACTGTATCTCTACTGATTTTCATGGTTTTCCTTTTAATTTCTTTTCTCCGTATAAAACACTGTGGTGACAGATAATGTTCATCAGTAATAAGTAAAGAATTACTGTTCACTTTAGTATTTTTTTCCTTTGGAAAAAACACAAGAAAAATATTTAATTATTTGAAAGAAAACCCTAAATAATGAATAAGGACTAAGATTTCCAAAGTATCTCAATACACAATAGCTTCTTTTTAGGCATCAAAAACACTCCTGAAGAATACCAATCCTGATAAACAAACCAAATGAAAATGCAGATGTCTGTGAAGATTCAGTACATCCACTGAAATTTCCCAAAGAGGGTGAAACAGAACAAAAACAAAGGAATAAGAATGAAGAAGAGTCCCAAAAACCCCGCAAAAATGATGCAGATTTAAAAAAAAAATTGCTTGAATCATCCAACAAAATCAATAAAGATGTGAACTGGAAAGGGATGTAGGGATGCAGACTACAATGGTCTTCATGGATGCCATGGTGGCTCAGATGAACACTATTATTAGAACCAGAATTTTAAAAAAACATAAGGAAAGCTGTTAAGTTGCAGTGTGACAAGTGCTGCCAGCACTGGCCTCTTTCAGTAGCCAGTTCAAGCTATGTTAATGACAGCTAAAGCATGACCATTTATGATCCTGATAGAGGAAAAACTAGGATGAGTTATACTCCTGCCCTTGCACATAAGGGTCAGACTAGAAATGATTTGGCTTAGGTGATTGTCTCTTCCAAAAATAGTAGGTTTCTAACTAAATCCTAATAATGCAAACATAAAGGCTGTTAATGTACTTATTAGCCATCACAAAATGCATTTCACATTGGATGGTTACAATACATTATATCAGCAGCAATCACACCTCTGTAATAACAGTAGCAGTTCATTTAAGGAGAGCAAGTATAGATAGCTCTTCTTCCAACCCATTATGTGAACATGATGAATGATGATGGCCCTAGACTTATATGGGAGGGAACTGGAGCTGGAAGGTGAAAGAACTGCCTCTGTAAAAAATGGATGGAGTAACACACATATATATATATATACGTATATCTGGTTAAACTCTGGTATGAATATTTGAAAAAAACACCACAATTAAGATGCTTCCAGAACCAGACAAAGGCAGTTTAAATTTGAAGCAGAAAAAAATCTTCAAAAAACCCATATTCAATTTCATAGTTAAAAGACAAAAAAAATATAATGGGGAGAATAAAAGTGAGGAAATATTAAGTGAAGCATGTTTTAGCAAGGAGTAGCTCTCAGCATTAGGACCAGCCACTTCACAAGGGTCAGATTTTCAGTCTTCAGGCTTGAGTTTGGGCTCACTGAACAGTGGGTGGTATTTGAACAGCATACAGGGCTGAAACCCAGGTCTTGTGCCTCAAAACTAGATCAGAACGATGCTATTATTTAGTTAAAAATAGATGTTCGTAATAACAGCAAATTTGTGGCACAACAAGCGGTCAATAAGCATAAAGTTATTTCAGTTAATGAGTATTAATTATAAAGGGTTTGCTTCCTATTCAGAAGATGCTATAATTTACAGAGGTGAGGAGGACATCAGAATGCAGAGGCTTATCTTCTGTTGTCACTATAACTGAAGTTGGTGTCTCCAAAAAGTTCACATGGTTCTGGAGATTCATAGGGATCACAAACCTCTTCTCATGTGAGAGGACAGTGCATATTTTACTCACAACAAAGTGATGAGGAGCTCAATTGAAGCTTTGCAAGAGGAGAAAGGGGTGAAATAAACAACACTCCCACACAAAGACAGAGGTGGAGTGGCCAAGGTGGAT
This sequence comes from Poecile atricapillus, assembly GCF_030490865.1. Classification (NCBI taxonomy): domain Eukaryota; kingdom Metazoa; phylum Chordata; class Aves; order Passeriformes; family Paridae; genus Poecile; species Poecile atricapillus. Next base: position 123,148,156 of record NC_081250.1, on the reverse strand, counting down.
TCTTTATGGCACTCAGATTTATCTACATGGCACACGTTTTAATGTCTCTCAGAGCTCCACTGTAATGGCATCATGTGTTGAAGCTCATCTCATACTGATTTACTTTTTCTTCCTTCCCTAATTATTTGTGCCTTTGTTATCAGGGATAAAATGCTAATGTTTTTATAGGTGATTTATGTTAACAAATATAATGCTCTCTTTGTGTAGGTATTTCTTCATACAGAGGATTTAATTCCTTGACATGATTGTTCCCCACAATCCTTGAAAAATTCAGGATAAAATGATAAAACAAGTCTCATTTTATAAATTGATAAAACAACTCTCATATGCATCTGCACACATGACAAGGTCTTAGCTAGTATTACCTAAACAACTGGGATTTTTACAGCAGCAAGTACTGCACTGTGCATGGGAAATGTAGTTACTTGGAAAACAAAGGCAGGAGGGAAGGACACCGTAATTCCTGATTTTCATATTCAAAAATGCTGTATATCAGGGCATACAATGTACTTTGGGTTATGCACTGCCAAGCAGGACCCTTTCTAGGAAAACTCATGGCACTGATTAACCCCAATGCCTGAATGACTTAGCAGTGCTTCTTGAGTGACTTTGCACTGTGGTATGGCCCTGGCCTCAGAAGGAGACCCTATTTCACTCTTTGCCACTTGTGTCTGTCAAATGTCCACTACTGTCACTGCAGAGTACATCTTCACCACCCAGAATCAGAATGAAGAAGTGGCTCTGAAATTTGGGCAGGCTTACTTAATTTCCTCACGGGCATTATGTTTCTGCAATACATTATGTATCTTCAATTACGTGAATGAGCACCTCTTTACAGCCTGTATTTCTTCAGAATATGTATTTCAAAATCATTTTGTGGAAACCCAAGTCGTCTATTAAAAATCTAAAGAAAAAATAACAGATTTATTTTTCTTTAAGAAATAATTTATATATTTCCCCCATAACACAGGATTTAACAAGCTGTAACAAAAAACCAACAAAATCCGAAGAGTTTGCATGCTTGTATTTGTTCTTATGCAAAATAAAATTATTTGGAGACAGAGACGGAGAACAAGCTAATATAAAATAAATCCTTCCTAACTGTTTCAGCAAGTTGCACCACCAAGCTCCAGTTTAAACCTAAACCAGAAACATATAGACATGTGCCCACACAGAGGTATTATCATCAACAACAATAATAAAAACAATATTATCTGAGACCTAAAAATTGTTGAAGGCAAAATAGCTCAAATGATTCTTAATGCCTTTCAGGCACATCTGAATCAAATAAGGTAATTATTCTTTAAAATGCTTACACAAAGTCTGATTTGCATGCTAGTAATTGCTATGCCTTGTGGCATCTAGCAATTGACACAGCAATGATTTTAATTATTGCAATTTCATCAGTATAAATACTTCAAAGTTATGCAAATAGTACCTCATAATCCACATAGACAGTTCAGAGTATTTGATTTACTAGTCTTGTAAGGCTCTTTGTCTATGCAGTTTACTCTCAGATGTGACTGTGCATTGCAATTGAAGCCTTTCACTCACATCAAAGCTCTAAATCATAACAAGATGAGCTAATTTTACAAAGACTGACACTTCAAACATTAACTTGCAAATACAATTATAAGATGAAATATATAAAGGACTTCACCAGGATATCATCTGGCATGGATACCTGCAGCTAATCATATCTAATGTTTTCTATGACAGTGGTAAGCAATGATATTGCAAGACCAAATGCCTTGGTGTGAACAATTACAGCCACTCTTGCTTCTGAACAGCTGTGTAAAAATACTTTATCCTGTTCTACCATTTAAAAGTTGTGTATTCAAAGTATATTTTTTTTTAAAAAGGACCCTGTAGTTTTTTTAATAGTGTTGGGGAAACACTGTTCATTTAAATTACTGTTTCTGATATGGAAAAATAAATGTATCACAGGTAACATTTTCATGTCGATAATAATGCAAAATACATCAGAGTGGATGCATCTAAAATCAATATCTATGACAATTAAGGGAGTGGGGGGGAAAAAAGGTTGTGCTGTCATCAACTTGTCTTTTATTTACAGAAACCTTTCCAAACCCATGTTTCAGGCCACATGTTTAGATGCTGTAAATCACAGTTTTCAATAAATCTTAGATGTTCAAAAACAGCTCACTTCTTTTAGATACCAAGTTCTTTATCAAATGCACAAAGAAAACGTTGAATATCCATAACAACAAATCTGAAAACCAATGTTGACCATCAATATTTACAAAGCTGTCACCAATACTTTTTTTACAGAACAGCTGAAGCACAGCAGTAGTTATCCCCAGCTCAAGATCCACGTGTGCTGAATGGAAAGAGAATCAGACCTGTTGCTTTCTTTTCTTTCTTTCTGTTGGTTTAGACTACAGCCTACCCTGAAAAGTGTACGTAAACAAGATTGGAAGAAGATCAGCTGCAAAGAAACACCTTCAGAGGTGTTCTATATGCACAGGTATCTTGGAGGGACTTTGATGCCTGACCTGACAAGAAGTGTATGTTGAGAGAATGTGGCAATGGCCAGAGGTAATTCACTAAATAAAGATAGAGTGGGCAGTTTAAGCTGGAAGTGACATTACAATCAGAGATAAATTTTCCGTAACAGAAAACTACAGAAGCATTTTTACAACTTCTTTATAAAAACTGCCATTGAATTCCTTTATTTCTTATTGATTGCATAATATTTATAATTTAATCTTGTAAAGGAGAAAGTACAAATAGAAAAGAGGGAAAATAACTCTCAAAATGAAGAAATAGCCTTTATATAAGTAAACCTAATTTGGGAAAACAGATCTGAGCCAAAATATGAGGAAGGCCTGTTTGGAGAAAGTATATAGGGAGCAATTAACTCTCACACTAAAAGAAAGAGAAAACGGCCGATGAAAAATAGGATAAAAGAGATTTAAAGTGAACAGTTTGTTGTTTTTTTTTAATGCAATGTGTCTTTAAAAGGCAGAAACCACTGCCTCAGAATTTTTTAAAGGTAGATGTAATAAATGGGCTAAAAAAAATACTAATTTATAGGAAAGGGGGCTGTCCAAAAATATAAATACTGGCTAGGATTCAGAGGCTGACCCAGGAGGTCCCTAAGGGAATAAGTGCTGGAACTAGAAAAATACTGCCTCCATAATCACCATTTCTCTTTTACTTGTGAAGTACTTGCTACCAGCCACTATCACAGATGGGAAACTGGCAAGAGCAACTCTTCTGAGAATTCCACAAAAGTCAGTGATTGTAATAGTTTGCAAAATGGCAAGCATATAAAATCACAACCTGTAAAAATTAGCATGGAAACAGTGTATGGAATGAGTAGCTTAGAAGAATGTATAACACAGTCTGTTTGTGGAATACATATTTACCTGCTTACACATTCAAATGTAACTCTGGCTCCCACTATTGCTGCAGCAGAAACAAGAGGAAGCTGACACAGGAAAAAAGCAGGATGTCAACATCAAGCATTTCAGCCATGTTGTAGCCTACACAGGTAAAGAATGACTTGCAAATCCGCCTCATGTAAGAAAAGGGAAGGAATCACTTGAAAGGAAACACAGAAAACCAGACAGCAGCATGAACAGCTAAATAAATTCCACACAACAAACAATGAAACACTGAATGATAACAATGTCGAATCACACTACATAAGAGCACTGTGATGGAAGTGACATACCAATGGAATCACATGTAAGAAACTGAAACATCACAAAACAGAATCAGTTTTACATTTGCTACTAGATGTAATTATTTCAGATGTTAATCTTTTTTTTCTTTGCTTCACTGACTCACACCTTAGAATTGTTTTAGTAAATATCCTTTAATTGATGAGGACATTAAATGGTTTAGTATAGAAAAAAAAAAATAGTGGGAAGAAGTAACTTACTATGTCTCTTCCAGACTTTCATGTGGAAACAAAATAATTAGTAATTATAAATATATAGCTGGTTGTTCAATGTATGTTTCAGTTCAAACTGCAAATAAACACACAACATTAAATTATCAGAATGCATTCTGCACCTGAATCTCTATTCGCATATCAAAGTGCTTTTTTGTTGTTTTATTTTTTACAGGTGCTATCTGGTTTCAGCACAAAAAATCAATACTGGCTGTAGTAGGCCATCATACAACCTGGATAAAATTATCTGTTCAAGAATTCTCAGTACTGTAAGCAATAAAATATTTTATATCTTATAGAAATACAGAAAAGATATAAAAAAAATTCTAGCTTAGATGACCCAAACTATTTTTCATCCCAGCAAGCAGTCTTTCAACAACAAATGCAAAATAGAGTGAAAAAGTTCCAAGGGAGAATTTTACTGTCAGTATCACTGCTGCAACAAAGGGCAAAAGTCATTGCATTTCTATAAATCCTTCACTGGTACTTTTCCAGCCTTTATAAGTTTTTAGAAAATAAACCAAAGTGTTATTACTGCCAGACTAGTACTAAGAAATCAATATACACAAAATATAATTTCCATGCAACTCAAAGGATGCCATATACATACTTGGGGTGTGCTTTTCAGGAGAGGAAAGATGTATGACTTGCTGAAATGTATTAAAAAATCCACAAAACCTAATAGAATTCAAGTTTAATTCTTAACCTCTTTACTTTCTGTTAATTAACATTGGGATCGCATCCAAAAGTATTTGCACAACATTCATTTACTAATAAATTAAATAATCTCAGCTATTTCTGGGAACAGTACATCCTTATAGTCTGAGAAGTATGTGTTCCAGAAATATTTTACTTGTAACCATTAAAAGTGACTTGGAACATGATTAAAAACCATGTAACACTACATTCAAATTAAACACATTGGTAATTAGATTCACATGTGTTTAGAGCAACACAATAAACCAGTATGCACACAAATATTTATATGATGAAACCAAAGTAAACAAGCAACAGCGGAAAGAGAACAGGATGGAAATTGAAACATTACAGTCTTTATATTATAGCACACAGTACACTGACACTCATAAGAAGAGTTAGTGTTCAGTATTGCAAAGTATGCTACATTAATGTATGAAGACTTGAAAGAATCTGTTCTTGCAGCTATGGTGAAAAACCACAAGTTGAAGTATTAGTAATTACAGCATCATCTAATGAAAAAAAACCCAGATCCAAAGACCCTGTTATAAACTATTTTTTTTACTAGTTCACCTCTACAAATCCCAGTAAATGTTTCAGTTTTGTGCTCAAAGTCACTTTGTCTTACATCAGGCCTGTGTGTTTTAAGTTCTATGATTCACTCATTTAGTGAGAGGAAAAGTTGAGCCATTGACAGCATAGGCAAGGAGATCCATGTAAACCTGGTGATCAGTAATTTGCACTCTACAGTTTCCCAGGAATGATCTAAGAAAATGTCAGAACAAAAGGAAAAAAGTGTTACTTTTTTACTAAAAGCTCTCACTGTGAAAAAAAAAAACCCAAAAAAATCCCCAAACCAATCAACCAACTACAAAAAATCCCAAATAAACAAAAAATACATTCAGACAGATCACTCTCCATGAAAGAAAATTACCTGCAATATTTTAATTTAGAAGTCATAAAGTAGATCAAGTGTTCCATCAGATAACTTTCCTTTTATGCCCATGGCCACAAAAACATTTAATTAACATAAATTGTTACAAAAAAAAAAAAAAAAAAAAATCATTGTTTTACTCTTATCCATGCCCAAAAGCCATGAAATGAAAAAAAACCAAAAAATTCTAATCTGTATTACCTGCAGGAACTAGATTCCTAGGAATTCTGCATGCATATGTACATGTCAGATCCATGAAAATAAAATTAGAAAATGAATCCTATTTGAGAGAAATGAGGAGCCTTTCAGTTTCACCAGAGTTCTTGTTTAGGTCTCCTGTTAGTGGTGTGAAGTTGCCAACAGGGTGTTATTTGGTGGTTTATTTGAGAAATAGGCAATGATATTATCCAGGTTAGGATGATGAGCAAACCTCACTCTGTCCCTTTTTATATGTTCCCCAAATTAAAGCAGACTTATTAAGAGTTAGTTACAAAATGTTCAGAATAAACAGAGTAATTTTAAGAGAGAGAGTAAAAGAATTCTTCCCAGCAGCCCCATATTTTTACTTTGTCATGTAATGGAAAGAGAAGAAAACAGTAAAAAAATAGTTATAAAATATATTTCTCAATTTACAGCATTTGTGGTCAGAAGAATTTCCTCACACAAAGTCTCAGGCTGCTGTTTGCAGTGAAATAGGTACAGCAGAATCTGAAGAGCCTTGATTATATTGTACATGTATTTCATGTCATAAACATATGAAACATTTAAAATATGGTATTAAATATGTAGCAACATTTCCTGGCACAGAAAGAACAAAGGTGTGAGAGAGGATTTTTTTAAAAAGCTTTTAAATAATGCTGGTAAGAAATGTCCCAACATGATAAAAATCCTGTCTTAGAATAAGTTCCCTTCGTAGTATTCTCTTTGTTGTAGATACAGGCTTTACCTGAAAAAAAGGCCTACTGGTTGCTTTGAAAAAAGAAGTGTTAACTATTTAAGCTACTACATAATTATTTTTAACCATTTGGCAGAAAAGGTGGTTACAGCTTAAGTGTTAAACAGTTGTTGATGTTTATGAACAACAATTTTAAACAACGTCCCTGTTAACAGATGCTTAGAATTTAAAATAACTTTACACATATTTTTTAAAAAAATAATCACTATCTTATCAGCTCTTTCCTGCTTCTTCCCATGGCTTTCCAATGACATTTCCTTGAGTAGGATAAACTACCTGTCTTTCTTCTTACAAGAGGGAAAAGAAAGAAAAAAGAAAAGAAAAAAAAAAAAGAGAAGAGGACTAAAGTTTAGAGATCACTGAAAATAACCTTATATAAAAGATTTGTTAGGCACTCTTGTTCTGCCAGATGGAAACTTGTTCCTACATCATCCTTTTAAGCAGACTAGTCTCCCTCATAAGTAAAGACAGAGTAAAAAAGAAAGCTAAATCAGTGGAAAGTGGGTCAGACTTGGATCTCTCAGAAGTCATTTGAAAACCTTACGGAATAACTCTCAATACTCTCTGTTTTCACTTGAAGATGCAACCCACAGAATCAATCAGAAATTTGATTCACCAACAAGTTCTGAATCAGTCCCTAAATGCCTGAAATAATGGGTTCAACTTCCAGCACCTTTCTCATTGTATTTCCACACCACCTATTCCTTTAGATTCGGAGAACACCATGCCAAGGGCCTGCTCAGTATAGTCCTGAGCACAAGGGGGAAAGAGTGCATGCCTTACGATCCTCTCACAGAAATTCTCTCCCTGTGAGGCTGGAAGTAGCCTCAAAGAGCCAAGCAAGTTGTAAGTCTGAGAAACATATTGTCTGGTAAAGACAAAATACCATCAGCATGAGTTTCTGTTTGCCCTTAGAATTTAGGCACTGAGGGAAAAAAAAAGTAGTTTTTTCTTTTCTGGCTTAAGAAGTAAAATTCATTCAGGCTGTAGTGACTCCAGGGAGTTGTAGTATGCCTTTTTGCAGGCAGGCTCCTTCCTTCTGGGTCCACCTGGCAAGGATGCTGGTAAACAAGGTAGGGCACAAGGTTCACTGGTGGCACATCTCATCAGGATACTAAGCCTCATAGGAAACAACTGCCTTTTTTTAATTTTCTGTGAGCTCAAGAAGATGAGATCAGCTTTCCTAGTCTTGTAAGAAATTTTTCTGCCTGCATGTTGAAGCTACAGTACTGTAACAAATATATTACATATTGCTCCGGAACAAACACAGGAGTTTCAATTATTTTTTGGTCTATAGCACTGACCCAAATTAGCTTTATTGCAGTTCTGTTTGTATCAGTGAAAAGTCTGATATTGCTGTTTTGCATCTTACATTGTACTACCTGCTTCTCCAACCCTTCATGCTGAATTCTCATTGGCATGGAAATTTGGCATCCTCCCTCCTGGAAGAGAACTAGCTTACTCAAAGTACTTTGTTTATATACATGGGATAAATCTCAGAAAGGGAAAAGATAACTTAAAAAATATTTCTCTGTGGTACTGGTAAATACACTAATACTAGAAGGAATATTTTTATTAGCCATGTTTAAACGAACAGGAGTAAAACGATGTTAAGAACTCACCAAAAAACAGTACGGAAAGATTTTTTTTGATAGTTTCTACACAAGCTTGAATGGGGACACCTAATCACTACTACAGAAATCTCTGTATTTCCCAACACCTCCTGTGTGGACCAAGCTCTGCCTGGTAGGTAAGGAGAGGGTAGAAGAGGCTGCCTGTAGCCATTCTCTACCAAGAACCCCAGAGGATGCTGCAGAGGACTTAGTCTGCAATGCTGAATTACGCAGAAAGGCCCACGTGGCCTCTTTAGAGAGCTCTGCACAGCAGACATCTGCCTCCTCTGCTCGGAGCCCCGTGCCTGCTATGGTGGTGCACGCATTCGTTCCCACTGGTACTCTCTTTACCCTTCACTAAACATGCTTGCTTAATGCAGTCTTTCAGCTAGTGGAAAATAGGTCCCTTGAAGGCTGTCATTCCCTTTCGGTAACCCCCTGGAACAAAACAAAGAGGTGATCTGACTTTCTGCTCTCCAGAGTTCACTTGGGATCAATTCTAACAACTCTCATAATGTCGAGATTAGGCAGCTTTTCCTCCTCCTTGTTAACAAGGCAATGACAAAGAGAGAGAGAAGTCAATTTCCTTTTCAAATAAAACTAAGAGGGCACTCGGCAGTAAATACAAAAGTTACAAATAAATAAGTGAAGTTTCTGACTGGTGAAGCCCTGAAGTACTTCTTACTGGAGGTACTGCTTCTGGGCCAGGGGGAATCATCTTTAGGAAGTTGAAATTTGGATTCCATGGGTTTTAAAGAGCAGATGCAAATCCCAGAAGACTCCTTTTCAAGGTTAAGCTTGAAAGCTGCCCTTTTGAAACAGGCAGTTGCCAGCCTGACCACTGACCCTGTCATTTCTCAGGACAGGAACCTTAAGCAACTGGGGAGCTGACAGGTCACCTGCCCTTCCTCACGGTGGTAGCAGGCAGGACCTGACACCTCCAGACTCAGACTGCTGAAATTTCCTGTGAGCTGACTGAAAAGCAGACTTCAGGTACCAGTCTGGGTCAAATTTCCCCTGAAGCAAAGTCCTCTAAGCCATGGGCTTTCAGGATAGAATTTGGCCGTGTTGCATAGGACCTTCCCACTCACCTGCATTCAATGCCAGGAGAATATCCTTCACCCTGTTCCCTTTGGTGTGAGCACCAAAGAGTTTCCTCCCAGCCAGCCAATTTATGAGGTGACTAATATCTCTCCTGGAACAGGGATGCAAACCCCTGCTGTCCATTCATATGAACTAGAAAACCATCAAAAGCCACAAAGACATAACATCTAACTGTTCTTAATTACTGAAGTGATTACAGAAAAAAAATTAGAAAAACAGCAAAATCAAACTAAACAAAACTACAACAAAACCCTAAAAAACACAGAATATGGCTCCACCACTCAGGTGGCTGTTCTCATCCAGTGGCCATACAACCTGCACTGGATAAACCTTGTCCATACTAAGCTAAACAAACAAGATATGAAAAAAAAAATACCAAATTACATGTTTTATGCACTTAGAAACTCACACCACTGCCGTTTACACAATTTGCCAGGTGGAAAAAAGCACCCATCCCACTTAAAATCACTTTACCTTCAACCACTCCTTATCAGTTATCAGTGAAGTCCTGCATAAAGAACAACTTCATTCAAAAATTTTGTGGAGCATGAGGCTAGATATTTTTGGAATGAGATAATAGTTAATGCAGGTTTTCATCTATTAGTATATCATTAAAGTAGATCTGATTTCAAAGAGTCATTGCCTACAGTGAGATGAAAAGGGCTCCTGAAAGCAAGGACTCAGAAAAGATGAAGGTACAGTTACCTGTGGGTTCAACTGGAGAAATGCCCTGCAGATGGCCCTAGGGATGCAGGAATGGGGAGGACCCAGGCAGAACACAGAGCAAAAGTAAGTGAGAAGCAATTTAGCAGCTGTAAGTGATTCCCAGACTGCAAAGAGACCGACATTTTAGATAAACAATTAAAATAAACAATTCTTTCAAAACTTTTTAAAAGGCAAGCCAGTGGCCTGATCTTCACTGGGCATGCTATTTGCTGTGACTTATACTTTGCAAAGAGGAATACAAAACGAAGAACTGAGCCTAATGACTCATCTTAAAAAAAACCCAAAAAAACCCATCAATTCTGAGAATAAACTGTTTGATTTAAATTAAAGAATAAAACATGGAATCATTTTAAGTTTGTATCACCAGAGTAGGAAAATAGCTGGATTTTCTGAGTCAGAAAATGGTCTTACAACAATTTTGGCTTCATGTATATGACCAGTTCCCACTTCTTTGAGCAGATGTTCAGGCAAAACCTTAATATTTAGAAGGGCAAACACTGGATGCAAGGGAGGAGATCAGTTTGGTGTTCTTGTGAGAAGAGCCAACCACAGCAGCTGCCCATCAGCCAAAGAGTTTAAAGCTCAACTGACAAGTTTTCTATTTCTTCCACTGTCTCAGCATTTGCAGGCTGTTCTGGGCAAAAGACCACTGTAAAAATAGAATTTTTTTTCTCTTAGCAGAAGCAGTATCAACAATATCGTAGAGGGAATAATCAAGGAAAGGCCACTTGGCTCAGCCTTTTAAATGATAGCCACTGAATGGCAACTTTGTTATGTCCCAGGTAGGGTCCCACAGGATTGCGGTTGGTACCAGCACCTTATATATAAATATAACAAGCTCAAAAGCCCCAGTTCTGCCGAGTATTACCAGTACAGTCAGTGCTCTACAACACAGCTATGTGGAGGTGCAGCCAGATGCCACTGACAGAATTAGATACACAACAGTGTAATAATTACCAGGGGACATAATGCAGCCTGACTTTTTGACTCATTTCTGCCTTTTTCTCCTCAGAAGTGACTTCACACAGTCACAATCCCAGCTGTACTCCTTTTACCCCTAAGTCATGAGAGCACTATTGTGGCATGTGAAAAAATTGTGAGTGTATTTCTTGAACAATTTGGGTTTGCTTTTTTTTGAACATTTGATGCTTCTCTGGCCTACTCCTTCAAATGAAGTTCACAAGGGTTAATCCAGTACTGTGCTGATTTGGATGTATGGTAAGTAGGGGAGTAATTGAGAATCACTGCATAAACCTACTTTTTATAGGCAGTCATGGTAGAAATAGATTGAAAGAACATTAAAAATTGTCTTTTATATTTTCTTCATTACAGTCTAAGCACCCAATCACATTTACCAAAGGTTTAGGAAAGAAAAATTTGTCACATATTTCAAAGGAAAAGAACAAAAACCCCAAAACCAGAGAAACCAAAAAAAAACCCCAAAACACCCTACCAAAATGCCAAATGCAAAATCTAACAAAAAAACCCAGAAAAACCAAAAAAATACAAAGAAAAACAATCAGTTTAGTAAGATTTATTTCATATAGCATAGCAATCATTTTATTCCTGTGATAGTTTTAGTTATATAGAGAATTAGCAGGAAGAGGTCAATTTCTCTCCCATTTACAAGAATAAAAGGTATTCTCTAACTAAATGCTTAAAACACTGAATCAACTAACCCAACACAGTCTTTACATTTCCAGACCAAACTTTAACACTTTCTCAAGGACTAAAATTATTAGTATTAGCTATCAGACTAATTTATGGTACACACACTACTCTGTAGGAAGGTAAATGGTCCATCCTTTCTTTCACAGTGATAACCTTCCACAAAGAGATATTTTTAAAACATTATTCTTAACTTCCTTTTTTTATAAATTGCATACACAGGTAGAAGTTTGCACTGTGTATGAATTGCATTTTCCTATATGTCAAACACCAGTAAAATGGGAAAAAGTTTTTATTTCTCAAAAAAAATTAAAAAGGGCTGGTTTAATTCAAGTCTCTTTTTCCTTTTCACGCATACCAGATCCCATTAAAATATAATATATTAATCATATCAATGTTACAAAAAAAGTATACTGATTAATATGTGTATTTATAAATGCTTAGGAACATTTTCTTAATCTGAAGCATTTTGCCTTTTTCTGATGGTTCTAAAAGGCTCTTTCTACAATGTTTCAATGATGAAGCTTTGTGATTTAAAAAAATTACTAATATATAAATTAATTTTTATTTCTTACAACACTGCTTTGATTACACTATAAATGTAACCGTGTGTTGGAAAACATAAGAATGAAAAAAATCACAATTAAATGAATAGAACTAAAATTTATAATGAATTTGGAATATTGAAATAGTGTTGCTACAGCTTTCAGTGTTTCTAAGTAAATTTTTTATTAAAAGTTTCCATCTTTACAACATTTTATCTACCATTCAGAGTGTGAACCAAATGCCAACCATAGTAACAAGCCAACATAATTTTCAGAAGTTAAAGGTCTAGTTTTTACCAAATTTATCATTACTCAGCCTACAGATTCTGACCTTGACTAATATATTTACTTCTCCATCTTTAAGGAATTTTTAAGTTATTAATACATATTGAATATGTACTCTCTGTAAAATTCACAGTATTAAAATGTTATGGCTATTTATTCAAGATTTCAAAAATTTTTTTGAATTTTTGTGTGTGATGAGGGATTTGGAGTGGCTGCTTTTGATCAATCACAACTCATGAATATTCAGCCTCTGAGAAGGTGCATATAGCAACTTATTTTGGGAAATGTACCAGCTCCTTCATATATTATGTTCAGAAGTAAATAAACCCATTAATTTGTGAAAAAAAAAAAAAAAAAAAAAAAAGCACCCAGGTCTAACTTCAGAATCCAAAATGAAACACCATAGGAAATAAATGCTAAAACAATTACGTGTTTTCAGCTGGTTTGTTTTTTGTTTATACTGTTTCACAGGTGTTATTTGAAAAAAACACTGACCAGCAGCACAGGGAAGGCTGCAGAAGACATCTTTGATAAACCATGAAATAAATGCTTCAGGAATCCAGTAGGTTATGGGAAAACCATCAACATTTCTGAACCCTGTAATTTTGTCATAAGCTCCCCTTTTAACTGACACTTCTATTTCTCACTCCCTTGGTTTTCCCCGATAGTGCTCAGTTGGCAAATTAATTGAATTTGCTACAGAAGTTAAAGGAAACAATATTTTTGTTGTGGCAAGGCGTCTCTTAATTCTCTTTCTCTAGGAGCCTCTCTAAACATGAGTAATTGTTCTCCACCCTCTAGATGAAGTGTTAAAATAGTTGAATCCCCTTGTTCAAAGTTACAATATGAAGGGATAACCATTATAAAAGTATCTGAAAGAAAAAACAAAAAGAAACCTGTGACCAATTTTTGGTTAAAAATAAGAAAGAAATAGAATCCAAACTCCACAAATGGAAAATCTCAACATACATATGGTTCTTGTAACAGAAGAGTTTGTGAGTATTTATACACAAACTTCTTATAAACCAATTTATACATCATCCATGGTGAGCATGTGTGCCAATTAGGTGAAAAGCTGTATTTCCCCCTTTCTAAAAAGCAGGTCATGTGGACTGTATTTATCAAATAATTTCCCTTTTTATTTTTCCTCTAGAAATACTCTTTCAGAAACTCCAAGAAGTTCTGAAATTACCAACGTAAGAGAAGGATGGAAAAAGTGCAACAAATAATTAGGTCACACTGTCTGAACACTTTGGTATGTATATGAAAATTAGAGAAGTAGATGCCTACATATGTGAAATTGAGATTATTTTCAGCAGCAGATTTATGAGATGTCTAAACTTATTGGTAAGTTCTAAGGAACAGCCTTAGGCACTGATTATGCACTATTCATTTTGCTGTTAATAGTGACTGAAGATGGTCATCCTCACCAAGATCAAAAGTCTACCTTGAGAAGTATCCTTACTTTGGTGGTAGATAGCAGTAAATCCTTATATAGAGATTTTTTTTATTTTTTTTTTTAAGGGTCTGGGGACTAGCACAAAACTGTCTTACAGCTTCTGCAATGAAAATTTAGCCAGTTTCAACTAAGTAATTCTCCCATGTTACTTTGGTGGTCATTTTGGACCCCTTTGGTACATGCTCACTCTTTTGGCTTTGTCACCCATGGCACAATATTACCACTGCAGTTATGCAGCACACACTCTGTGCAAGCAAACCTAAGTGTTTGTGGCCTTCTTATTGCACTTTATATCAGTATATATCTGCTAGGAAAAGACAACAGTAACACAGTAGGAAGGTACATCATCGTCGCTTTCTAGGCAGTTTTTTCAAAGTTACCCCAAAAGATCTCTCCCAAAACTCGAACATCTCCTGTCACCAAAAACCATGAGAGAAATGTCAGGGAAGAGATTTTTGTGCCTACTGAAGGCTTTGCTTTTTCCTTTTCTAAAATCAGTTTGATTAAAATAAACTACAGATACATGCATCTCTTTCCTTGTGATCACATTGAATACTTGAAAATACTGCCTTGAAAAATAGGGGCCAGACACTCACCCAATAAGACATGATTTATTGTAACACACAGAAAATTCAGTCTGTGGTAAAATGTTAACACTGCAAACAATTTCTGTACTAATGCTTACAGACCTCAGTCTTTTAAATCCCTGAATATATCTATCTTCTTTATTCCACCAATTGTAATTGTAAAAGCCATTTCATTTTCGAAAACTGCAAAACCATTGTTTTAACAGAGGCTATTGATAGGAATATATCTGTAGCCAATAGTAATGTGATTTTCCAATACAAAAATAATTTAGTATAATTTTCTGTGGATCATAAATGATTGAAGGACACTATTCATGACAGCAAGCATAAAATATGATAATTTTTAAATTTTAATTTTCTAATTCCAAATTTTTCTTACATTGTAAGCACTTTTTGGCAGCTCAAAATTTAAAATTCTCATGAAGGAATGAAAAAGAGCATTATAAATAAAGCTCACAGTCAATTCAAATTCAGTTCCTAGAAATCATGACTGCTCTAGGTATCTTAAAAGTGAAAACAGTAACATGAAAATGAATCCAATATTATGTCAAACAATATAGTATTTCCATTTTGATCATCAAAAAACCTGATCTATTTATTGCAAGTATTTTCTAGTTGCTTTTTCTTAAGTCTATGATTATACTTTTCTAGTTAAAGAAAATTTCATCCTGTTGAGCAAACATTTTTAAATCCTCTGTAAAGAAAGTATTTAATTTTTGAGAAAACTACTTGTTACTAATACAGTTCATAAAAACAACATGAAGATAAAAATGTATGCATCCTTTTCAGTTTAAACAGTTTGTTCTGCAACTACACTTAGACCTAAAGCAAAAATAAAATTAAAAAAAATAAAAAAACATAGTGCTTCCATTGCTTAGATTCTTTTCTTTACACTTTTAGAAGAGGAAAATGGGTGAAGAGAACAGTTCATAATGGAGATAAGGTAAGGAAATATAGACCTGAAATAAGCAAAGTTCATGAAAACAGTTAAGTAAAACAAATAGCACGGTAGGGACTGAATTAAATTTTTAAACGCACACAATAGAATACCTGTATAACACAAGTGATTTCCTTCTTACAGTCATAAATTCAATGTACAGAAACAATGCATTGCAGAATGATGCACTTTATAGTGCTTTTTTCTTCCCTTCTTAAAATATAGAACTATTATGATTCTCTTGTGTGGATGATAAATCCAGCTCAAAATTCTACCCACTGTGAGTTCTACCAAAACATAGTACTGAGAATGAGCTGTGAGAGAATGAATTATGATATACCAGTGGTTTGTGCAGTGTGTGTATTGAAGACAGAAAAGAAAGGAGGAGAAAGAAGGGCACACAAAGAAAAAACACAGTGATTTAAAGGTATTTTTTTAAAAAAACATTGCAATATCAGATGCAATATTAAGTAATTTTTAATTAATTAACATCTGAACTTTATGAAGTTTTAAATTAAATAAGCTACCTATGGAAAGTAGTCTATAAATAATAAAAGATATAGGCACAACTTCAGGTTTCAGCTTTGGATACTGACATTAATAAAAATTATTTCTTAAATTGTTTTCTCCAAAAGCAACAGCATAGTTAAGTTCATCAAAGCTCCTGTTTGTTGGAAACAAAAGGATTTCATTATGTAGTTAGCCCTGAGACCTCTGAAAGACAAATATATGGACCTAAAAAAAAATCAACAAAGGAAAAACCCAAAATAAGGAAAAGCAGGATAATGGGTACATACTCAAAAATTGAAAATATTGGAAGCATTAACAATTTTAAAGGGTATTTGAGCAGGAAGGTCTTAAAATCCTAAAAAAACACTAACCACTTGAATCACTCCAGTAATTTTCAATTGCTTTGCAATGTGCAAGCAAGGAACCTTGATCACTTTCACAATGAAACACTTAAGCTCTCCGATAATTTTATACCCTTATAGGCCACATATTTCTGGAACCCCATCATTTCCTAGCTGAAGTGGTTTTAAAAATATGTGAAGTGCTCCAATAATTTTAAATTATTCTGTGCAATGCAAGCTCAGAACCCTGATCACCTCAAAATTTAAGAGCTTATAAAAATTTGAAGTAGTCCAATATTTCTGAATGATTGGGTATTGTGATTTCACTTGTTTTATAAAGTGCTTCCATTTGCAAGGCAGTCTGGAGATAAACTGAAATATAGCTGTTGGCTAGCAAATACGGTCATGTAAAAATGTAATATTAAAAAATATAATCAGACATCATGCTCCTGCCCCTCACAAAAATCAGAACTCAAGCAATACAAAGAAAAGGAAAATGTATCCTGAAACCCCAGTTACAACCAAAGGAGAAAAGATCTGCCCCAAAATTTCAGTCACAAACTACATGTCCAGAAACACCTATCATATGAAAATTTATAGAAGATACAATAAATCAAACACTGCATTATTTCCAGGAGAGTTATAATTATTTATGTCTAATAGCTTTTACAGATATATTTTGTGAATATCTGTAATGAATATTATTGGATAATCTCGTCAAAGTGTAAGGTACTTACACACATCTCACTTTAAGGTGCGCTGTCTGGATTTTTTCCTGGGTTATTTTTTCATATAATAAAATCAGACAGGAATATTTTCACGTATTGAATGGACAATAATGAAAAATATGTTTTATTTTTGCCAGAAGTTCTACTCAAAAATATGCTGGTTTACTGGAGCAAAAAAAAAAAGTGTTTTTATCTATTGAAGTTTTTTAGATGGTTTACTATTCTGAAAGGGCTTGGATTTTAACTAATAATGCGTGCAGTTTTGGGGGTTAAGATGCTATCTACCAGGTTTATCCCCTTATAGAAGGGAAAGTGAGGTTTCTGTACATCACTTAAGTTCAAAATCTATACAAAAAATTAATGCCTAGAGTAGGAATTTCAGCAGTGTTTGTCAGCTTGCATTTCAGTGGGTTCCCATGCACACTCAGAAGTATATTTTGCAAAAAAATAATCTCATATTCAACATTCACTGTCCTCCTCTATATTTGTTTTTCTCTCCCACTTTCTGCACATATACAGCAGGATTTGAAATTAGCGGGTTCACAGCCTCAGTGTTGCATTTTTTAATTAGGTTCCCAATTCATATTTAGTTGAAGTCTGGTGGTGGACAGGAGGGTCCTCTCACAGTAGAGCCATGTCTTCGGAAAATACAGACTATCTGCTGAAGAGGCAGAGAAAACAGAGAAGTTGCCAGGATTCCTGCCCTTTCCACCCAGTGCCAGGACCTGTTATGATCATTGGAAGTTATTTTGGTTAATGCAATGGTTTTGCTGCTGTATCACTTTCTGAGGAGCCTGAAATCCACTCAGCAGGGTGACCCACTTGTCTGCTAAGGTGTGTGTATATAACTTCCATTAGGATTAAGGTAGTAATGTTCAGCAGTGGAAAAGCAGCTAATAATGTATGTAACCTTTGAAGCAACTTTTTTCTAAACATTTCCACAACTAGGTCACAAATTCCTTCTCAAAGAAGCAAGGGAAGACACTGACATCAAACAGAGGCCCTCCTAAGCTACTTCAGCAAAAATACTAATCAAATTGAATGAACCATCCAGACTTCAACAGAACTCTTGTATCTGGGGAAATTTATCATCTTCCAAAAATAGCATGCCTCCTTTATTTTTTAGCAATAGTGGCAAATAAAGGAGGAAGAAAACAATCCATATGTCCCCTCATATGAACAAGCAGAAAGTTACACCAAGTAATTCTTCTACTAAATTGATATCCAAATATCTGTCTAAATTGATATCTATCTATCTATCATCTATCTATCTATCTATCTATCTATCTATCTATCTATCTATCTATCTGTCTATCTATCTATCCAATAGTCTATCATGGCCAAAAAGTATCATAAAAATTCAGGAATTTTTCTTCAGGTAACAAAACTGGCAAGAGAATACATCTTTTTTTCTTAAAAAAATATATTTATTACTTTTTATTACTATGCAGCAATAAAAGTATATGTTTTGTCTTTAGCTCTGCCTTCTTGGAATAAGAGAAAATGAAATTTTATTTAGGGAATTCTTGACATGACTCAATAATGAGATATTTTTGCCCAAAGTTTGCAATAGAAGATTTACTCATTAAATGCCCTCAAATTCTTTTGCTCAGCCCCAGCTGAATTTAAGGGCAGAATATCTTGACTATTAAGAGAGGTGTAGGAACGTAATTACTATTGGAATGAAATTTACTTTAAGCCTCTAGATGTGTATTTTCAAACCTGGCCAAAAGTACAAGAAAAGAAAGGTTGTTTTGTTCTCCATTTTACCCCTGAGGTTTTGCACATTGCTCTTTTATGTGTTGACTCAAAGCAAAAGATAACTGAGTTAAGAGAGGCAGGCTGTAAAAGACCCAGCTTAAGACAGAAGCAATAGGAGATACAAATAATCTGAGCAGGGAAAGCTCTTTTAAATAGAGATTTCAATCATCATGACTTAAGGAACTTTGATTTGGAATACGTTGGATCTGACATGCCATCAGGATGACTCATTGTGCTGAAATACATCATGTTTCGCTATTATTGCATAATGTGACATATTGATATAATCAGATGAATTGTCAAAACAAGATGTCAAGTATGTGAAATTCAAATTAAGCAAAGTTTGGAAAAAGTCCTCAAAAGGGACTACATGTTATTACTTTAATTACATATTTTACTCCACCTTGAAAAGCAGGTCTTTCTACATTAGTACCTCTTTGGACTTGTGTTTAGAATGTCTTCCCTTAATTTAGCCACATATTTTTGCTTTTCAGTTTACATTTGCTTGGCCACCTGACCAGAGAAAAATCTCTCAAAGTAATCATACTTCCCATGAGAGTATGGGAAAGTCCTTTTCCTTCCTCAATTTCTCATCCTTTTTGTTGTCTGGAAAGTAATTTTTTAATTTGTTTGTTTGTGTTTTTACTAGTGTCTCAAAAATGTGCTAATGACAATCACTTCTAGGAGAGTGCTGTAAGTGACCCAGCTTGAACAGGGCATTGGAAAAGACGACTGCCAGAGGTCCAACCTCAACCATTCCATAACTATGCAAAAAATTCTAGCTTTAGCTTTGAGTCTCCATCTGTTTCTAAAATCTTTGAAAGAGCTGAGTCTAATCTGAATCCCATTGCAAAACCAGATGCAGCTGATGCGCCACCTCCATACTCAGAATACTTCGTTAGTCATAAGAATAGTCAGACTGATATGGAACAGACCCCTGTACAGATCTGAGCATCTGTGGCCTTCAATTTTGCCTAGTAGTTATAGAGTTTAAGGCTGCAGCACTGCCTATAAAACTTCCTACATTCATAAGAAGTGCTGGTTTCAAAAGAAAGAAATACATGTTTTTGGGATAGGAAACAGAGAGAAGTCTACACTATTCTCAAATTCTGTTACTCCTGCAAGAAAAGACTCATTCCCAAGGGACTCGTGGGTATGTAAAATGTAATACAAGATGTCCAATTTCTTGGAGTTATAGAGGTTTTGAACATACTTAAGGATTCCTCCATTGTTAACCCATGTCCATGCCAAGACAGTTTTCCTTGCAGAGGAGCTCCCATGGCTCACTGAGGCAGGATATCCTCCTTTAACTGACTTCACAGTGAATAGTGTGTGCTGATTTTACTGCAGAGAAAGTAAAGTTTAATCCACAGAACAACTGTCTCACCTCAGCCCTCCTGTTAAAATGCTAGGTAACGTCACATTATTGTTATTATTATTATTATTATTATTATTATTAGTAGTAGTAGTAGTAGTAGTAGTAGTAGTAGTAGTAGTAGCATTTTCTGAAGAAAATATAGCAGAACCTTAACAAAATTGACAAAACCCCATAAATTTATTTTATATAAATAAGCTAAAACATTTGGAAGCATTTTTTTTTAATTGTTTTAATTCATCAGTGTTTTTTTTTAAAAAAAAAAACAAACAAACAAATACCCCAAAAGGATAACAAAAATAGTTTATTGTAGTTTATTGCTGAACTATGATTTCCGTGCTGAAAGACAAAACCTCCCTATACTGAAATACTACTGGTTAATTCAAATCCTGCCTGAAGCATGGCACACAGTAATAATGATGACAACATCTAGTCCAATAATACAAAAATCAATAGAATGCATTGAACTGCTATCCAGAGCAAATCTAGAATGTCATTTGGTTGATTATTAATTAAATTGGCACCTGCTAAACTAAATACAAATGAACTAAATACCAACAAACTTTATTTTACATGGAAAATTAAAAGGTTAGGTAACTATTATACGGATCAAGAAAAGAAGTAGAGTTTTTGATGTTACTAGCATAGAATCCTGACAATTTTTATGCCTTAGGCTTTGAGATATTTAAAGGAAAGAAAAAGTGATTGCATAAATTGTATAAATATAGCTTTTGAAAATGGTCTTTTAATTCTTATTGATCACAACCTTGGCATTCAAAGTCTAATTATACTAAAACTCTCTGCTATATACCCAGTGTACTCAGAAATCGTTGCCTGAAATTAATCAACACTACAAGCACACCGCTCTTAATTACAAAATGATCTTTGTAGTGCTTCTTACACCATTTTTTGATGCTCTTAAAAATGACCTGACAAACCTCAAACCAAATCATAATTTCCAGGTGACATTTTTATTGTAACATTTATGATACATAATGAATGTGTTCCACAAAGCATTCAGGCAAATAATCAGAATGCAAGAATTCCCCTAGGAAGATATGTTTTGCTTCAAGTTTCTTAAAAATTCTGAAAAACAATCTAGAAATATTCCTTTATAATCCCAGATGACTTCTGGAAGAGTTTTTTCTGTAAGTTATTCTTGAGCCCTCTTTGCAAGATCAGGTTTTGAGGTTCATTTCTCCCACTCACTAATAATACTACAGAATGTGTCTGCCTAAATACTTATCTTAAAACTGTGTCTTGTGCATTTTATGAAGATACCAACTGTGAAAGCTAGGAGCTTTCTACAGCTTAAATGGACAAATTTCCTTTCAGATGAGAGGCTTAAAGCTGGCCTAATACAGAGATATTCTTGCTTACCTCAATGATAAATAGGTGGAGTTGTTGCCTTCATCAATCTAATGTGTTTTCTTTACTAATATAAATATCATATACTTATATAAATTATATAATAATTTATATAAATAAATAACCTTAAAATAAATAAATAAACAAACAGAATGTTTAAAGTGTTATGAGTAAAGCTAATTTCACAGGATGCTATTCAAATAGGACAATTAGTTCCATGTGGCATATATAAAATAACTGAATTAGATCACACTTATCACCACAGTGCATTCACATACATGCAGCAGCACCACTGGGGTTTTTTGATGTTTTATTTTAGTTCAGGCACCAAAAACTTTGCTAGCTTTCATCAGTATGTGAGAAAAAGAGAAATAAGTGAGCATAAAAATCTAGTTAAAAGAGAAATTAAATCATAATACACCAGATATGGAAAAACATTTTATAAGCTATTTCAGAATTTGTGCCAGTAAGAATTGGAATTATATTCTAATAATTTTGACACGTTTTCTGAAAATATAAAATAATGTGGCCCTTAAGGGCCAGGGACCTAAGGAGGAAAAGTAAATTGTTGGAAATAAATGACTGCAAAATTTTTGAATTATATCTGGCAGAATCCAAATCATAGTCTAAAAAATAATATATTCTTGAGGTTGCAGTTAATAGGGCTTGACTGAGATAGTAAACCAGCTGCCCCAGCCGTTCCCCAATCTGAAGATCTTCCCTTCAACTACACTTAAAATATAGATAAAAAAATGTGATAACAAACATTTAGTTAGGTTCACAACTACTTTTTCTACATTGAAGTACATTGAAGTAGTCTCATTGCTCATGCTCTGGACTCCTTGTCCACTCTACTCCAGCTGCTGTAACACCATAAGCTTGAGCAATTCCAGTGCAGCCTCTTGTAAGGTCTAGCATTATTGTTACACATTTTCATTAAAAAACCCACCAACAAACAAACAAGAAACCCAAAAAAACAACAACAGAACAACAACAAGCCCAAACCAAAAACCCAAACAAACAAAAAATAAACAACAAACTTACATTCATCTCCCACAGTAATTCAAGCTCTAAGAAATTCAGTTTAATCTTCTCTACAGGTGTTTCATATTTCTTATGACCCATTTTAAATATTCAGTGAAGGAAGCAATGTTTCCATCAATAGAATATTATTTGTAAAAGGCAGCACATTGTAAATTCTCTTCCTAGTAGTCCAAGAAAAGGTTGATGCAGTAAACTTCCAGTTCTGAATTATGAATATCCTATGACAGGTGTGCTTTTAATTACTGAATACAAAAAATAGGTCATTTTAATGGACAGCAATTGAGCCACAAATTTGCAAACACATTAACTACCTAAAATCTCTAGCTACTCAAAGTACTGTTTGCTGTGTCTTTGGATGATTAGTTGTAGAAAAAACAAGGGCAAGTGTAGTTTCATATAGCAAAAAAAAAAAAAATCAGTCTGGTAAGAGACCAACAAGGTCCTTCACCTTTTCTTTTTTCAAGGTGTTTATCCTAGAAACCTTGGGAAAGGCATTGCATAATCTCTAACACACTTCATCAGAATCATACCTTTTATGTGTCTACTGTTCTAAAAGCAATAATGAAATCCTTCTGCTTTCACAAAGATTTCTCAATCTTTAAACAATAATTTCACAGAATGGGTGATTGGTTGGTTAGAGCATGGTGCTAATAAAACTAAGGTTGTGGGTTTAATCTGTCCACAGGCCATTCACTCAAGAGCTGGACTTAATGATCCTTGTGGGTTCCTTCCAACCCAGAATATTCTGTGAATCTGGTCCAATCACTCTCCTTAAGCAGGGTCATCCTAGAGCACATGGCACAGGGTTCTGTTGAGATGGTTCTTAAATATCTCCAGTCAAGGAAGACTCCACAACCTCTCTGGGCAAGGTTCCCGTGTATCATCATCCATTCAATGAGGAAGGTCTTCCTCATATTCTGATGTGTATTAGTTTCTATGTTTTTACCTCTCGAGAATATTTGGTTAGAATTTGCCCCACTGTGCCTACCTAGAGCAAAAGAACATTGGTTTAGGCCTCAATTTGAGTGACTGGGGTGCAACAAGTGTTACTGACATACAACCAAAAACCCTGTTCTAAGTGGTTTCTAAATACCTGTTGAGCTCTTGACCATGGAATAATTTAAAATGACTTGCATATTGTTCTGATATTCTTGTATTACCACAAGTATTTTGTTGATTTTCTCCATGTTTTTTACTCAAAGAAGAATGCCTCTGAAGCATACTGAGAAAAGTTTTCTTAAATCTTGTGACAGTGATAACCTGCAAAATTCTTTCTGACACCTGTTTTAGTGGTTTTAGATGCTCGGAAGAGATGGCAACAGCCTTTCTGTCATATATGTAGATTATGATAACAAATAAAAGGCAAATAATTTTAACAGAAAACATGGAACAACAAAGAAAGAAAATCTGCCATCTGGAAAGACTGTTAGATCTTTGAAGCCTAAATCCTTTTAAATTTCATTATAAATATGACCATTGTTTTGGGGGAATAAACTCACATGAAATTTGCCCAAAATTATTGTTATCTGAAGGCACTTGGCTGTCTAGAGTTGCTTGATCATTCTGACGTGCTTAATTCTAGTGTGCTTCAACTTTCTCATTTAAATATATCTTCCCATCAATCATTAGTGCTTTCCTTCCTGGGTCATTGAGAGCATAATACTTCATTGTGTCAGCTGAAGGTGTGCTGACCTACTTTTCCTGGTTAATTTCAAGGGTAGGATCAGATGTTCCATTGCTTTAGTAATTGATCTGACGATAGATCTTTACTAGAGCACCCATGACATGGTCTGAGGGGCATTCCAGGCATCACTGACTTCAAGGTCATAACTGAAATGAAAAATTCTCCAATCAATTAGGTAACATGGCTGCATAGTTTGTTCTTTGAAATAATTCTTCTATAAACATACTGCTTCTCCTTGATAAAAAACGGGATTTAATGCAGAGGATCACGTGAAAGTTGCTGCTACCTTTTGGTGTGTAGTGCTTTTTTAATGTTAGTGGTCCCTTAGCCATTTTAATTTTACATTAACTACCTTGGGCAAGTGGAAAGACACAGTGATAAGTGACGAGGTGTAAAGCCAAAAAGATATAAAGGTGCTAAGACAAAAGAATTATCAGTGACAGCAAAACCAACAGTTCACTCTAGAAGGTGCGAAGAAACGATTCCAAAAAAAAGAATCTCTCAGGAGCAGACTTCTAAACTTCTAGGGAGGAGATACACTATTCAGTTTGTGCACACTTTGCTCCTCTGGCACACCACAAAATTTGATTTTTGAGGTTGGACTCTGCAATGTGGTTTCATAAAGTGTTACTTCAATGTGCACACTCCCACAGGTAGAGGATACGCACATCTACCTTCAGATCTGCCTGGATTTTGACAGTGGTCTCATATTATTACCAGAAGGGGGAAATATCTCTCCAGTACATGACTATAACCTGCACAATAAGAGTCTCATAAATACATAGATAATGTACAAGTAAAAATCAAAGTGAGATGTATTTTGATAGCTTCTGAAATGTATAGGTATTTAGCTGTTGATTTTCACCTTTTTTTATTATTCCTGATAATGCATATAATACAGTCATGGAATGGACTGGATTCGTGCAGTGTCTAAATTAGAAAGAAATAGCATAATTCACACAGATAAGTACTTTTAGCAGTTCTTTTCCTATATTAGTTGCCCTGTTTTAGAAAAATGATTGTTTTCTTGACTGCTAAAAATTGCTTTTTAGAACTAATGTCTGTATAAACTGGTGCAGTGTTTCAGCTGTGACAACAATGTTGGCTGAACAATAATAATAATTAAGTCTAATAATAATTACTTTAAAATCCTTCTATGAATATAAATACATATTTGTGTCTGTACAAAAAATCCACTCTATATATTTACCAAAAATGTTGCAGTTTACTTTATGAACAATTTCTATTAAAACCCATCATGAAAAAAGTTATTTTTAGAAGCCTATTGGAAAAACTCAAAATAAAAGTTAATATTTTCAGAAGTATATTCAGGATGTTTGCCTTTGAATATAGTATTATAAATTATTATGAAGTGTATTTGAAACCAAAATTATTTCAAGTTTCTACAAGTTTTGTTCATGCAGTCTTTTAATGGAAACAAAATCTATGTCATATGCAACCAATCAAAATAACTCGAATTTCTTATACTTACAATATGATAATCCCCACAATCAGTTCACAGACAATCCTGTGGTTGAAATATAGTCACATAAAACTTGGTTGAATAAAACAAACATGACATAACAAAAGAAAGATAAATTTGGTATGGACTGCTTAATCTAGTGCATTTGAAATAGATTGCATTATAAACATATGATTACGAATAATAAATATTTCTGGTTTATATACATTCATGTTTTGTGATGTCATTACAGAGTACTCAGAGGTTGCTTATGGTAGATACTAATGAACAACTTCAATGAGACAATTACCTTCCACCTTACTGAGAATTGAAAAAACAGCATCAACCTCACACAGAAGACAGACACCTGTCAGTAATCTCAGAGCATTTGCAAAGATTTTCTGGGGACTGACAAAAAGGCCATGAATTTCTGCAACATTTTGCTGCGCACAACTGTCTGAGAGAAACAGAGAAAATGAAACAGAGGGATTGCCAGGGACAGGAAAAGCTCTGGAAATGATAGCCCTGAGAAAGAATAATGGAGAATGATTGACGGCAGTGGAAATAGAAAAAAAAACCAGTAATGGTTTTTAAAGAGATCGTTTCTATTTCTGTGATTCTTACAGTATCTAAAGAAACAGTTTTATATCTAAGGACCCAGATCCATAAAGAGTGAATGAGTTCTCCAAAGAAAGATCTATCTTCACTGTATTATCCCCACCAGAATAACAACTAATGCTGATAATTTTCTAGTCGTTCAGGTTAAATCATGTAATTTTGTAGATGAAAACTTTCCCTACAAAATTATTCATGTGTATAAAGTTAACTATTTGTAAACTTTTTTCAGAAATTGCAGATAATGGACACCAGGACTGTTTTTAAAAAAAAATCTCCTAAAAAGAGCAAAATGTCTTTCTTCATTAGCTGCAAGTGAAGCAATCATAGTTTATTTTATGTAGAACATAAAATAATTCCTATTCAGCT
Source organism: Poecile atricapillus (assembly GCF_030490865.1). Taxonomy (NCBI): domain Eukaryota; kingdom Metazoa; phylum Chordata; class Aves; order Passeriformes; family Paridae; genus Poecile; species Poecile atricapillus. The sequence continues at coordinate 123,121,468 of NC_081250.1, read as the reverse complement.
TACTTCCAAAAAATATAGAGCAAATGGCATGAGATCTTGACATGCACTTTCTATAAATCAGAGTTACTAAATATCTGATAAATTTTAGCATGAATTATGTTTGGGCTTCTGTAGCAAGTGAGTAGAAAAATCAAAGAATCATGACATGATTGAGGTCGGAAGAGCCCCCTAGACCTATCCCCCCTCCTCACACAGTCTCAGCTACAGCAGACTGCCTATGACCCTCTTCAGTCAGGAGGAGACCCAATAACATCTCTGGGCAGCCTGTTTGACCACCCTGCTGGTGACTGTACAACTAGACTTTGCCTTTGTGTTAGTGATGAAGTATATCAACAAAACAAAAGGAAAAAGATAGCACAGGGAGACATAAAAATAATACACACTCACATAACCTGTAAACAGTGTATATGTTTTTCAAATTCCTTAAATATATTGAACAACCTAACCAACAATAAAGCATTTTTACTTCACTAATGAACATCCAAATTTTTTCTTAGCAGTTAGCAAGGGGACCTTACTAGCTCTAAAACATTTACATTTTATGGTTTTTTAAACTTTTATACTTTTTTTACTTTTTTAAATAGATCTCACCTGAGAAGTTAAGATGCCTTCAAATACACTTAATTATTTATAGAATAATAAATAAATCTAGAAGGTGTCAAACATTTGTTTCAGTTCTTGAAACTAAACTGTACTTTCACACATCAACAATATGACCTAGTGAAGCAGCCAGAAAATGGGGATCCATGAGGAGTGGTGGCAGAATAAGGATTCTTAGATTGAAGTCATAGTGTCTGCTTCTTCATTACTCTCCTTGGCCACTGCAAATGCAAGACAAATTTAGTTTTCTTAACATAGCCACCAGATTTTATGTCAACAAATCACAGCCATAAATCTCTCACATCAGTCATGGCAGTGCCTGGACTCGCTATCAATTTCCACCTATATGCCAGTAAGGACCTCTTTGAAGTCTGCATTATTCCTACGCAGCCATTAGAAGTGTTACAAATTTTTTGCCTCAGTCCATGCAGATGAGGATGCAGAAGACAATTTTTCACAAAATGCCACTTACTGAATACGGTAAGTATATATAAAGACAATTGAAAGGAATAAGAACTTCCTACCCATCGGAATGTTTTGATGTCTTCAGCTGACAGGGAGGATGGCCTTCCAGAAATTTCCTTGAATCTCTGCCTAGAAGCATCACTTTCATCTTATGTTTATCATGAGCCAACTGCTTTCTCTCAGACTGTATATATCTTCCAGGCACTTCAATATAGTTACAGAACTGACACAAATCAGACTTTTAGAAGTTAGAATAGTTTAAAATAAATTTTTGAATGTTTACGGAATGCATCAAACAGAAACGGGTGCAGGGAAAAGAAGGAGGAACATGTTCTGGTAAAGTTGGTAGGATAAAACTTTTAACCATCGTGATTTTTTTTATTTCAGTATCTCTTGCTGGTTTATTGGTGGGTATATATTTTTAAAATTAGGCAGTGCCAAAGGCGCTATATTTGTGTTCTTTGAAGTTGATTCAACCAGATATAGTAGACCTTATGTTAGAAATAAAATAGTTTTGCAGAAGAAACTGCTGCTAGCCAAAGAGATTTCAGTCTTCACATCCTGATTCAAGCTTTCTGGTGTAACCATGAACTTGTACGATTCTCACTGTTTATTTCAGTGTGTCCTTCACAGTTTTCTTTAAAAATATATGAAGACATTACTGAGGATCTGATTCAATAAAAAGTATGTCCAGACCTCCATGCCCTGGAAGCTCAAACAATGCTGCAAAAGCTGCAGAAATGGGACATATTTTCTATTGAATTGGGTACTGAGAATGCTCATAAGTTTTCTGTATTGATTTTTGTAACAGCCAGCAGTGAAAGACACAGACAATATTAGCTTCATCCACTACAGGCCTGTGGATTTCACTTTCTGCATGCAACAGGACATGGAGTGAAAACAGACAGTGACCAATTTAAAACGCGAGTACAGGGTAAATTATTTTCAGCATAAAATCAGAAGTGTAGCTTACTGTAATCAAATAGTTTTCAAAACAGGTACCCTACTACAATTAACAAATGATTAGGCGAGACTCAAGTGTGGTCATAATTGCACTTTTTAAATGCTTTTACCTAATATTATCACTATATACTGATTTTTGCATCTTATATTAAGAGAGTACAGCCCTGAATTTAAAAAATAAGTAGGACATTACAAAAAAATTTACAAAAAAATATTATTTGAACAAAAACCTAAAGCACTCAAAAACCAAAATCTCAAATTTCTGATGCCTTTAACAATTATTATTCTACCTAAACCATTTTGGGGATGATTTTATGCAAGATAGACGAGACTGCAGCAGCTGTTCTTTTCCCTCAATTGCAGTGGCTTTCTGCTAACAGCAGCAACTAACCCACCCATGGTTTCAACCTTCTAGAAGATACAAATCTTGTGTTGCAGCAAGCAGAAACCCAAGTAATTTTCTGCAAAGCTACACAGAGCTTAGCCATCTTCTAAGTTAACCTGTGAGCACCAGGTTAGGTTGCCCATTTCCAGCCTACTCCATGTTCCAGTTTCAAAACCACAGCTGCACCTAAAAAATTACCAAAATGATGCTTTGTACATAAATTAATTCAAACATTTCAATTTGCTCAGCATCAGTGGTAAGACCTATGGGATATACCATTGTAAACTGGATCAGTAAGATGGTTGATGTGCTTTGTTATCTCCTTATGAGCCTTGTACAATGTAAAAAGACTGGAAGGACCCTGTAAAATGTGAACAGGGTTCCGAAAACTTAGAGAACTTGATTTCAGATGAATATTTCTGATTTTCTGTATATGCTGCTAAAAGGCACTGGGTCAAACACTGGGATTATACAGCAGATAAAAACCTTTAAGAATTTTAAAGTTGCTCTGAAATTCACACTATGGAATGTGAGAAAATAATGAAATGTGAACAAACAGCTCGCCTCCCCATAATACAAAATCAAAACTACCTTAGGCAGACTGAAATCCTGTTTCCTTTTTCTAAAATAGACCCCAGTATGATAAATATGCATTTCAGCCTTCATCCAATACAAGCAATTTCTCCTTTGATATAATTGCATTAAATCCTTGCTGTATAAGAGAAAAACTGGAAAAATACTCTAGTTTCAATATTTACTTTTAAGGGGAACATCAAATGTGTATAAATAACCTTCATATTCAAAGTCTTTAAACACAATGAAGATATCAATAAGATTTTAAATCTGAAATCCCCAAATCTCTTTATGACTTTCAAGCAGTTTTACAACAGAAACCTTTGAAGAATTGTTATAAATGTTTATTAAGAAAAAAAATACCAAAAATGAGATGCAAAGAAAGCCTCCCTTGGCATTCTCCCATAGACTAGAAATCAGCATTATGTCAGCAAAAAAATGAATGTGTTTGGTGCTTGCACCTCTTTAAAATTGTTATATTGTGTTAATAGGGACCAGTTGCATTTTTAAAATCCTTTAGACTTAAAATATGGTTTTACTCCTAGTATACCTTAATTGCAGCATAATTAGAAGAAAGATAAGATTACATACCTCTCTACATGTTGTAAGAGCTTTGGATTTATTTTTTTTAACAAATATAAAAGATTTTTTTAAACTCCTTCTTCTGTTCAGGATTATTAGTGCATGATGTTGAGAGCCATAGGCTAGATGCTAATTTTTTTCCAATAGCTCCAAGAAAAAAAAAAAGAAAAAACTTTAATTCTGTGGAGTGAATATTTTTAGAAAATAACTAATCCAAACAACTATTTTATTGTTTTTAAGACAATAGATATTTGTCAAATATTTCTTTTACTTTCAGCTATATTTGCAATTATGTGTTTTTGGAAATGTGAATCTATATGCAGTAGTAATGTAACTCATATATGAAAAGATACTTTCATTTTTTTAAACTCAGGCTTGGTCTATAATTGCATTTGGATCTCAAAAAACAGTAATATAAATACACTTCTCCAAATTTAATTGAATACTTGCTTGAATAAAACTCAGCTTATGTGTCAAAATAATTTTTTTGCCCATCTACTTGAAAACAGCAAGAGAACAAATTCAGTCATATAATGTTTGATAAAATGCATAACCTTTATAAGGAGGTAATTCTAGAACTGTAAAAAGTTTGATTACGAGAAGGTTTTATATTACCAAATAAACAGAAATCTCACCATAATGGGGGATAGTTTAAATCTAAATTAGGGCTTGAATTCTTTGATTAACATTTTACATGTCATACGATTATTACTTACATACAGACTTTCTCATTGATGTTCATGTGGATTAAGTATTTATGGTCACTGCTTTTTACTGCTCTAACATCAACAATGTCCAGGCCTGTTACCCTTTATTACATGCAGTCAGCTGATGTACTATATAGCCAGTGGCCCATGACAAAAATGGACTGTACAATCAGAACAGTAAGAAAATCAACTTGATACAGCTAACAATTTTTGACATCTGATTTTGATGGAAATGGGACTATACGTTTAAAACATCTGTATTCAAATACCTAAAGAGGAAAATTTATTCACAGTTTAAACATTCTTAAAATTGTGTATTAAGAGTTAGATAGAGTTCCAGTGTCCTGTGAGGAAATTTTCAATATATATAAAATCCAGCAGTCTGCTACATTGTCCTTTTGGACTTCACATTTTGTTTTTGACCAATGGAGACCTGCATGCAATCCTTCAAGGAGGATTGATGGCTGTGGGAAGAGGAGAGGTATCTATCCTTAACCAGAACAAGTCCCAGGAGGCAACTACTACAACTTCTAACACTATATTATTGGTTAATTTGGGGACTTCTTTCACTCAGATGACATAGCTGAAGGATGTCACCGCACAAATCAATATCTACTGCCTTGCCATTGATGTGCCTGCTACCTTAAACAACAACAGCTGTGTCTATGATCATCTCTGAATCATTCAGGATACTAATTGTAGTCAGCACATTACTTTCTAACAAACGGTCTAGGAAGGTGTTAGCCCCCAGCGCATATATTTGAAGAACTGCTGCATACTTTCCAGTAAAATTCTTAATTTAATTTTCTGTCTTTATGTTCCTAGAAATGATTTCACTCCCATTTCTATTAAAACTCATCCTTACCTTTGGCTTTATGTTGAAAAAAGTAGGATTTTAATTTATTACTATAAATAAATGCTTGCAGTTCTTACAACATATTGGGAGTAAGAAGCTATTTGTTTTATACACATTTAATATTTTTCTGTACTTTTTAATCTATTCCAGCACTTTTCTAGCCTTATATGGGAATGAGTTAAATGTATATTTTAATTCTGCTAAAAGTGTTTTAACTAGTCCAAAAGGAGTGGGGATCTCTTGACATTCAGCATAAATTTTTCATTCATGGTAAAAATAAGAGATATATGAAGACAAACTTGCATGTGCATTTGGGTCCCACAAGATACAGAAAACTGCTCAGCTTCACCTGAAAGGACAGCACACTTCTAAACTATGTTCAAACACAACTTGAGCTTCACCTTCATTCAGCATCAGAGATGTGCTGCTCTGCTCTTATTTCTTAATAGAATGCATGATGTCTCCTATGAGGTAAGACTGCCTCGAAACATGATCACTGCTTTGCAAATAAGGTATCTGTGTTTTAAAGGGAGCACCTTTACTGAAAGGTGGTGAATGAGGAAGTGTGAAAGAGTGAAAATTGGTTGCTATGGGATATTTTCATGGATTTTTCTTGTGTTCGCTGTGAGTGTTTACTGAAGTTAACAAGACATTCTAGTTCTCATTACACCTCTCTAGCCAGGTTTTGTCCTCTGTCATTCCCTCTGTTCAGTGCCTGGCCTCCACAAATCACTCTCCTCTGCGCTGCCTCAGGAGCAACCACTTTATCAACTTTCCCAAGTCCCCCAGGGAAAGCTGTCTTTGGTCATGCAGGTGCTAAGTCCTTCAAATATTGACATCCTCTGTCTCAGTTTTCTATCCTGATTACTGTACATAGCATAGTCATTGCAGTATTTCTTTTTTAAAAGTTTCTGCTAGTGAGTAATTAAGGGAATATTCACCCAGTGGAGAGCATGGACTAGATCTGTAGGAACAATCCTTGTACATTAATACTCCATACTAGAAACTCACTAAACTCTCACAGATTCTTTAAGTAAACCTTTGAAGATAGGCAAGCAGGCTGTGGAAGAGACAGATCCACATTTAAAAAGTATTTGATATTAAAAAATATTTTAATGTGACCCTCAACAAAAGATCCAAATCAGCCATGTCTGTCACAGGATGAGAAAATCTGTCTTTGCATGTCTTTTGCATCTTTAATATTTTTTTTAAAAGCCACTTTCAAGGTAAATTTAGGTTAAAAGATTCCGATAGGTTCCTAGGCAGAGGAGTAGATGGTTCAATATATCAATAAATTATCTGCAGAAAGGGTTGAATAGGTTGGGTGGATTACTATCCTGCTTAAGATATTATTTAAGGAAATAAAGAAGCAAGAGTTTCAGAATGTAGAATCCCTCCAATACTAAAGTGCACTTTAGTGGGTGAAGCATGTGGAAAAGCCCCATAACTTTCCATGTCATGGGTAGGTCTGGTCTGATTACTGGGGCTGCACAACCTCAAACCTCAAACCTCAGGGCTTTTAATCAGATATTTCTATGAAATATATTTTGCATACCAGACACAGTACTGAAAAAATAAAAGCACTATGATGTTAAGAAAGTATTATGAAAGTAAGAGAAACAAAAGCGAAAAGCATCACTTCTGCAGTGCTTATGCATTCTGAACAATGTGCATACACACATTTAGAGTACATTAACTCTACGTTACCTTCTAACAAGTCCAACACTCTCAGTAAAGAAAAAAGGAAATACAGCCCAGTTCAGAGAAAGAAAACTGAAGATGATATGAGGTAATTTTTCTCCAGGTTGAGATACATGGGTGATTGAAAGCAACATCAAAACTGAGAAGCCCTTGTTTTTCAGTCTAGCACCACTAGAAAATGTAATAATTGAGATCTGCTTCCAAGTTCATTAGCACCTTGGCTAACCCACAAAGATATGAGAAATTTTCCTTCTTCTCATAGATTTTACATACTCCAAAATAGAAAATTAGAGATTCTCAGGAATTCCAGCTCAGGCTGAATCAGTCTCTCTCTATAATACTGATTCATGAATGAACTAGCAAATCAATAAAAAAAACCAGTTTTGCACATTCAGTGAAAAGTAAAAAGGAAGAATCAGGCTACTGTGGACTACAGCAACTTTACTGAAGTAGCTGCACCTGAACTGGTTTAGAGAACATGAACTGGAAGATGAAATCCTGATGCCAATGAAGTTGAAATTTTGCCACTGACTCCACTGCAGCCAGATTTATCCAAAGCAGTGAAACCTCAGTGGAAATAGACAAATCAGGAAAAGATGTCTGTAATATGAATTACCGCCAAACATGAAGTAAAGGCTTTTGAGGAAAGGTTGAAGAAGCTTTTAAAAAAAGAACTCTGGAATAAACAAAAACTGTAGTAGTAGATCCTTACTTCCTCCCTGCCCTTTTTAGCAGCTAAATAAGACAGTTTTTCAGGGCTGGACTTGCAGAATGCCACAGCATTCATCTAACCCTGCTCCCTTTGGAAAAAATCCATTGACTTTTAAGCCAAAAGCTTCTTTAAAAAATTCCAAAACAAGTATTGCATCTTTTAAACATATATTTGGTTTAGTTTAAATCAGAAAATAAGAGGGAAACATGTGAACTAAATAAATGTATCTGAAAGCTAATAGCAGCATATCTAACATTCTTTTAAAAATAAATGATTCATCAGAATGTTGGAACAGTAACTTTTAAGAATTATTCAGTTTCAAAATTGAAGTAATGGTTCTCTGCTTGGCAGAGTTTCATTTGAGAAGGAAGTACTACAGCTTATGAAAGCACAGTGCAAACCATGTCACATGCAAATTACATATTAATGACAGAGCACAGATACAAGGAGGAACTGAGGGTTCAGAAAGGAGGGTCCCTTTTTAAAATCCCTGTATAGCTAAAGATTATTATGCAGGCATTCACAATCACAAATTTTTATAGTAGGGGACTTAGGGAGAGACATTTAGCAGCTCTAGACTGACTACAATATTCAGAAGGTAGAGACTGCTCTTGCCTGGTAGGTAGCTGGCTTTTATTTTCATTTCCTGTTCAGGAGTGAGATTACTGTTTGGGGAGAGTTAAATCTATTTCAGGCATAAGAATCATTTATCCCTGGAGGTGCTGAGCTTCGATTAATAGCTCTTGGATTCTTCTTATTCATCTTAACTCCAATTTGTGCTGCTTGGCACTAAAGGTCCAGTTTGTTCCTTTCCTCATTTTCAGTTCTCCCTTCCCCCACCCAACGCAGTGCATCAGAAAAAGCTCCCACTCTCACCCTAGTTTAGGTATATATTGTCATGTAAAGTTAATGTTCAACACTTGATTCCTCAGTATTTCTCTGAGGTGGAGAGTCCTACTGATACTACATAACTTGCATTCCTTTTTGATGTCAGTTAAAGTCTGAAACAATGTTGAATCAGATATAGATCCACTCTTCGTGTTATTTTTTTAAAGCTAGCTATAAATCAGATATGACATCTGTTTCAGTATTTGATGTCTCTCTGTCTTGATTTTTGTGCAATATGATTTTGGCCCATGTTACAGATTAACCACCCATAAAATTATAATTTTGTATACTGAAGCTATTTGCAGCTGTAATACAAGTAAAAATTTAATCCAGAATTTTTAAACCTCATTTATTTTGTATTGTTCAGAAGCACTCAAATCAATTTGCTGAAAATCTAATAAATACTTTGGGCTAAAATTTACTCTGAGTCTGCATCTCACACAAAAGAGAGATTTTGGATCATCTTTTATTTGATGGAAGCCTAAACAAGAAATCCTTAACATGACCCCCACCTTATCTGCTGCTTCAATTACTCAAGTTACTCACTTCCCACCTCCACTTTTCCTTAACCACCAGAAAATTAAGTAATCAGCCTCAGGAGTGGAGGGGAGGCAAAAGCCTGGCTACAACAACTATTTTAAACTAGCTTGAAACATCTATGAATTTAACTTTCTCATGTGCAACTTAATTTTTGTTAGTCTAATGGGTGTTTCATTACTAGAGAACACAAACCTGAAAAATCCCAGCTATGTTCAGCCTTGTCAAAGTATCATCAGCTTGCACAAGACATGTGTATTTATGTGTATATAAATACACCTATATAGATATATATACATATGTACATGTGTGCACATCCACAAACATGTATAACAAGGCCCTATCCAGAAAGTGAACCTTGTGTAGAAACTGAAATACCATTTAACTGTGTATGGCATCTAAGAAATTTCTGCCTAACCCTCTAGCATCTTTGATTTTGATTCTTACTTATAAAGCTTGATTCACAGCATCTATAACTCCTTCCTAGGCATCATAAACACTTCTTTACATGATCTATGGCCACTGATCTCCACGGCCACCACTGCCATTTTATTATCAGTCAAGAGGAAGGCCCTTCAACAGGAACAAACCTGTCTGCTAACTTTAGAAAATATACTACAGACAGGGGTGGGCAGCAGAGTTGCCTTAATGTGATCTCAGCCTTAATGGAATCCTTGACTGGCACAGAAAATGAAAAACTGTGTTCTTATTGTATGAAAGAATTAATTTGTTTGTCTTTAGCAATGCAATTGTTTTTTAAAAAAAAAATTAAACTGTTCCTGTTCCCAGAGAGGTTTTCCATCTTTTTTACATATACTTTTAAAACAGTAATTGCCAGAATTTTGAGCTTATCAGTTAACTAGAGGCATGAAAACCTATTCATGAAAGAATCAAAAATACCAGAGCTGCTTTCAAAACTAGAAAGAAAAATAAAATTTGAACGATTTAAAAAATTCAAGATGTTTAAGATTAGTCACTTTAGAGAAATGTAACATCAAATGAAAAATTAACATGATGAAAACATTAAAGAAAAAATATTGACAGCTGAAGAAAAAAAATAAAAATGTGAAGAGGTAAATGAATGCATACCCAAAGGTTGTATGTGCAATCTTGCAATACATACACAAGGAGTAAAAGTCAATGAGGATGAGCTGGAAAGTCCAAAATGTAATAAAAAGTAAGGAAAAAGGAAATACAAGGCATAAAACATCAGCTACACAGCAGTACTGAGAAGATTAGAGAATGAAGTTAAGAGAGAGTGCAAAAAATGATAAGAAAATTAAGGGTAGAAAATGAAAAGCAGATTGCATGAGGGTTTGAGATAAATCAGAATTTTTTTAAGTACATGGAGAAGAAGAGGTCAGCAAGGAGGAAAAGAGTAGGACCTCTCAGAAATGGGAAGTGTAATTTATTCACAGAAGAGGTAGTTACTGCTATCAGTTTAAACAAATCTTCATATCAATTTTCAGAAAGGAGGATATGGAATGAATACTAGAAAACAGTCATACATTTTGCATTTCTTGGGTTATAAAGAGAAAATAATGAAAGAAATTTTATCTTTCAATGGAAACTGATGAAGCAATTGTACAGTGTGTTCAACTGGACTGCCTGGATCTGATTTAGAGTAGGGGTTTTTGGAACTGACTCCATGGTTTTTACAGCACTATGCACAATAACAGCCCACTATAAATAAGTCATCAAGTTTGATCAAACTCTGAAAATAAATGAGATGCTGAGAAGTCTCAAAGTAGATAGGGAAAAGCTTTTGCTAGCACTACAAAAAGCTTTTTGGAAGTAACATTTTTACGTCTGAAAACAGGAAGAGGCAAATAAATCCAAATTGTAGATAATCCATTATATAATTATAAGCTAACTTGGCAAACTTAAGTAACACTTAAATGTATATGTTGGAAATGAATGCAAATGTTAAGCATTTGTAGGGATGAGATTAAAAATACCATTTTATATAAAACCTTATTAATTACATCTTTATGGCATAGAGCCCAGAATACATTATCAAGATCAATGGTAAAAAAAGTATTTGAAAATATAAATAAACAATCTATTTTTAAGTACTTCCATTATTTTTAACTTCCTTAATATTAAAGTCTTTCCAAAAATTTGATGAATGTCTTTTATTTGCTATGAATTTTCTATAATATATGAGAAATTTGTGGCTGAATGAAAAAAGTACCCTGTTGCCCCTAAGGAGACTGCATTGACAAGGGCAGTGAATGAAGAAGTCTACTCACCAACAAGTGATTAAGACTAAACAACAAACATCTGCTTCATTCAGCTGAGGAATTCAACTTTCCTTTTCCATATGTTTTCTGAAACAGCATGGAAATACGGTTTTGTATGACCAAAGAACAAGAAATAGCAATAATCTTGTCTGGGTACATTTGCCAAAGCAAAAAATTCCTTTAGAAGGGATTTAACACCAGAAAGTAGTCACAAGTAATTGGTGGGATGTTAAAACACAAATACCAATATAGACCTGTGAATATTTATGACATTTTGTATGATATTCATACTGCCTTTTTTTCTCACAGCATCCACAGAATTGGAAAACACCTAAAAGTAAATTATTTGTTTCCTGTTTCTAATACCTAAAGACCAGGAATAAAGACTTAAACAGATCATCCTGAAAATATGAACTGACACAAACTCATCACAGATGTTGATAATTTTTTTTGCTTCTATATATCTAATGTTGTCTGAAACCAAAGGAACCCTTATGCAATTTATGAAAATTGCAACCAATCACTTCTTAATTTTTAATTATTTTATATTCTACTTCCTAACTATTCCTAAATTCTTATATTCCAGTTCTTCTGAACCAGCAGGAACATAGTCACCAAAAGAAGTATATAGCAGAAAAAAGTCAGAAAAACTAAATTTATAGAATGGACTGGGCCTTGGAATTTTTTTATTTTTTGTTTAGAAATTCTAAGAAATCTTAATTTTGTTCCAGTGATCTGGTTCTGGCAGACTTACCCATGTATATCAAGAAATTATGACGTCCTTGTGCCTTTTCTACACCAGTGGTTTTGAACTTTGTAATTCTTCCTCTTTCAACTCTCTATTCCCCTCCACCGACCCTTTACACCTTAAGGGCCACTCTGACCTCTCCTTATCACTGGGTCTTATTTGCTTGTCCTAAGTTTTTGCAATGGTGGTGCATCTCACCAAAAACAAATGAAGCAGTGCTTTAGAACAGAGTGGTTTGAATCTTGTGCATATTTTTTTCTTTCCAGCTGATCTAACCAAGAATAGTTCATTCTGGAAAAATAACTTGACTTTTTCAGAAAGTTTAAATTGTCGTGTTATCAATTTCAAACACCCTTAAATACCAAATGTAATTATGTATTATAAGATGAAAATAGCATGAAAGAAACAAGCTGCCTCGATATCTGTAGTTTATAGTTACAACTGACCTATTTATGTATTGAATGAATATACATTAGGAGAAGTATATATATATATATAGGAGAAATCTCTCCACAGAAAAATATTTAGGTTAGGGTTGTATGTGCAGGTTTGACAGCTGGATAAAGGCAGAAGTGGAAAACTATCAATATCTACTGTTTCTGATCTTTGCCCCTCTTTCTTCAATTTCCCAGTTCTTTCACCTGCTAGCAATTTGGCCACAGAGTAATAACAAGCTGTGCTTTACATATTATGGACTCCAGTACTTTTGTTTCTTCATAGGCTTTTTATTCTCCTTCTTTCAATAATGTGAAGACACCTTCCCCTGTTCATAAAAAAAAATCAGTCAAGACAATAAAGCTTACCCTCACTGGAATTCAGAATTAGTTTAAAATATATAAAATAATGACATAGAAAAATGTTATAAAATTATTTTTTTAGGGTTACCCTTCACATGAGGTAGGCTTCACCCCCCTGGGTGGAGCATTTCACAATGGGATGATGTAATTTTATCAGTCATGCAGTGAGACCAAATGGCCCATTAACAAAAGATGTCTCCCTGGAGGGAGGATGGGTTGTGGAAGAGATAAAGAACACTGCCCCACCTGGTTATAACAGCTGGTAATAGAATGCATACTTTTGGTTACATCTTGTATTGCAACCTAAGACAGACATTGAATGCTTGATCGCTTACATGAGATTGTTTCTTAAAAGGAGAAGTTGGACACAGATGATAATGCTCATATTATTGACATCAATTCAGAAATGAAAATGTCCAGTGTGTTGGAGTATAAGAGTAATGTTTTTAGTAGACTACAAAATCAAAACTATTCTTTTTTTTTTACCAGGACATGTTGCTCCTTACCTACAGAAATCAAAGTTGTGTTATTATTTTATGATATATAATACATGGACAGGTCATTCATGATGTATAATGTAGACACTTATTTTAATTTTTTGAACAATGGGAATGACTTGCAGGATATGAGTAAAACCTCCTTCTCAGAAGAAACTTTGTTTAGCAACAGCCAGACAGATGATCTGCAACAATACATGTGAGATTGTAAAAAGGTGCAAGTGCTTATTTTTACACCATTGTGTTATCTGCCTTTGTATAAAGATTCAAACACATTTTGCAACCTAAGGCACAAACAGATTTCTTTATTTAGTCTTCCAAGAAGACATGAAATCCTTTCCAAGCAGTGAGACAGATCCTCCCTTTCCATGATTAGTATTCTTCTCATATACTTGTCCTTTTTGCTCAATTGCTTTGGTTATCTGACTTTTCATCTATTAGATGATTATTTCTAACATGTAAACATTTGTTATACATATATATGGTCACTGCATTTCATATAACATGACAGATAGTTTCATTTACATTCACAAAAATATTTATTAAAATTAATGGTAGGAAATATATTTATATGTGTGTATGTGAATATTTACACATACTGCAAAGATATGTGTAACACCCAAATATTTTGGATAAGATATATTGGGAATGTTGCGAAAAAGATTCCTAGGCATGTGATTTTCTTTTTCCTTCTGTTTGTATTTGGTAAAATACTATGAGAAAAGGAAAAAAGTGACTGGTCAGCAATAATGAATACTCTTTGGAAGTCAGAAATTATAGACTAAAAGTGAGATCCACCAAATGATGAGTTAAAATTTCCAAAGGAAATTAAAACAGAAAGTAAAAAATTTTGCAGCCATATTATTAACAAAGAAAATGAAAAAACCAAATGGGATTGCTCTGTCAGGAGAAGGGAATAGACAATGATAATCTGGGTAGAGACCTGAACAAAATGAACACTCTACTCTGTTTCCAGCCTAGGTGATAATGTAGAGCAGGTGGACATAAGGAATAAGAAAAGATGCAGATAATGAATATGTCCTTCTATCTGAGTAAGAAAATCTTGACACACACATGTTTCTGCAACTGGATAATTTCCACTGAAGAATACTGAAAGATGTAGCACATGAAATTTTAACTTAAGAACCAAGGAAGTTTAATAAATCTATCACATTCAGTACCTGTGACCAGAAATAGGAAATGGGATGCTTATTGGGAGGAAGCAAAAGCATCTTGGAGCTATAAAACCTGGAATAAACCTAAAACTGTACATAGAGCCAGGGAACACATGGAAGGATAAAGGTAAAAGTTAAATGTGAATGAATGCAACAATAGTGCACCCAAAGTAAACCATGTCACATTAACTGGATTGTTTCCTTTGATAAACTGATACTGGAAAGTGTTATATAATCACAGAATGGATTGGTCTGGAGGGGACCTTAAAGATCATTTTGCAGCATAGGGAGGGGCACCTTCTGCTAGACCATGTTGCTCCAAGCCCCATCCAAGCAGGTCTTGAATGCTTCCAGTGATGGGGCATTCACAATTTCTCTGGGCAACTTGTGTCAGTGCCTCATCACCATCACAGTAAAGCATTTTATTCGAATATCTCATCTAAACCTATCCTCTTTCAGTTTAAAAATCTTACCCCTTGTTCTATCTACACATGCCCTTTATCAAAAGTTCATGTCTGGCTTTCCATAGACACCTGTTAGGTACTGGGAGGCTACAATTAAGGTCACCCTGAAGCCTTCTCTTCTCCAGGCTGAGCAATCCCATTTCTCTCAGCCTGTTGTCACAGGAGAGGTGTGCCAGCCTTCTGATCATCTCTGTGGCTTCCTCTGGACTTGCTCCAGCAAGTCAATGTCCTTGTAGACTTCAGCAAAATAGTTTATATGGTGCAGAAAAAGAAACTTCAAGTTAAACCACAGAAGATAGGCTTTAGAAGAAGATTCTGTCAGTAAGAAATTGTTTAAACCAGGTATAACAGTTTGAAAGGATAGTTTGGACGTTATTAAGTGGATTTTTTTTTTTCCAGGATTCTGTGTTGAGAAATATATTTGGGCATATTTTGCTAAAACTTTTATGCAAACCTGGAGATATACTAACAATAAAAGGCAGAATAGCCTCATCAAAAGCAAACAGCAGAGCAGTGAGGAAGGATGGGATGGATAAGGATTCTAGCTGGATTTGTCTGGTACCAGAGAACCCATGCTGAAATGGTTACTGAATCTTAAGGAGAAGTCTGCTGAAGACAAGTGAAAGAAAGCATTACATTTCATTAGCTAATGACAGATCAGCGTGGATACGTACAGACACAGTCCATAGGGTAATGCTTTAGGGAGCATTTACTTTTAGATGGACAAGGCCTGGTACCATTGATGCAACTTTCTCTTTAGACTCTCCTGCGCTAATATGGGTATCCTGTCAGTCCTCAGTTAAATATATTCAAAGAAAGCAAATTCCCAAAACATGAATGGCAGCAGAGAAGAATAGATAGAATTACTATCAGACAAAAAAAATCTTGGCATTTTCAAACAAATTTATTGTGACAGTCAAATATAAATCTATAGGTATATCAGTAGGGTGGATCTTAGAGAAAGAAAAGAGAATGTTAGGTCAACAGCAAATCTGATGCATTTATACAAAGAGTTTAATACATAATCCATATGGCAGTAAGAAAATAGATTGAATAACAGAGGAGGTCTTAGGCACCATGTAAAATTATTTTTTAAAACATTTTATTCCTTAACTGTTGCAACTTCAAAGATATTACCAAATAACTCATGCTAAAAACAAATTAATGTAAAACATAATTATTTTTTATCAAAAATCAATCTTCTGGCTAAACATTCCTGTTAACATTTTTGAAACACAATTAATTAATTGATGGCAAAATACCTGTAAAAAGTGTCATCTTGTAGTTTCCAGGTTCAGATTTGGGAGAAAAAAAGAAAATTAAAAAAAAAAAAAAATTAAAAGGGAAAAAAACCTAAGAGTTAATCAGAAGGCAGGCTTTGTTTATCAGACTAATGATCATATATCAGGTTACTGCATTTTCATTACACAAAATTACGCCTCCTTAAATTAAAATTAATTAAATCTGATTAATTAAAGTAAAATAATTCTTTAATACTAAATGGGGCTTCTACTGTTAATGTGCCATTGCTTTTCTTCAGCATTATGACCAAGGCATTATCAAACCAAGTATATTGTTCTTTAATCTATAACTATTATATATTTTCCAGTTTAGATGCCATCACCTCTTCAGTGATAGAAAAAAAAGAGGAGATCATAAAATCTTGGGCAGAAAACCACATTTATATAATAACTGATGCAGCAGGGTTTTGAATGTATATACATAGGAAAGGAAAGAGGTGAGAGGTGCAACTGAAAGAGATGCTGACCTACTGGGAAGCCAAGAGAGTTGACTTATACAGTGCCATTGAAACTTAATAGAAGTGGTTCTATGTATGCAGTGCTACAGGGATGTGTAGCACTGCACTTGGCTGAAATATGACACCAAACTTGTCCCTTGACTATCAGATGTGATGGTCTTCCAGCTCTTACAGGCAGCTAAGTCCCATGATAACAGCGCTGCTTGGTTTTTTGATATCAGTCATTCCAATACAAACCACATCCAGGATCTGGCTCACAAATGGTCTTTACATTTAAAAAGGAAAATTTTATCATAAAACGAAGTCCTAGTCCACCAACACATCTGCCTGTAAAATAGGATAAGACTCACAGCCTGGATGGTAACATTGCTTAAGGTTGCTTTTGCCAGGCTTTTAAGTTCCTGATTGCCCCAGGATCTGACATACCGGTGGGAATAAAAGGTATCAAGCAGCATAAAGGTTGATCCTGAGGACTCTTGTTTTATCCAAGTTGCACAGATGCAGTTGAAGGAGCTCTCAAAGAGCAAACAAACTCCAGAAGACAGATAAGAAACATATCAGCCCATCTCTGATGGAAATTATATAACGGAAATCTGTAAAAGATGCCAGGCAAACCCCATATTTCATGACAATTTTACTTCAAATGTATGGAATAATATTTTGTTCCTCTTATTTAAGCTCAAATTTGCGCCTTCACCAGAACATGGTTCTAGTCCTTTTTACCTAAGATTAGTTCTCTGCTGAAAATCTACATCTGTAAACTTTGCCTCCACTGATCATCTGAGACATCCAGAATAGAAACATGTCACTAAAATTTCCTGAGTGAGTCAGACTTTGGATTGCATTCCTAGTTTGGTTACTCCTAGGGCAGAGGAAGAGCTACAAGGATGTATATTTGGGTTTTTGGGGTTTTTTTAATATTTATATGTTTTAATTTATCAGAAATCACATACAGATTTTATTTTAATGTAATTTTGGGAAAAACAGATTAATAGAATCAATTTCTACTTAAATTTTCTTGTCTAGTACAAAAAAAAAAAAAGGAAGGAGGAACCAAAATCCCCCTACATCCTCCCCAGTGCTTATTCATTCATAGCAGAACAAAAGAGGAATATAATATTCAATATCATTAATATAAATTAATACTGAAATGAAAAAAGTTTGTGCTTTTATTATTAAACTAGGATAGAACAAAACTCACAGTATGGCAGCAAAGTCAGTATTATGATTTATCTCTAGATAAAGCAGAGGAACAGGTTACAAATACAAGCATTTCATATATCCATGTACCACACACAATGTCGTCTCAGAAAAACTAAATCAGAGAGGTTAGAAAAGGCCCTGTTAAAATACTATGGTTGGATTTTACCAACATTCTGAAAAAAGATCTTGGATTTATTACATTTATATCATCTTTGGATGAGATGTAGAGCAATGAGTAAAGAAATTAGAAGAAGCAGTCAAGGCAAAGAAAGAGGAATACCCACCAAAATTAAGAACAAATTAGTACTCTCATCAATACCACCGATAAAGAAGTTGAATACTAGCCAGATATTTGGAGGAAACCTTCAGTAAGAATAAATTCGCTGTCACATTCAACTGAAATTGCTTCAATGAAAGTTCCCAAACAGAAAGAATGGAAAAGGAATTGTGATTACCAGTCCAAGCTCTGTACTTTGATGAGATAATTATGAAAGAGGTGGAATCTATACCAGTCAATTTTTTGCAATAAAATTTTAGAAAATCAAGTTCAAATGTTAGGCATACAGCTTGCCCCAAATTACTATTCAGCTTAGTCTTTACAGTATAAAAAAACCCCTACTGACAAGAAGAACAATAAGAACAGCAAATACTTTACTTTCCCTTAAGTATTTGGAAGATTGAACTCTTGATCAAAAATATCTAATTATTAGAGCAAGAGCACACAGTCAGAGAGATCAACACTGTTTACATTTAAATAAACCAAAAAAAAATGCCCCAAATAAATCTCCATTTAAATTTAAGAAAATGTTCTTCTTAGCTGTTGGATTATAAACAGTATGAGTTCAGAGCATTCATCCTAAAAAGAGGTGGTTTAATGGCATTAACACTTTTGTAAAGCCAAGCAGCAATTTCATAATGGCTGAAATATTACATGCTGTTTTTCAACTAGAGTGAATCATTCCCTATGTATTTTAAGTTACAATAGACTCAACTTGATGAAGTATGTAATTTGAAATTCTTAAGTTTGTAATTTGAATGATTACTTTGTCTCACTGTAAGCTGCTTAGGCTTTTTCATTTATAAAGCTGAAACATTTGGCTACACAAACATGGCATCAACATAACTTGTCATACAATCCTTTGTTTTTTAATCATCTTCTACTGATAATCTAAATGATGATTAGTCTTGTCTCAGTGATTTCTTTGCTCTTCTAATACACATTTGTATTAATCCCTACTACATATTTTGATTTATTCTTAATTTTTTTAGAGCTAGACCATATTAAAATCCTTTTTAAAAACAAAATGATTAGAGAATAACATTTTAAATGTACATGAAATTGTGAAAAAGATTTTGTGAATGCCAGATGTTACACTTAGTGCAGAAAGGCACATTTAAAAATGAAGTGTGGCTTAATGCCATTAGTTGGAAGGACTGAAATTAAAATCTTTGAAGGCTGTAGAAGATTAATACAGAGAGAGAGTAAAGATTACTTTCTTGCTGTACTGCACTACATATACTATATACATATATAATCCTCTTGTCTCAGCATGTACAGCAATTTGGCAATATTTTCTCACCATTCTGCTATCATAAAGTTCTCAGACTTTCTGGAAATTACTAAGGGATTTTTCTATGGTCTGACATTATGGCAGGAAAAACCTGGCAAGGTTTTTCAGTGACACTGTTCAATTGGCAGTAATGTATATCAGAAAATCTAACAAAGTGAGAGGTCCTGGGTCTCAAACAAATTTGAATATACAAGCTTACTAGTGGTAAGAAGAGAGACAAATTGTGTCAAAGCTTGATGAGGAGCAGTCAGTGTGCAGCAGATACTAGAACACAGTATTGTATGTCACCCTAAAAAGACAATGACTATCCAGTACTTTAAATTAGGTCATTGTGCATGTGCTGGACACAAAACTTGCCACAAAATAGAGTTAAGTGAGTCTTGTCTAACTTGGCTAGCACAACTTTGCTACCACAGTCATCACATGAATTGTATGAGGAAACACTCTTGACCAGACAGAAAGCTGTAGACCAGCTGACCCAAGGCTCACATCTGATTTCTTTAGGGGCCATCTGTCTGTAACAGTGTCTTTAAACACTGAAGTTATACCCAGTACACTCAAGTTACTCACAGTAATAATGACAATATTTAAGAGAATACAAAGGGTGTGCAGGAGGACAGATGCATATGCAGAAAACAGAGGTGCATGACAAGAGTGAATGCAGCAGTAGACCCCATGAAAATTAGCCTCTTCAGATTCGGGATTCAGACAGGAATCAGCAGGTCAGCTCATCTTCAAGCTTGCAAATAATCTGGTCAAGATATAGACATAACCATCTCCATGAAGTAATACTAGCAATCATCTGCAAAAGATGAAAAAATCCAGCAAACTAACCAAACCCCAAAGTAGTCTAAAACCGATAGAATCACAAAAACAGAGAGAAAAATTATTTTTCTTCCTCATAAGACCAAGACAAGATGAAGATTGAATTGTGGGCAAGAGAAAGCAGGAAGTGAGCAATTTTACACTGGAACTCCACAGGATGATGCCAAGCCAGTAAGCTTTAAACATGCTTTCAAAAAGCAAGACAGAAGTCAGTTTGTCTGTGACAGAAACAGATTTATACAGTCAATGACAGAAAAGATAAGATTACAGGCAAAGGAGGTGACAAGACTGTTGTGGTCATTAGACAGCAGAAAGGGAAGGTCAGAGGATTTGTCTCAAAAAGGAGGGTTCCAGAATAGACAACAAAACAAAAAAGTAAGGAGTACATATATACGGCCAAATGAATGACCAGGAAATGAAGGATCAGAAGCAGTAGTTAAAAAGTGAAAGGAAGGAGGGTGTATTTAATTTCTGACTGGCTTTCCAAAAAAAGCAGAGGCTTATTTAGGAATAAAGACTGCAAGAAAACCAGAGGGAAAATATGCAGAGATGTCAAATAAGGGACTTTAAAGGACCTTCTTAAAAGTTGCTTTTCCTAAAAGTTGACCAATCTTGATGGTACTTTATTTTTTGAGTCTTTTTTAGTCTGATAATCCTTCACGTTTTTCCCCACAGAAGTAATTGGATTGAAATATTATTCTTAGGCATACAATAACAGGCACATACAGATATGGAAGTTCTTGGTAGTGGTTCCACCAGTGTGTTCTCAGATGGGTTTAAAATACACATATTTTCACTACAAAATAAACAGATGATTGGTGTGAAATTTCAAAAAAGGGAACTTTTTTCATGTCTTTAACTTTCCATACATATACTTTTTCTGTATTTCCTCAACTTTCTTTTTTTCTTTAAATAAATAACATATTTATGAATGTGTGTTCAGGTTGAGGTCTATACCTTCTAGCCATATCTGTCAGGTATAGCTTTCTTTAAGACAGGTGTCTCCTACGCAAATAAAGAATCTCAAGAAAAAGTATAACGGGGAGTTTTCTTCCTCTTTTTCTTTATTTTTAATTAGAAATTTAGAGCAATTTTCCAATAATTAATAATATATTAAGTGTAAATGCAGACAAATTACGCACAAATTGTCTTTGACATCACTGGGAGAGAGGTGAATATGCCCTTGAAGCTGTTACATAACCAAACTCACTGAGTGATATGGTGAGGAGGAGGAGGAAGGGAGTGAAGGAGCAGTGGTGTAAGCACCATTGAGTAAGCAGCCTTGGCAGAGTCAATGGCAGAAGAACCAGAAAGAGCCCACAGATTTCACTCAAAGGGACAGAGACTCTGCAGAAGGCTCCTGTCAGGACCTCTGTTCTTCTGGAACATTATATCCTGTGCTGGACACATATTTACTTCTATTTGACAAGGGGTGCAATGGTTTTCATGGCACTTTTTACTCGTACAAATCCACCTTCAATTCTGTCTTCCAATTAAGTGTAAGAAAACTGCTAGAACAGAAAACACAGGGGAGGAAAGAGGCTCCTTGCTCAAAAGCATATAGCATGCCTTAAATTTTCACAAAGGGGAAGTCCTTCTATTTCACCTCCTCACCTGTCCTTCAAACAAATCCATTCCTTAGATGTTTTCCTGGTGACCTTCTCCTCACAAGCATCCTGTCCCCATTCCATCCAGGAGGACAGAGTCAATTATTGCAGTGTCCAGGAGGAGCATGGCTAGAACATGGAGGCTATTCTAGAACATTTCATGTCATTGCCAGGAGGCAAGGGGGTGAAAGGATCCCTTCAGTCTTGAGTAGACTGGTGGAGGGAGTAGTCAGGTGTTGTCAGGAGTGAGCACTCTTGTGCAAATTCATCTCTTCATGCACCTTCTGTCATTAGTATTTTTGATATTACTGCTAATTTTCAAATCTCAGTGCTCTTTCCAGTAAATTGCTCTTATCTCAACCTATGAACTTTACAATTTGTGTCTCCAATTGCCCTTCCCATCCCTCCAGAGGAGGAAGGGGTGAGGGGAAGGGGTGATTGAGAGGAAAGCAAGTGATTTGGAGTGTTTCAGTGGGAATGCTAAATTGGGGAATGCCAATCCCAAACCATCACACACGCTTCAGTAGGGCATCCAAGTTTTTCAGCCACTTCCTTCTGCAAACCATGGCAGAACAATGCCTGTTTCAAAGATCTTTTCATAGCAAGTGACCTAAAACTTCTATTTAGTATCATATCCTGTGAAGTATACTGGTTGAGAGAACCTTCAGAATTTACAAGTCAAGCCTGGAAATCATGAGACTTGGGATAATCTCCCAATAAATATTATTAGTAGGGTGGTTACAGTCAATTTAGAAAAGGAAGAAAATAAATCAAGCTATGCAGTTTCCTGCTATTTTTTCACTGTACTCTTAGAAGTTACATTACAGCCAACTAGCATAAAAGTTAAATTTAAATTAGACTAGTAGCACAGACACTGCTCTCATAAAATATAGAAACTAACACAACAGCCCCCCTTCCACAAACCCAAAAACAAAACAAAAAACTCCCATAAACAGAAATCAGATGGAAATTCAGAAGAAAATAATCCAATGACCTAACATAAATATGTATAACATATATTTGACGAATGCTATAGCCTCAAACTTTTACATGATCAAATAATCATGTAGAAACTGGTGCTCACCCTTATTAATGCACTGGCAATGCAGACAGTTCTTAAAGCAAGAAGAAATAATAGTTGCACATATATTACATACTAAGGATGTCCAAAAATGGCCCTAGTGTAAATTAGGATCTGTTCTAAGATATGCTGGCACAGATACTTGTATTTGAGGGTTTTGTACAGATGAATCTAGACACAGGGCCAGGAGTGACTTTGTGAGGCTGCCAACTGAAGTATTTCTCCCCTATGGAGTCCTCCCAGGGCAATGACTTTAATCTAACAAAACATGTAGGTAGAGACTTAATTGTAATGTCAACAGAGTAACTTATGTGCTTAAAGTTAACCATATGCTTAAGGGTTCTGCTGACCAAGCATTGTATCAGCTTACTACTACTACTCTTTAAAAGCAGTGGTCAGAATCTCTGGTTAAACCTACCCATGTACTGAGATTTTCTGGCTCCTGATCATTCAAATGAAAGCCCAGGAAAGCCTGTATGACTAACCAAGTGCAGGTGATCTCCTGCAGTATAATTATTTTAACCATTCCAGTCCATTAAGTTCTTCATAATTTCCATTTCTTCCAGTTCAGTCTCTGACACTGTGCCTGTATAAGTTACATGACAACTGGGGTCCTCAGAGAAGGCAAGAAAACTCAGCAGAATGAAACCTTAGTGGATACTAATTCATAGTTCATACTATTCTGTAGAAATTAAAATCATAAAGACAAAAGAATATTTACAAAATGTGTGTATCTCTTCTGCTATATATCTTTGGGGATTTTTTTATTATTGTTAGAAGTCTGTTTCTAAAGTAGAAACTTGTCCTCCAGATGTCCTAAAGCAGATCTCCTTCTGCTTTATCAGAAATTAAAAATTATTAGCAGACATGGTTGAAAAAAACAAAGATTCCTGTGTTATATTGAAGTGGACCAATCAATACAAATACAAGTGACTGGAGTCATAAGAAAGACCATTGTATAAGACTACTAAGAAAGACTGCAACTTGAAATATCACAGGAAGACAAAAAATGGAACAAGAAAAAGAGAAAGATATATGCTGTCATAGAAACCAATCCTTTCACCTACCAGAGGTCCATTACATCTTTTGGACTGTGTGACTTCATTGTCCATAAAAGACAAAGAAGTAATCTTACAAACCTAAAGAATTTATAGAAACTAATCCAAGAGTGACATTTAAACATATCCCTTCACAAGACTTAGTGCCATTATCAATTACAAGAAGAAATTGAAGTGCTTTCAAAACTACTGCAAACAGGAACATTTGCCATGTTTTAGGAATATTACCAAGAAAATATTTACACAGTGAATACTAATAACCCACCAGTTTGCAATATGTCTATCTAGTATAGCAGTATATAGAAGAAAAAAAAAGAGAGAAAATACAAGTAATAATTCCAGGATACATAAAAGTCTTCCTAACACAGGCACTACTGCCTTTAATAGAAGATTTTAAGGATTTAATTCGGCATAAGAGTTAAACGGCAACAGGAAAGTAGAACACAGTAGGATTCTAAAAAGTCTGTGCTAGTCTTATTCTGACTACTGGAACTGGAAGAAGAGAAAAAAATCTTAACATAGAACAAAACACAATATTGAAGTGTGGAGATATTAATATACTGTTTATAACTGTTACTAAATGCATTTGTTCAACATGTTTTATTTGGTTTCTGCTTAAATTATATTGATTGTAATAAGTATCATATTGTGCAATTCTTTTCTCTGTATCAGCACAAAATAATGTAAGAGCTGCCATGAAATAGTCTAATCTTACATTATCTATTTTTTATTTTCTACCTAAAAAATAAGAGCAGATATAATTTCCTTTCAATATGCATATTTTATGCATTCATAGCAGGTATAATAGGGATTTTTTTAAACAAATATTATTTCTTAAGGTGCATCAAGCAAGATGCATACAATTCAACTACATAAAAATCCACTGCAGCACAAGAACAACATTCACTTGGTCTTGGTATAAACTTTAATAAAAGAAAACAATTTTCCATAGACAATATACCATCTGTCTCTAAGCCATGTGAAAAGAAAAGCTTTTAAAATCCAGCCGCTGCTAATGTGACATGTTGAAACATTAATCACCCCCTAAGGCCAGTATAATTGTAGCTCCATGTTAATTACCTAACAATTAACAGCAGTAATTTCCAAGGGGCAATCAATGAATTAGCTTGTGATTTTCCCACAGACTTCAGTCCCATACTGCCAGCCTGAATGCATTTCAAACTCTGAACCATGGTTCATCAATGACACTTCTGGTGTATGAAATAAAAATTCATTTGCACCCTCACTAATTAGGCTCGATTATATCCCTATGTGTATTACAAACTCTATTCACTTGCACAAAATCTCTGCCACAGGCATTTTTCTCCATTTAAAAATTCGTTTTCTATTAAATTAGAAGGTCACCTAGCAGGAAAATGTACTAATCAAGATTTTATCGCTAACGAATTAAAGGGTTTTAATAAGCAAGTTTAATTAAGTTATCCTAAAAAGTGATAATGGCTATCTCTAACCTATCTGAATGTTTATCCAACCACAGGTATAGTATTTGCAAGGTATGTATGTATTCATGAACCTTGAAAAACATACCATGTATACACACAGAAATAATTACAAATGAAAATAGTGTCTTAAAATGTTCCCATGTTTCTTTTACTCTATTTTTTCTTACATTTCTGCACAAAACTTTATCTAAACTAGTGTTTCTGTCTGCCCGTTCCTTTAACAATCATTTGACTTGGTGACATAATCCTGGGATAGACTCAAAGACATCTTGGTTGAATAGGATGTTATCACCTCCTACTGTCCATGCATAAACCTGCTCTTGGTATGCATCAGCGCTAATCTGCTGGTTATTAACCATTCATGTAAATAGACCGAGATGTCACCTTCTTAATTTGCTATGGATGTATTAACTTTTATTCTTTAAAGATTAAAATATTAAGCACTCGGTTTACATCAAGTAGTATTATGATTTCATTTTTACTATGTTTATGTTTTGTTAGCATGAAGAAGGGCAAATTTTGAAGCTAATCTGTTCAAAAAGCCAGATTGGAAGGAATGAATACATTACACTTCCCTCATTAGACTTAATCAGAATTCCAGTAGTATCACCTTTGTTTGTGCAGAGAACAAAAATGTGAATCCAATGCATTAAATTTGCATCTTTGGTTTCAGGAAATATATTGTAAATGTGACCTATATTCCACAGGAGACAATGTGCTCAGGTACAAACTACTACCCCATTTCTCTCCCAATTATTGTGCTTTTCACAGACCTTCAGGAGAGGATGGTTTGCTAAGCCAAAGGGAAACCACTCATCCTTGTGCTCCTTAAGTGGTTCATTAAAGAGTTGCAGTTCTGAACCAGTAGAAATTCAACATCTGGTCTATAAAAAATATGAAATGGGTGGATAGCACTTTCCATCCCACTAGACTTATTTTAGGTTGTAGACAGTCATTCCTGGATTATCACCTCTTTCAGTAGTTGCAGCATGAGGCACCTCCAGGTCAACAGAGATGCATGTGATGGGCACCTCCGTGTTCCGTCTTGACAGTCTGATGGTTATTCAGCTGCTTTGTCTTTCCCTCTTTTCCCGAGACACCATCTTTCTTAAGCTATTCCCAAGGGAGTGAAGGAAGCTGTCCTCCTGCCTGGTCAGCAGGTTTACTCAAATTAAACTTTGGTTGAAAGTGGCATTCCTCTAAATTCAAAGCAACTGAAACAAAAATTGACGATACCTGTCAAAAGTTTTTGTAAGTAGACTCACCCACAGTTTGCACCCATGTCTGTCAGAGACTGTGGGAATTGTTTTCACTGAGGAAGGGGAGGCACCTTTCATGTATGTGGTGAAGAGCCAGGCTAGGAAAAATCTCACCTCCATTGCATCTTGCTCCCTCTTGGTGAGGGAGAGACTCACTACTGGGGACAGGATGGCTTGATTGCTCTTGTCCTCTGGCAGTGTGTGAAACTGTTTGGCCTAAGTCCTGGACTAGGCTCAAGAGATCTGTGGAGAGGAGCTAGGTCAGAGTGTGTGCATGGGGGTCAGGCAGTAACCGCCCAGCAGTGGCTGGAAGGCAGTGGACACATACCCTGTGCAAGGCTAAAGCTCCATTCCCTGCTCCGCTGCAGTAAAATGAGGGGTTTGCAGACATCTCTGCAAGAATCACAGAATGGCTTGGGTTGGAAGGAACCTTAGAGATTATCTTGTTCCAATCACCCTGACATGGGCTGGGACACCTTCCACTAAACCAGGTTGCTCCAAGCCCCATCCAACCTGGCCTAGAACATTGCCAAGGATGAGGCATCCACAGCTTCTCTGGGCAACCTGTTCCAGTGCCTCATCGCTCACACAGTAAATAATTTCTTCCTAAAATCTAGTCTTAACCTACCCACTTTCATCTTAAAGCCATTGCCCCTTGTCCTATTTTACAAGATGCCCTTGTAAGAAGTCCCTCTACAAGAAAATCAGTCTGGGGCTGATCTTTCTCCAGCCTCTCAGTCAGAGCATCAGACAGCATCCAACTTCCATCAACACAATGCTGTTGGGGTTATAACCCACAGTCCCTAGTTTTAGTCTCCTACGCTGTTTTAGATGTCTGACTAGAACTGCTTGTGCTGCTTGGAGTGCTGACTGAAGAGACCATGGATGTTTGTCATTTCATCAGAACCACCCTTTAAAAAAGCTGCCTGCTCATCAGAAGTGAAATTGAGCTTGAAAATGACCTCATAAAGCAATTATCCTACCCTGTATATCAAGGACTCATCTGAAACATTCCTGATGTAATTTTTTCTAATATTCCTTTCTTTGGAAACAACAATGGAGATGGTGAAATCTTCCTCACCAGTCGACTCTAACATTTAGCTGTAACAGTCATTAGAAAAGCCATTAAATTGCCTCTTATTTTTAGAAAAACACCCTTGTTGTTTAGATATTGCCCCCTTCACTGGCAGACCCCTCAAAGCTTCTCAATCTGCCAAAAAATTTTCATGAAGAAATAGATGGATTCACGTTTCCAATCTACATCTCCTTCTTCCTGGAAATATGAAAGTCTGTTTTCATACTTAAATAGTCATTTTTTTGCTGTTACATTTTTAGTAATTTCTCCAAATTAAAAATCATCATATTTTAATGGTGTGAAAGATAAGACACATATTAAGAACCTGCAACCTATAATTTTTAAGATCCAATATTTAAATCCATCCATTAACTTTCTTGAGTCTGTGTGTATATGTGAATACTCATTTGCTTTAAGGCTTATAAGGAAAAAAAAGTATTTTCAAAACTTCTTTTTCTTGTCACAAAATATAACAGAGCAACTTAGGCTGTATATATATTTGACTTCGTTGTTCGTGTTTGAGCTGAAGTTCATCTGGCTAAATGATGAAGCCCATTGCATCCACATTTCCAATAAGAAGTCTTCCTGCTTGCAGAGAGACTTCCCCAAAGTAACACACCTCAACAGGCAGCTGGGATCACTCTCCAGTTAACCTGACTACATATTGGTCACCTTCTCTCATTCTACAATCTTCCTGAGTAGACAGGTAAATTTTGTTCCTGATTTCAAAAAGAAGCCATGAAGTTTCAAGGAAGCATACAAGACTTACTTTATCACCTACTCTGGAGTTAAGCTGTACAGAGTAGCTAGCAAGACTAACCTTTTTTGGACAATGAACACACTGCTTTTAGATGTCCTAGGTTGTAGGCTTCTAAGTCATGCCTTTAGAACCATTCTTTACTATAAAAATTGCTTTCATGCTCTTAAAATATTGCCTTGTCTTAGTTTCATCATTATCATTTAGCATGTGAAAAAGCAATTAATGTAGCATACCTCATATTCATAGATGTAAGTACGAGCTTTTCTCCAGATGACACCTTGAGAGGCTACCTAGAACAGAGGCTAGACAGAGTTAAAGGAATAAAGTAGGTATTACTAAAAAGGCCTTGAAAGGATACATTGTGGGCAGTACAGGGGCCTGACCAAGGCTACACTCAGGATGGACCCCCAGTCACGAGTTTTCACACTTTTATAAGTTTTGGTCTATTTACATATTGAGGTTAATTGTCCAATTACCGCTTCAGGTTATAAAGTCTCATCCTTCCAGATTGCCCTCCTCAATTTGCTGTTGTTTATACTTTTGGGGCCTGAAGCTGTAACGGTGTCCTTGGTTCTCAGGCTGGAAAAGGATTGTTTTGTCTGACTACCCTGTGAGGAGAACTTGTTAACACTTTATGTGAAGTTCAGAGTTATATACTAATGCAGTACAGAATATGAAAATTATGACAGCTAAAACTTGGCATATCACAGACATGATGAGGCTGCAGCTCCAAACCAGTTTCTGGTCATCCTGTCAAAGAAATCAAAGGATGCACACCACAAAAATGTCTTAATCTCTTCCTGGTGTGGTGTTGAGCTTTAAAAATAATATACCTAAGACATACTTTTCTATTGAATTACCTAAAACATTTAGATGACTCCTAAAACAAAGCAGCCAAGAAAGACTAATTAAATTAAACAAAACAGGGAAAAAAATGCAAACACGTATTATAGCTGTGAATTCTCTGAAGAGATAGGAGGAATATCACTTCTCCATCACATGCCAGTGGAATGTTACCAAACAAGTTTTTTCCACATAACACATTTTAAGTTTTGAGCTTTTAGAAAAAAAAATCCCAAAGTAGGAAGGAATTCTAAAACTAATTCCACTCTCCTTATCACAATATAACATTTCCTTTTATACAGTTTACCCCATAGTGCCACATTTAGGTGTTCACTGCCATGAAAGCTGACACTTGAAAGGTCAGGAGGGTGTCAGAGCCAGCACACAGAATGTTCTAATACCTTTCCTCCCAGTTTATGGGAATTATGTGATGATTCTCAATTCAATGGGAAACACAAGAACGTAGCAGAGACAGGTGAAGCCAAATTCAGCTTTCACACTCAGTATGGAAAAGGTAGGGGCTCTGGGGAAAGACAATCCTCTTTTGAGAGGCACTTACTGGAAAATAACAGATCTAGAGTGGACTATCAGTGGAGGGTCCAAAAGTGGTGCTAGCAGGCACTCAGACTGGAAGAGTGGTAGTTTATGAGGGAAATCCTCCTAATTAGCAGAAGATGGAAAACTGTTTATGCCTGCTGAGCATACACACCCAGTTGCTTTATGATCAATAGAATCAATATGTCCCAATCTAGGAAGCAAGAGAGGAAGGAAGAGAGGCAGAAAAGAGGGGCATGGGCAGAGAAAGAGCCTCAAGAAGAGCGAACATAACCCTTCTTATGGCATATGAAAGTGAAGTTGGGGAAGAAAAGAGATGCAAATGCTGCTGTGCAGAAGAGCAACAGGCAACAGTATCGAAAAACACCACTTCTGCCATTTTTCCTGCATAACTGTTAATTGATCTGTACTAATTGCAAAGGAAAGTAGATTAAGAAAGTACCCTTCCAATTAAAAAAAGACAAAACAGAAAGAAAAAGTAATAAAGCATTTGAAGGATGAACAAGCAACAACGGTAAAGACCTAAGAAGCTAGAAAGAGAATAATTTCAGTAAATTCAGAAAAATATCCAAACATTCTGAGATTTAACCAAAACCAAAATCCAAATTCACTTCTTCTTATAGAAAAGATAAAAATTAAACAGTAGTAAGGAACTGACAAACATAGGCATTGAGTTTCACTTTATTATTTCTACACAATATTTGATATTTTCTTGACTGTTTTTTAGTTTGATTCAAGACAATAATTTACCATTTTTGTCTTTAATCACGTCTTTATGAGTCACAACCATGAGACAAAATAATTCCTTTCATGTATTTGTCCCAGTAGAAACATTGATTGAACAATAAGGAAAACTTGGAGGGAACAAAGAAAATAAAAAAAAAAATCCTTTATGAATTTCACACACCACTGAATTCTATAAACTCAAAACATATTTTCTGTCTTCTCAGTCCTCTCCTCCTCCTCCTTTCTTGAAAGCAGTGAAAGAAAAAAATATATCATCCTTAAACTTCAAAAGATATCTCCCTTCTGTTATCCTTAGAAACATTTTTCAGGTCATCAAAGAGTATTTAGCACTCAATGATTTCTCAATGAAAAAGTCAATTCTTCATAAAGGAACACTTGTTTCCTATCATTTTGCTTACATAGGTGAAAGAATAAACCAAGAAAAATCAGAACTTATACAATAAAAAATACTGTGTAGACTCCAACAAGCATGTATTTAATATATGTGAATATATTATATCATATATATTATATGTGAATAGTGTACACTGTGTTCAAAACAAAATAAATTGAGAAATTTTTTTTCTTTTCCCATTTTTCTCATCACAATTTTTAATTACATTATATCTCAATTTATACAAAAATAACACTATTTCTAGTGCAAAATATATTACTGGTATTAAGTTTAGTATAGATCTGTGGTCATCCACTTTGGTGACATCATCTAAGAATGGTGATTTAGTCAGTTCAGCAGCCTGTTTCAGGTGGTTTAAATTCTTTATTTCTCTCTTTATTTTGCACTTCTAAGAATTTTTTTTACTTATGCTATTTTTACGCAATTTCTGTGAAATTCAGAGAGACATTTCATTGAGGTCTAAATCTAAAGCGACAAAATTTATTAAAAGCATATTCAATGTTTCCTGCAATTTCACTTAGGATAGTCTTGATATCAACAACTCTTATTAAGTTAAACTTTATTGATTTCCTTAACCCTCAAATATAAGTTTATTTTCATAGTATGTGTAATGAAAATCAGCCCTTGAAAACTTCATGCTAATATCTCAACATCAGTAGATATATATTCCAACTAATTCACATTTCCAGCACTGTTACTTAAACTTATCTTGACTATGCAAATGAATTTAGCTCTTTTCATGTACAATGCGCTAAGAAATGGACACATTGGTGTCCATAATTACCTTCCACAAAATTAACATTTTATTGCCAAAGACTTTGTCACTTCCTGATACAATTTTGAGTGGCCTTTGACAGTTCTGTTTCTGTTTCTGGATAGGCTTCAAGGCAAATATCAAATTTTAAAGAAGATCGGTGTTTTCCAGTGTGCACATGTGAATTCTTGAGCACAGATTCATGTGTGTCAAAAATCCTTCAATTCTCCTACTGTAGAGGTGTGCAGGACCTGATTCTCCTACACTGCAACATTTTGGGATATTTAATATATTTTTTCTCATTTTGTCTTGGGTCATAAGCCAGATTCTCCAAGTGTTTCATATGGAAAGCAAGCTCTGCAGCATAACATAAAAGGGCTTTTAATGAGGGCACTTCCCAGGACTGTGGGAGACCTACATTCAACTCTACATTATGTTTTTTGTGCAATATTCCAGCAACTCTTCCACATTACTTGGCTACTAGTTCTTCTTGTTTATATCTCCATCCATCTCTTGTATTGCAAAAAAAATTATTAGGCATTATTTGAGTCTCAATTTTAGGTCTTCTCCCTGGATGTTGAAAACTGATGTTCTAATCTTCACTTTAAATCAAACAAAGGAAAGACTTAAACACTTTAAGTTGCACCTTCTGTCACACAGTCATTCTTTGTTCTTTTCACCTTCCTGAAACCAGTAAGTGGGAAATTTTGGTTCATGATTGTATTTATATCCATAGTACAAAGTACACATATTAATAAATAAAACATATACATGCATAAGTTCCAGTTCAAAACTGGAACATTCCATGAAAAACTAAATGCAGTTAAGAATTCAGATTAATCAAAAAAACCTAGAAACCCTTTACTTAATTTAAGGAGAAAAAACACTAATCATAAC
The DNA here is from genome assembly GCF_030490865.1 of Poecile atricapillus. Taxonomy (NCBI): domain Eukaryota; kingdom Metazoa; phylum Chordata; class Aves; order Passeriformes; family Paridae; genus Poecile; species Poecile atricapillus. The sequence goes on along the minus strand of NC_081250.1, from coordinate 123,088,724 downwards.
TCTGGCAAAATTATAGCTCTACAGGAGAGCGGCAGGTAGTGAGTATCTGCTACGGACAAGTGAGAGAACAACATTTAGTATGAAGAAAGGCTGTTCGAATAAAAAAATCAGAAGGCTCAAACTCACAGTAGCTTTAATAAAATCTCAGCATTTTCAAATGGCCAGAAGGAATTCCAGCAAGGTAGGATTCTTCTTGGATTATTGAAGCCATCCTGTTCCAAATGAAGTATCATCTCTCAAGCAGTTAGTTGTTGTTTTTTTTATCTCTTTAGACTCCTCCTTAAAAACCTACCTTTTTCCTCTATCCCTACAAATCACCACCCTCTGGGAGTGGTTCTTCCGGTGGTCACCTGTAAATGTATAGGCCAGAGTGAATAACCTAAGTGTGCACCTGTAGTTACTGATATTGCATCTTTCTCCTCTTCACAGTCTTTGCTGCAGGTTCAGTGAAGTCCCAGATTATGAAGTGTGTGGGAGGTGGATGTCTCTGTAATTTTCTGTCTCTGCAGCAGAATAAAGCACCAATGCTTTTGTGGAGTTATAGGTGTTATCTGAATATACTTGCAATATGCAATGTGCAGTATCCAATTTGGTAAACATAAATAGCTTGGCATATCTGCTGTGAAAACAGAGAGAAAATAAATCAGTCTGTACAATCAGGCATGCATGTGCATTCCTGGGAAACTGGAGAGACATGCAGAAAAGAGTCACTGTGACTACCCCAGCTTCTACTGGGTTTGGAGGGGTGGTTAGAGCACTCCAGCATTCCCCATGTGCATTTCAGCAGAGAAAAACAATGTTGTTCATTTGTTTGAAACTCTGTGCTCCTGCTTATAAACATACTTAGGTGTTCCCTCCTACTTATTTCAGATCTCTCTGACTACTAAATTCACTTCACCTATTCTCACCTTTATCTTTAGATACATATTTTCACACCTGATACTCATTTTCATACACTATTTTCAGGCTTCCCTGGTAACACAAGCTGCTGAGTTCTCATTCACATTTAGGTGTAAACACCTGCTACAAGTTCCTGAAGCCCATTCTGATGGACACTTTTGGCTCGCAGTCTCTCTGCTGTGTTCCCCCACACTTTTTAAGAGCTCCTTTGTTGTTACAAATCCAATCTCTTTTTAAGTTTGCATTCCCACCACCTTCTCTATCACAGCATTTCTGTTACAGGCACATCACAAACTGCTGGCTACTTCAGTAAATGCAGATGATGGCTTCCCTGTAAATTAGATTTGTGTGTGTAAAACCAATGCTTGTTTACACACTGGAATGATGCCAAATACTAGCTCAGATGAAACAAAATATTTATGAATTGGATAAACTGGAAACTTACATCTTTATAAGGTGTTCAGAGTGGATTCAGGTATAATTTTCCTTGTTCTGCCCCATTCTTCCTAAGGACTATTAGAAATACTGTATTTTCAAAAGACACAGCTCTTTAATTTATATAATTTTTACTTAGTAATATTAAACCAAAAATTTAAAACCATCCTTTATGAGGAAAGTGGTTTTAACTATTGTAATTCATGTGAATTTAATTGCACTGATTTTTAAAAGTAATTTAAATATTGCTTTAAGAGAAGTTGGTTTTTTGCTACCATAATAAAATAACTTGTTTTGTACAAGATACAGAAGAATATAATTTGATCATTTCTTCTGTTAGCCTTTGTTACATAGATTTTTACATAATCATTACTCATAATGTTCTGACAGATAATGCTATTACTAGCGTTACAATCTTTGCTATTATTATAAAAAATCTGGCTTTGTGAAAATTTTAATTTATTAAAATGTAATGAAAGCACATCTAACATGAACCATAATTTATGAAAATTTTAGATGTGCTGCTTGACATTCATGTCATCAGGCTTCAAAAGTTTCACATCTGAAATGTGAAATTACACAGATTTATAAAGATCCCTTTTCAGCATGTTAGCTGGCACTATCTTCTGTAAAATGTATATATTTGGCTTTAAAGAGACAGGCGCATGTAATTTTAATGTCAGCACCAGCATCACCAAAAAGTGCCCTGGCAATCAGTGGAAAGGTTTAATAGGTTTCCTGTCTTGTTCTTAATTTGCTGAAATTACAAAATCAATACTTTCAGTTGTAGCTGCAGCTACCCGTTTTACTGCTTTAAGATAAAGTCTACAATAAAGTAACCTTCACTTTCAATTTGTAGCGCAGAACATCAGGGTGTTCTTGGCCACTAACTAGTCTTTCTTTTCTCAGCCTCTATGAGACATTCTAGGTGTGTGATGTTGCCCTTCAAAAGGGGAAAGGTGCATTTTGTATTAAACATAGATCTCATCAGTGTCTTGGTTTGTTTATTTTTTAACATCTCAGTCTACTCTCTCCTAAAGTCACCTCTGTGCAGGTTGTGCATTATTTCCCTGCTTCTCTGTGTTGATATTCTATACTACATAAATAAGTGATTGGTGTTGAAATGACCTCATCCTTATTTTACTCCATAGTCTCCCTTTATGACAAAGGTGCGTATTTTTCTGCTGCAGCTAAAAAAGGAAATTCTCCATAGTTAGTCACATTTTTAATAGTGAACATGATCACTGCATATGCAAAAGGCCTCTGAAAGGACAAGATCAACATCAATGGAAAGATCGAGCTCTTGCGCAGAGCAAGAAGGAAAAGAAACATTAAATAAATACCCTTCCATGGGCTTCTCTGCTATGCCTCCCACCTCTTGAATGATAGAAATGAAAAATATATCTTTACACAATCATTGAAACTTCCAACTCAAGTCCAACCTTTCCAATGAGTATTCTGAACTCAAAAATTTGTTATGACATTTTGACCTGCTTATCCCTGTTTCACAAGCAATTAAAATGTTTTTAAATTTGGGGTTTTGTTTCTGATTTTCTCTGATAACTCTTTTCATGAAATACTTTCAGCATATAAGATCTCTTCATCACTTAGCTGAGCAATATTCTGGAGCTCTTAGCAGTGGAGAAGGGCCTTGGCTTGGTCCTCTTCTAGTGAAGCAATAAAAAGAATCTTAAGCTGCTGCTCACAAAAGAATGCAGCATAAGATGTCTCGGTGCTTTCCACTGATGCAAAATGTATTCATACCAAGGAAAAAGAGCTCTCAACACCTGCTACCCCAAATGTTAATGAATACACACACACATGCACACACACACACACGTGCACATTATGCTTCTTTCTTCTCAGCTACAGCAATTTCAAGTTGGAGATTTTACTCATAAACAGCACACGATGGAGTAAGGATGCTGTAAAACAGAAAGCACAGTTGATCACAGATGGAATACAGCTCATTGCATGAGGAAAACAGAGCCTCCAAAATCCACAGCTCCCTTGTTTCATGCTTTACCTTTTTAACTAGCTGGTCAAGGTAAAAGCATGCTATTTATCTCATCGTGTACTGTATGTAAATGAAAATTCAGAGTAGATCTAGAAACAGTATTGCACCAAAGGAAAGAAAAAAACATTTGTCTCTAAACAAGTCAAGAGAAAAGCCAAATGATTCAATGAAGATCACTTGTGTCACTTATGTTTGTTTTGATTGGTCCTCCAGTGTTTACAGCACTCATCTCAGCAGGCTCAGAACCCCAAATCTATATTTAATTTAAAGCATTGCACAATCACTCAAATCTTTCAGCAGCCTCACTACAGTCTAAAGAACAAGGGCAGAGGGACCTGTTTACATGGAGCACTTTTACATGCTCCAAGGGATTGCAGAAGAGTTTTAAACAGATTATATCAAGATATAAAGGAGATGAAGATTTTTTTTTTTTGTGTAACAATTTTCCAGTACTTGTATGATTTTTTGCCTACATTAAATTCTGTCAATTTTCAGGTGTTCTCAGCAAGAGAGAATATTGCAAGATGGGATAAAATATTCCAAAAGCAGATCTAAACTGCTAAATAAGATGAATCTCAGAAAACTTGATTTTTATCAGAACTAATACAGCGACCAGAACACATAATGTATTAAAGACAGCCATAGCTATGACACTGAAGCCTTTGTAAAAATTCACATCAGTTTAGAGAATTAAATAAAACAAAATAAATAATCAACACGCATTTGAGGGCGCAGTCCTTTCAGATGCAGAAAAGTTTTACAAAGATATCTAGGTGAAGGGAAAAAACCTGCATCCCCATTTAAGCATACACAGGTAGCCTTAAAACATGTCTGGCTGGTCAAAGGGAATGAGCCCTCAGTTTCTATTAACAACAGCCAGGGTAGAATGCACTTGCTGTTTTGCAAAGCCAGCCCTGATGCAAATGGAGAGTTACTGGTGTCGTATGCCCGGTGTCAAGGAGCAGCAAACCTTCCCGCTGTAACCGTGCTGGTAGCATGCATCAGCACAGCAGCATTGCTGCAGCGGTTTTCAATCCTTGTCAGCCTGCTGGTGTAAAAGTCTCTAACTAAATTTAGGGGTCTCTCCAGAGAAAGGAAGCAGAGATATAAGAGAGTTTAGAAAACTAGACATGTTTTATCTGTGTTTATTATCCAAATTTTCCCAACATGCCACGAGGTTTTCTGGGCAATGCGGTACCTTGTTTGAAAATGTAGTTTTTTCACATTCACCCTACCTTACCATCTCCCTTTGTGGTGGCTGCCAGCCTAGAATTGCTGCCCCTGCCCCTAGCTGGGCCGATCCAGGTATGAAGTTTGATCAAAGCCTGTCAGAAAAGTTGTCTGCAGATGCTACTCACTGTGAAGCATGTTTCCTCCTCAATGGCTCAGTCATTTGTAGGACCCTGGGCATGAGGACGTGCCGCTTTGCAGGCACATGCAGTTAATGAGCCCATCCAGCTCTTCTCCAGCTAAGATCAGAGTGAGGCCAAATCTGCAGCACCAAGCCCCAGTTCCCTCAGACAGGAGGAGAAGGCAGTGCTTTGGGAGAGGGTATCCAGAGGTTTCAGTACTAGGCAGTCTCCAGCCTTCAGGAAAATGCAGAGAGGGAAGGAGAGCAGACCAAAACTAGCTTCAAGCCTGGAAAAAGGAGACAGGCTTGTAATAGTTTTCTTCCTCTTACCAGAAACATTTGTCCGGCATCTGTGTTTCTTTCAACCCTGTTGTGCTTCTCGGCAGACAGGGTAATTTGACCCAGAGGATTTTGGCTATCTAAGCTATGCTTAATCATTTGGCCCCATTACATCACTACAAAACAGTTCAAAATAGAGGGCTCTTTCTAATAGATTTCTTGCTTCAGTTAACAAAAATTATTCAAACTTCAGTTTTAGCTGAGCTTATTAAAGCAGGACTGTGTTTAAGTTATAGTAATTGTCAATAAAGTCCTTTATAGCAGATTTAACTCAGCATATTTTAGACCTTGCCAATTTGAGACAGTTTCCATAAAAAAAGGAGAACAGCAATGTTACAGAGTGATAACTCAAAAATGGAAAAAGGGAATTATTTAGCATAAAAGGAATTATTTAGCATAGTAAAAGGAGGCATAACTAGGAGTAATGGGAGGAAATTAATAAAGGGAATATATCAGTAGGGGAAAAAGAAAAACCTGACTGTGAGTTAACCAATAGAAAAATCTCCCTGGAGAGGAAAGAGTAGCCCACTGCTAGACAATTTTAAAATAACTGGCCAAAACACTACCAAATAAATAAACAGATTGGAAGTAATCTTGCAACCATACAGTCACAAGACAAAGTTACCATTCTGTTCTCCGCTTCTAAATTTTATGAAAGTAAATTGAGGTTTCTGATTGACAAATCTAATGAAATTCAGCATTCTGGCTGCTGAGATGTAATTGCACAGCTTTTATCTTTGCCAGCACCAGAAGTTGAGGAAAAAAAAAAAAAAAAGAAAGGAAAAATGTTTGGTTTGTGTTTTGTGGTTTGTTAGGGGTTTTTTTTCCCTTTTAATTGAAATTAATGTTGTTGGTCTGACTTAATTGAGTTATCTAGTAAAGATTTGGTCCCTGACTGACAACAAAAATTGTACTAAAAAAAGCTTCATAACAAGAACTTAAATTTAAATTTTTTAAAATAAGTAATTTGTAACAGTAAAACAAAGCAGTAAAGCCAAAATGCTCCTACATAGATATTTCAAAATTATACAAATACAATAATTTCTGAAAAATCAGAACCAAAATTAACATTGTTCTGAATTCCTTGTTTTGGAAGACATTATATAAAGCATTGTATTTATTAATGATAAGTAATTGAGGCAATAGAAATGTGTTTGTGGGGTTTAATATTATTTAACAATTTTATTAAACATACTGAAAAATAAACTAATATTTAAGACTAATAGGAACTTCACAGGCATGAAATGAGCTATCCCATACGGATTAGACAGCATACCTGTTCAATAAAAAGGATTAGACTGTTCCCTTGGTGTTGGGTTTTTTTGGATAGGATAAAACTTTTAAGTTATTCAATGTCTGCAGTAACATTTAGAAAATGCGTTAATTGAATGTGTGATTGAAATTAGAAAATGTAAATCCTCTGAGTAGTTTCTGTATATTTATGACTATCATATGTTTTGATACAAAGAAATAAAATAATCAACAGATTTTGTTTTATCATCATTTCATGTGAAAACTAGAACAATTTTTTTTAAAATATTGTTACAATGTATTAACAGTTTACACTTCAATGAGATTTTAAAATATTTTTTCTTTATATTTAAAGCCCTACATTTACTCACAAATGTATAGCAATATGCCATAAACCCTTCCATCTAATTATTTTTTAATCACATCTTCTGACACAGATGATTTTAGTTTTATTTACAGTGAAAACAGAAATTACATCAGCAACTCTGATAGACTTGGACCAAACCAATATTGATCTGCATAGCTGTGATTTTGTAGGATTATACATGTTTAAGTTTACTTTTGCTGTTGTTTGGACTTGCCATTAGCACATTATGAAATAAGTGGGGTTGGAATATATTTTTTCTTATTTTTATTATGTAATTTAAAATGCTTATACTAAAACTTGTGTGCATCATACATTTTTCCTTTATTTTTAAGAATTAAAAGGTGTATTTCTATATAAGGCAGAGAACTTTAAAAACAAAAAACAACAGAACTCCTCTATAAACCAGAAATATTTATAGTACATTACACAAATATGGATATTATTATTATTTATTATATTATTAACAGTTTAAAATAGAATATTTAACATGTAAAATTATGTTTTAGAATATGATTAATAATGCTGAAAGATTAAGATATTGATATAAGTGGGATTAGGTTTATGACTTTTTAATTCTAAAATGCAAGTGTGGTGCACATCAGTTGTGTTTAAACATGTAAAACAAAGAAATGGATTTTTAGGTCATCCTGGATGTTATTTCATTTAGTATAGAACTTCAAAGTACTCTAATCTTAGCATGTAAATACATAGCTAAAATAAATAAATTACGAAGGGAAAAAATCAATCCAACTTTAAGTAAGGTCATGTAGTTTGAGATCGGTGGTTTTTTTGTTAGGTATAAAATAGAATGATTTCCTAACCTGATCCTCCCTAGCAATGTTGCCAGTATTCAAGTTATAAATAAGAAACTGGAGTAACAAATACTCATGTTGCAACTAAAATCTTATGACTGTATCATAAAAATATTTATATCCTTACCATTTTTACATTTAAAATCTCTATTCAAAAATGTTTGAGCATTTCAGGGCAAAATAAATTAAAAACAAAAACAATATTGAGGTTTACATGTAAGCACTCCTCAGAAAACAATTCGGAGCAGTGTTGCATTTTCCTTGTGGTGTGACTCCCCCTTTACCCTGTGCGATTCAGGAGTGTGAAACCTGTGGAGGGAGAGCTGGAAGTTGGAGGTACACTGGGAACATAACACCTTTTCTGTCTCCAGCTGCCAGGATATGCTAACAGGGCTGGTGTGTTCATGCACATCCAAATAAACTTCAATAACCATTCACCCCTTCTCATAGGTAACCAGTATGTCTGGAGAGAGGGTATATTTTCATATGGATATGTGTGTACACAGCCATCGCAACGCCAAATTCAATAAGTTGTAAAAAAATTTGAAGGAAGAAAGGTTGCTGTATAAGCAGAACAACCTGCTTCCTTAAAAATAGGTAGTATCAGAGCATGAACTCTCTTAAGACATGCTTTAAATTCAGTACTTTATCACTTCACTTATATCCACCTGGTAAACAGTGCAACAAGTCTCCATAAGCTGAATTTTTGAAATATTTGGTTATTTGCCCAGTATTTAAAATCTCACAACTTCAGAACTGAGTTAGGTTGCAACAGGAACATCATAAAATTCACCAAGGAAATTTTAGATAATATCATTTGCATTTAATTTTAAATATCTATCTGGAGAGAGAGATAAAATTGTATCTTATAAATACCCCATATTTTAATAATATGCTTTAAGTATAACAGAATAATTTCAGAAAGAAAATATTATATGAGTTATCTTTCTTTCAGAATTTAAGGAAAAGACAGTATTGTAATAGTCCTCCATACCTCTTCCTTTCACTTTGTTTTCTTAATTTGGTTCTGCTCACTTCTCTTTTCTTCTTGTTTTCCTGCATTCTTTGTATTTTAACACATGTAGATAACAAGAAAATAATATTTAGAGCCGTGTTTTCTAATTATTTTCATTTCTAAAAATTAGATACATGGGAAAAATCATATTATCACAAGTAACATCCTTCTGGAAAGTGACAAAACCCAAAAGCCGTTTCAGTGAGGTGCTGTTTCAGTGAGGTACTGCTTCAGCATCTTTCCCCTTGCCCAAGACGGTTGATAAGGGGATCTTTTACAAGACAGTTTAGTCACTCCATGCCATGTCAACTATTTGGAACAGAAAAACAGTGAGGCTAAAAAACAAAGCCTTAAGACTTTATCTATTTTCTCCTTCTTAAGATCTGCTACTTATTAGCATTTTTTGATAGTACAGACCAAGTTTTACCCTTAAAACCGAAAAAGAGTCACAAATGTTTGTCTCAGCTACGGTAGCTCTGTGCTGTGCAAAACAAGAATGCACTCCAAATCTTATTTACCTGTGGCCATTTAGTATCTTATCTGTAGATGTAAGAAAACATTATCTTCCCATTTGATTATGCTTTGGTTTAATCACATGTAAGTGAAGCCTTTATTGGTGATGCAGAATTTTGCAACTGAGCTTTTCCTTTACTGTAGTGCTATAAGATTCAGAAGGCAAATCACACACTCGTTCTAACAAAACAGTGTAATAGGGATGGAGGGGAGAAGCAATTTGGAGTCTATAGGAAGGTTACCATAAAATTTACATTTTCCATAAAATATAAGTAGCCACCATTTTGCTGTAATCCCAGAGCAGCAACGAAATGGTGGTACAGAAGAAAACTACCCTATCAGACACATTTCATCATTGCTTCTATCCATCACTATCTTCTTTCTCTAGCATGATTATCATTTATTCTCCTTCTCACATGCAACGTCCTACTTTTAAGCTAAAAATTGATAAATATACCATAGTAAATAGATAAGGTGCAATTATCAAACTAAGACTACATACTGTACAAGTCCTCTCCCCCTCACCCCACTTCAAACTGCAAAAAAGTACAGCGTAGTGTTTCTATCACACACTGATGAACACATCCCTTGGAACCGCTACTGTATGAAAGCTGTAGCCTAGAGGTTGAACACATGGTATGGAATATGGCTGCTGCATTGGTCAGTATGTATTTTAATTATTATATGATGAGTTATGCATAACTAACACTCAGAAGACCAAAATGGCTTTACCAAATCGGTTTTGATTGTAATGTACAATGTTGCATTTTTTGAAACATTTTATATCTAAGTGAATATATGTATAGTGGCATTCTCAGTTTAGAAATTTATATTAAGGCATCAATTTTGATAAGCAATGCCATCCTTTTTTCTTTTTTTTTTTTTTTGTTTTTGTTATTGCATGCTTTTCAGGTGTGGAAAGGATTGGCTACTTGTACAAAAAGAGGGAAATAGTATTTGTATATTGGTGCAGGTCTGTTCTGTGATACTGTGCAATACATACAAAAAGAATTCATAAAGTTTATCCTGTAATCTCTAAAGAAACACCATGTGTTATAAGCTTTATTAACTAGGTCCCTAAATTTATAAATTTGTAATAAGCCAGAAAAGTATATTCTGCAATATATTTTCTAAAAGTGTGCTTGGTGTTTATTACTATAAATATGTAATAAAGTTAAGATGGATCACATTTTCAAATACAGCGTGTAGTAGGAAAATGTACTTGTTTTTCAGACACAAGTTGAATATTTTCAATTTCAATATCATATTATAACTAATAATTCAGAAAACATAAATATGTGGGTCTTTTAGGTGATATTAGATACTGAATTTAATTTTTTAAGAGAACTTTTTGAAAGCATCCTTAATGATGTGAAATTTGTTTGTACAAATCTGCAATTATGTACAAGTAAAACAAATGTCCTGTTCCTTCCTAAGCACTCCCATTCTTTTCCAATACAAAGCAAAGAGTATTTAGGTAACACTGCCACCTATTGCTTAAAGGTCATAGTGACTAAAATCTGGTCCAGTTTTTTTATCACTCATCATTGCTCGTTTTGACTCCTATGCTTTCATTATTTCTAACAACTAAATGAGACTTTCATGTTCTTTCAGATAACAAATAATAAGCATCTGCCTTCAGTACTATGACTATAATTTATCTGGAATCAATGAAAACTTTCAATATCGATAAAATTAAGTTTAAAAAAAATACTAAAACCATCAATTTCAAATACAAAATCCATCCACAAAGGGAACAAAAAGAAGATTCATCAGGTTATAGCATGGCAAGTATTGCAAAATCCAATTTATTTGTTAAATATAAGTTTTCTGATAAAATCCAAAATAGCAAAATACTTTTTAACATTTTGCAAGTGGATAAGCAAATACTCAAATTGTAAACATACATCTGCAGGTCTTTTAAGGACACAGTGTTAGAAGCATGAAAATAAGTCAGTATAAAATCAGACCTAATTCTTTTCAGTAAATAATTCTGTTTTCAGGACAATGATCAAAAAACCACTAATTCCACGTCTGAACAAGAGTCATGTCATAAGAATAACCTCTGTCAGCTTGGGGGGGAAAAAAAAATAAGAGAGAGAAAGAAAATTATTTCCACTTCTTTAAAAGAAAAAGTGAGAAAAATATATTTGATCATACTAAGGAAAGTCATATGAATCAATCAGGAAGATAACACCCGTTATATAAACTATATAATATAAGTACTGTCTAGGTTAATTTACAGCAATATAGAAAGATTACTTATTTTGGAAGAAAATTTACTGTTGAAAGGCTCCTTTTTTATCCTCAGTGTATTACTCAGTCTGTATGTATAAAATAAGTTGACTTTAATTCTTCACTACAGGGAAGCAGCTGTATATTGTATAAAATCCCTTATATTCTCTTATATTGTTAGAAGAAAATGTATAAATCCATTGTTCTTGTGCCCAAAAATGTTCAGTTACTATGCAGAATGCTGACATTTTTCCTACATTAAAATATCTCACTAGGAGTCCAGTTTAATTTATAAGATTTGTGAAATTTTAAGATAGATGGATGCCCTCAGGAAGAGAAAAAATAGAATATATTTTAAAAAATGAAAGCAGCTTTTTTTAGTTTTGTTTAGTAAGTTAGTTAGTTTTGAGGCAAGGGGGCTCTGCTTGTTTTTGTGGTTTGGTTGGTTGTTTTTTCACCTATATGCAGGTATTTAAAATCTCAATTATTTAAAATGTCCAGAGAGAGTATTTATACCAACAGAAGGAATCTATATGAAGGTTAGATTCCTTATAGACAAAATATTTTTCCTGTAATCATAACTACAACCTTTCAGAACTCAGAAACAACATAAACCAAGACTTGTTCTTGCAGTTAGGAATTCCTAATCTTTTCCTCAGTCTTATGGTTTTATCCCATTACATTTTTAACCATTTCTCTCCTGGCAGAAGGTTTCCTCTCAAAACAGTCAGCTCTCACAGCCAAGCAGTGTCCAGAGGTAATGTCAGAAAGGGAATGACTGAAGACTAATAGATCTCTACACACCATTTTTTTATCTTTCCTGTTCGTTTTCTTATTTCTACACTTTCTACTCTAACAACAACACGATTCCCACACTGCTGAAAAAAACCCTGAACTTTATTTTCTTTTTTTTTTACTTTTTTAAATAAAATTAATATTCAAGACCTAGAAATGTTACGAATTAAAGGAAAGATTTGGGTATTTTTTAGATTTCATTAAATCAATTAAAACAATTTGATACCAGACTATTCAACCTTAAATTCAACCAACTTAGTACAATAGAATGAATTATTAATGACCTAATTGCTAAACTTTAATTTGTAATATAATTACTTGTTTAATGCACCAGTTTATGTAAATGTCAGACCAAAAGCTAAAAGTGAGGTGCTTTTAATAAATTTTCTTTGATGAAATACGCCACTTGTATATATTCACATACAAAAATATGTGTCCTTGTTTTCTCAGTTAACAAACTTTCTTTTGGAAACTGTAATATGTTTCTTGAACAAATGTTTTGTGGCACCAGAAGTTTGCAGGTATGTTTTTCTCCAACTCTTTTACTACCTAAATTCTGATATGACTAGACATAAATTTTATATCAGAAAAAAATTAATTAGCTTAAAAGAATATTCAAAATGTATAAAGAGGACAAACAGGAAAAGGAATACATTAAATTCAGTGCATGAAACCTAGAACAGGTATGGAATAAAATGCAAGGTCTAAGATCCAAAAGCTACAGAAGGCATTTATAAATAATTTGTTAATTTTATCTCCAAAATAAAATGCACTAAAACAATTATTTTTATAGATAGTCTAAAAATCAGTATAATTTTTGTCTATCCTATATAGGAAGATTAACAGGCAGGCACATGCATACTGAAGTGCTTAAGAAAATGCTAATATGCTTTGCCTTTTTACATTTGTGTGCTAAAATACACTTAGCTCAGACAAAGATGCAACTTAATGCAAGGAATAAACAGAGCTTAGGTTAAAAAAAAGTATCTTCCTTAGTCATCTGCTTTAATAAACTACACACCTCATGTCAGAATGCATACGAAAATGCAGAGATGCTTATACTTCCACTGCTAACATTATCATTACTTTTATACTTTGGCTTTACTAGATCATTGCTTTAAATGAGCATCACAGAACCAATGGAGCTTTAATCTCTATGTTACATTTTCTTCATAATCATTTTCAATTTATTTTTTTCTTGCATGTCATCATTTTAATGTAAATCTTTCTTTTTCTTTTCAATAAAATGAAATGATTAAGTAATCCTGCTTTTTGCATGATTAAAGATGACGGATAAGCTTGGATGGATAAAAATCAAGGCTCCTAACAGAATCTGTGCACCTCGCATGTCAGAATCCTTCCAGCTTGTTCAGTGCTAATGACAGAAAAAATTAGCATGTCTGTGAGTTGCCTAAAAAGGATAACAAGCTACCTTTAAGGACCTAACCATATCTCTACACTAAATTTTAAACAGTTGTTTTCCATAATTTTCTGTAATAAGCCCTGATGAATTGTTTTGAAACAGATTAATAGGGAAATCTTTATTTAGAGCAAAAATAAATGTTCATTAAATCTATCAGTGACTACTACTGGGCTGTTTAATCACCACCTTTGTATCACCAGATACAACACATTTAGAAGACAAAATGCAAGGGATACAATATGCTGAATATAGTAAAAATCTGATAAAAAACAATGACACATTTAAATTAGCCAGTCAGACACAGCTCAGTTTTAAAGAACAGCAAAAAAACTCCCAACCACTGATTTCTGCCAGTGTCTCTTTCCTTTCAAGAGCCCTATGCAATATGTGTTCAGCCTTTTCTGACTGAGACAAGAAAACTAGGAAGGGGATATTACAATACAGCACATACATACTGCCATCGCCTCTAGACATATGACCCAAAATGATGCTAAGAAGTCTTTCTCTGACCTCCTGCTAACCAGCCTCTTGCAATTAATTCAGCATGTCCTTGAAAGTATCTGCTAGAGACCCTTGGTTTTTTTTTAATTTAAGAGTTTCTGAAGCCCACCTATAGTTTCACTGATGGATTTTTATTTATTTACTTTATTTATTTATTTTTTTTGTTTTATCAGAGGTAAAGCATTAATCTATGAACAGAGGTCTGCAGTAACAGAAAAACACCACCTGCCTAAGCATTCGCCAAATAGGACCATAAATACCACAACATTTCCTGACCTAAGTTTCGTAGACATCTGTATCATGGTAACACTGCATTTCCCTTCTTTGACAGATGAAATTACTATTCTTTGATTTCCACACCCCCCCTCCCCTCTTTTTTTCTGATTATGTTCTGGATGGCAAAATTTGGGCCACAAAATGCTAATTTCTAACCTAACACCATGACAGCAATCACAGCCATCACAAGGATGGAATAAAGAGAGCAATCTAACATCCAGGGATATGAATTTCTGATCAGTGGCTGGCAGACTGCCGTGAAAGCTTACAGTAATCCCATTGGACAGCTAGGGTTGATGAAGCCTGGGAACAGGCAGCCACAATGTAGGTAGTTCACAATTGCAAGCATTTGTCCATAATTTAAAGCTATATGAGAAGTGGAGAGTATTCATCTGAACAACAAGCTGTAATTTAACTAGAGTAACATTTACACAGTTTTTAACCCATTAAGTCCACCTCTTCTTACACTGACATTCCCTCTGTTTAATGCCCATTGTAAACAAAACTCCTGCACACTAAATGAACATGTACTTTTAGCATTTGCAAAGCTCAGAATAATTTACTAAGATTAACTCTTATTGTATATTTGGCAGAAAATAAAGCATTTATTCTTAAATCCAAAGTCCTTGTAAAGCCTTACTGAAGTGAGTGGTTCCCCTGAAGCCAAGGGGGCCAGGCCCGGCACCCCAGCTCACACTGAGCAAAATCTGGTTTATAGACTGATCACACGATTAAGGTTCTTTTCAAAGTGATAATGCCTCAATCATCCAGTGATGCTCCCACCAGAAGAAAATTAGCCCCTGACGAAGTAGGGAGGCTCTGCAAATGGCAGATACTAATGCAGGCTTTGAGCTCTGCAGGACGAAGGGGTTTCTCTGTCAGGCTTTAAAACTGTAACCTGAAATGTAAAGTGTTGTCTCGTGCTTGAAAGTGCCTAAATGCATCTTTCTGCGTGACCAAAGCGTGTTCCTCCTCTGTCTTCCGAATTCAGCCATCATTAATTGTCATTTTTCCTATTTTGTTGCAAAGCCTTTGCAGCGTGCGTAGCACTGCTGCCAGGATTTACAAGGCCCAGACATGATGCTGAAGCTGCTCTCGGTGAAGACTTGTCTACACAGTCACGGTAGCACGGTGACAACTAATGACACATAAAAGTGGGCAGGTGAAACTGCCACCACCGACATACACAAAATGCAGCACAACCACGAGCAAAGATTATCAGAGAAATGATAGGAATATGCGAGAGATGCGCTCGCAAACATTTCCTGATTTCCTTCGGAACCTGCAAAACACAGCAAAAGAAAGAAAGATATTCACAGCCCCAAGGCCCCCAGCAGACAGAGAAGGAGGAAAGCTGGACCACCCTGTGGGCACAGAATTGTGTGAATGACTGAAATGTGGCGAGTTCCCAGAAATATTTTGCATTTGTATATTACTATTAGTATGCACAAAAATAGTAAATGCACAAACACTAAAAAATGTCAAGCGCAGCTGAAAACATTAACACAAAAACAGCAACAAGCCCAGGATGTGTGAATAAGCTCAAAGAAAAACTTGTATTATTTGTTTGTTCGTAAAAGAGAGAGGCTGCTTCAAGTTTAGTGTAATATGAGGACGGGTCAGTTCCATGTGCCTCCCAGCACTGAGAAAGAGGAAAACATCATTACAGTGATGTGGATGTAGTAGAGTGACTGCTGTGCTTTTAGACACAGAACTCAGAGTTTCATATGTTTTGGATATTCTCCTGATTTGTGAGCTGGTTCTGAAAGGAAAAAGGGGAGGAGAAGTGAGGAAATAACTACTGTAACCACCTGCAAATATTTATCGCCGAAATACAATAACTGCAGAGTAAGACAGGTTTTGTTCTTTTCTTTGTTCTTTCTTTTGTTCTTCCCTCAGTCAATTCTCTCGCTCACCCCCTCCTTCCTCCTTTCCTACTAGTTTCCTTTCCATAGCCCCTTTGGTGTAATTTCCTTCCAAATTAATTTTTCACTCACATTTGTAAATATTGAATCTACCTCCATCAGTTCCCTTTTCTTGCAATCTTTACATACATTCCTACCTTTATTATTCTGATTTTTTTTCTTTCTTTCCTCTTTTTTTTTTTTTTTTTTCTTTTTCTAAGCTCTTCACAATGTTCTTTGTCACCTTTTTCTTTCACCATTTTCTCATGATCTTCTCCAGTTCTTGTGTCAGGGAGACAGTTCTCGCAGTTCTGGATTTTTTTCAGCACAACTCAACAAAATATATTTACAGTGGCTTCCTGATCTGAAGCTGAGTCTTCTTGGTTTGTTAGCAGGAGAATTTAACTGTAGTGCAGGTGTATTAGTCTGATAGTGCAGGGTGGGAGGGAGCAGGAGATGGATGCCAGTAGCAGCTCGTGGCAGAGAGCAGAGGGTTCACTGCACACCCCTGCTTAGGAGAAGGGGGAGACTATCTCTCTTAACATGTACCATTTGGGTGTACATAGGGCTATGAAACCTGTTGTGGTCCTTACTGATTCCCTCAAGCGACATTCAGAATAATAATACATCAGTTTGCATTAGAAACATCCACATCTGTTTGTACAAATCCCTCACTATGCACATAATTATAATTAGCTGGTCCTGAACAATTTTACAATTTAAAGATGCTTAGCCAGAGAAGGTAATGCAAGAGGGCAGTTAGACTGTACCTCTGTTCAGCTATCATTCTTATACTAAACAGATATCTGGTGACTAAAGAGAGGAGGCCTTGACATATAACAATAAATTGTATTTATAACTATTTTTCTATATTCCTCATTACTTCTAAAAATCACTTTTTCATGTGAGTGTCCAACATGCTTAACCATGCAATTTCAGGAATGTGCTTCAGAAAGCATGAGCCATCAAAAGGAAATGATTGAGGCTGTGCTGGATAAATACCTAAATCAGAACAACAGCACCCATTTCAGAGAGTCTGGCAATGACTGTGCGTTGTCTCCTGCAGAACATGATGGAAGATTTGAAAACTACCATCAGCAGCCTCACATATGCTTCTTCTCCACTACAGATATTAGGTCCAAGACTGGACTAAGAGTGGACACAAAGTATGGTTCAGAGGTTTCTTTTTATTTTAGCCAGGCTGCTTAGCAATGTCTGAAAAGCATATCCATTTCATGTTATCTGGATAATATTTTAGATCTCCTTAGGTGCAGCCTGCCTTGGGGCTCAGCTTCATAAGTCCTTTACCAATCCCATTGTGACTGAAGGATGTATCTCTGAGCTGTTTAAGGAGAAAAAGAAATAGATTTTTTTTGAACCAAGTTCCACTTCTACAGTGTAGCTACAACTAGATACTGAAGTAGCTTGGCTATCACCAAATAGTATATGCAATTTATCACAAAAAATGTCTGTATATGAATATGTGATGACAGTGAATATTTAACAATTCCAAGAATAACAAATATGCACATACAGACACACATATATATATGCCTCAAAAACTGAATGCCATCATACAAAAAAAAACCAAAAACAAACAAACAAACATCCAAAACAAAACTATGATAATAAAAGCTAGGAATCCCAAAGCTGTTTCCAAGAATCAACATATCATCTCTGGAACAAACCAAAGGAGCCACTGGCACAGAAGACTCAGGCATGTTTCTGTGTGGACACAAGAAAAAAGGGAAATGTAGATAAAGCTTCAGACATTTCAGCAACAATATCCAGCAGTCATCTCTATTTTCTTTGAAACTTTCTGTAAGTCTTAAAGTCTTAGTTCACTCTTTGTTAAATTGGGAAGATAAAATCCCTCTCCATTCCTTACTGCTAAGTTGTCAGCCAAGATTCATTCACACTTGTGCAATGTGGTGATGGAATAAATATAAATGTTTAGATAAATACATACAGAAGAGACAACTAGACACACATGTAAAATGTCATGCCCCAAAACAATCTGCATGGCTAGCTTTGGGAATTACTGAGTGGGGACAAGTGGGGTTGAACAGCTGTTTGAACCCAACCCAAATCACAGGGGTTGCCACTGGCAACCACTGAAACACATGTCTGCTATTAACCTTCCAAATGCCTATAAATCTGAAGAAAGTGTACACTTCGAAGTCCACACTTGTCCATCATTTAAACAAAGTCCTAGCATGAAGAGCAAGTTTTGATCCAATACTTTTCCATTTTTCACCAGAGATTTTATTTCTATTGTTTCCAACTCTAAAGGATTCTGCAAAAGTGCATATACAGTATCAGAAATCAATAAAGCCATTTCAGATACAACAGTTTTTTCTGCCATATTTTGGGTTCTATCACTCCACTAAAGGCAAATTTTCTACATGTTTATAGCTCGCTACTTCTTCAAAACATTCCCGTGAAAGAGAGAAGGTAAAAATTAAAAAAAGGTATCTTTCCTCAGATTACAAAACCTCTTTACTGGCTTGATGGCAGATCAATTAATTGGGAAAAAGTAAAAAAAATGAAAGTGAAAAATCAATTTAATAGCATTCCTTTTAATCAGGGTTTCAGATTATCATGCAATGCCCAGGCACATAATGAAATGTTCATTTTGTCTATTTTATTGGAGGAACCACTACCACAATCTTTTCTGTCTTTCAAAACTTCCATTTTCAGTGCTGATTTTGTACTTTCCTTCCAATTATTTTAAGCCTGACAAGACTTCCAGCAAACCTTACTAAAAGGCAAAAATGCAGGAACTTAAGAATTGCAAGCTCTTGTGACGCAGTTCCCAGGCAGTTTCAGTGGATGCAGTTAACTGAAATGAATAATATACACAAAGTCATGCCCACAGTGACTTCCAACATATATTTCTAAGTCTAAAATTATCAATTTCCCTAAATACACATTTTAGCCTCTTTCCCATATAGAAAACTTAATTCTTTTGCATGGTTGTTTGGTCTGCAATTCAAATGTCACAGCTGCAGATCTTTTTGCATAGGCGTAATTCTTTAATAAACACAGAATAAATACAAATTTGAATTATTAAATAAATTTATATAAGGATACATGACTGTATGTGTTCTTACGATGTATGTATGCATAATATATATTAAAACATAAAGAAAAAAATAATCTCTATACCCACAAATCAACCCAATTTTTATGACTTCCCCCCACTGCTTTTAAATGCTTCTTTTTGAGTAAGGGTTCTTGAAGAGCAAATGTATAAATATATATATTTTAGAGGTTTTTTAAATCAATAGGATCCTTTGCATTACTTGTATTTCTTTTAAAATGATACCTGACTTACAAATTCATATAATTATTCAATATGAATTTAGCTACCTAAAGGTAACATCCTCACATGTTTGAAAAGCTCTGCAAACCAAAAATGTCACTAGGAGAAAGAGAGAAAGAGATCAGGAAACAAGAGATTTAAACTCATCTTAGGAACTGAACATTTCATGGCACAGCACAAAATTTGCTGAAGCCCCTGCTACAGCCAAAATATTAAATCCATGTTTGTGTTACAGTCCTTCCAACTGCAGTCAACCAATCTACATAGAAAATTCTCTTATGAACTGCACTAATATGCAACATCCAACAAACTTGCCACCTGTTTTCTCCTTCTGTGCCATTTCTCTGACATCTGGGAAAGTAACATAAGGCTAATAATATTAGCAGAATCAGTTGCATAATTATGCAGTTATCACCCACGTTAGGAAAACACATTTTGTTCCTATTCTAGGTCAAGTCATTATGAAAATTTGTACGCTTGACTAGCAGAATAATTTGTAGAATGTTGTTTGCCCTGACATTTTGCTATCATAGTACCTCTAAAAGCCTGTTAAACTTCACAATTACGTTTCAGCTCCTGGGTGCCATTGGACAGGTCATGAGAAGCAGACAAGTGAGAGGTGAGCCTGTATTTCAACCCTCGCAGAGGAAGCAGTCCCGAAGCTGTTGTCTCCTTGGTAGGTGTTCAAATGACCTTTCAACAGTGGATTGGCACAAAGTAATGGTCAATAATAGAGGTTTGCTGTAGGGAAGCTTTCCATTCTGTCACCATGGTTTCTGGAGCTGAGAGACCCTTAAAAGTAATTTTCAGAAAGTGGGACAAAATCAGGAATTGGATGTAAATATCCTTTGACCAGTATGTTAAATATGTGTGAGACATTCCACAGCTCTACTTTACAGATGAGGCCAACATGGATACCCTGGTTTGTACTTTAAATAAGCACCATGAAAATGCACGTGGTTTTGCACTATTAAGTGGTATCTAGAATGTTATTGTACATTATTATAAACAAAATACAGGAATGTCACAGCTGACTAAATTCCTATCAATTATGAACTTAATTTTTACACACATTTAATACTTATCTCATTTCAGACTTTTCTATACTGAGAAATTTTCTTTTAAAGAAAAATGGTTTATACAGTTCACTTCCTGCCATAATCAAGGTCTTTCTAACCTGATATCTGAAGGTTATGCTTCAGTGAATAATTCAGTAGGTTAGTGAAACTGTGGCAGCAAAGAAAGTGCTAATCTTAGATGGAAGCTGTGCGGGATATTAAGAAACAATTGCAAAAAGTGACATATTTAATAGAGAAAGATTACTCTGTGCTACATCTATTTAATTTGAATTGAATAAATTTTGCCAGTATTTTATGAGATGCAGTCTGCAAATTATGTGAAACTTCATAGTGTCACTGAAGTCTAGAGGAAAGAATAAAGGATTTTTTCTCCCTCAACCATTTTATGAGTATTGTGATTTTTGAGGACTTCTTACTCTTTCAAAAGAAATTTCAAAGGAACTGAAGAATCATTCACTGCAGGACTTTATTAATTTGAATTAAGGAAGAAGAAAGGGTAGTAAAAGGTGATAGTACTGAAAGATAAATAACAGGAGGCAATAGAAGGATCTGGTGTAATGAGACCTCTTGAAATAACTGAATTCCTTCTGGACTGTGACTGAGTGAGGCTGTGTATGTTCTCAATCTTTCAGGGAAAATTTAGTTGATCTAGCTGAGACAAGTCTGAAAGTATGAGTAAATGCAAGTGTGAAAAATGATAGGGGCCAGTTTTTTATCCTTAATCACTAAACAGATCCTTAATGCAAAGGCAGTCCTGACAAAAAAAAATTTAAGTATATGTTCATATGATTCTTTGTATGAGTCAGTGGAATAGGAATATGATGCTACTACTAAAAATATTAAACTCATCCTATGTCATTTTAGAGGTAAAAATTATTTTAAAAACTCTGTTCTTTTTCAATATTTCACACAAACATATATACATTTTTCTTTTATATTACAGGTTTTGTTCAATAATTTACAAGACTATTAACAAATTATACAACATGCATCTCCTTGAAATATTCTTTGAAAAAAAAATTAAGTAATTTGCAACATCTGGTGAAAAGCAAACAAAGCCTTAATTACATAGGAAACATAGTTCCTCTCATTTTGAAGAGAGGAACACATTTCTGCATACCAAGAAAGAATTTGAGAGAGCATAAAGTTTTAATGTGATGAGAAAAAAAAAAAAAAAAAAAAAAGAAAGGAGACATTTTGCCCAAAATTTTCATTAGAAATCTACTTTCCAGGAATTTTGAACTTTGTGCCTGCACCACCACCATCCCACCCCAAGTTATTCTGTTGCTCAATTGCAATTCAATTTGCATGAAAGTTATAGTTTTATTATGTGTAGGGTTTTTATTTGAGGACTAAAATTTCTTTTTTTTTTTCAAACTTGAACTATTTTATTTTTAAGTAGATGATAGACAAACATAAAATATGTCTTTGGAAAATACACCAGGAAAATGCCAACTTCAGAAACTAGCTATACATTCTGAAGTTAATTTTTGAAAGCTGTTGCTTCTGAATATTTTCATATTTTCTGTTTCACTATAAGGTCACATTATTAAAAACTGAGAGGAGACAATAACCCCTTCCACTACAATCTTCTTCCCTCTAAGTGCAAGAATGGTAAAACCATTGGAAATCCATACTGCAGGCAAAATTGTTCTCACTGATCTGCATGGTGGATCAAATATTCCCAATGGGAATTCTGTGCTGTGTGAATAAAGACACAAATTTCTTAACTGTAATTTCTACTTTGCCCAATCACAGTCCTGCTTGTCTGTTCCAAACAGATTGAAAGGACAAAAACACAGATCTACTGTGCGCTCCAGAGGGGAAAAAAAAAATCTTGTATGCATGATTAACCTTACACTGAACAATTCATATACAAGCAGGAGTGGAAATAGGATATGGAGCATTTCACCTGTGCTATAGGTTACCAGATCAAGTCTAGTATGGGTCACTGGTAACCTAAAGGTGTTACAGACTAATGGACAGTCTGTGACCCACATGAAATGAGCTGGGATTACTTAAATTCATGGAAATATATTTCTGTATCACACACACACACACAAAAAAAAAGCCCCACAAAACTCACTCGGGGCAAGCAACCTTCCTGGTAATATTAGCAGCAAACAGTAACTGCAGAGATCGGAGGATCTTTTCACTTCAAATGGTGGTCATATGAGAAAGCTGCACCGAGAAAGCTGTTGAAGTGTAGGAAAGACAGAGAAAGAGGCAGAGAGGGGAGGCTGTGTTTGTCTGTGTATCGTCTGATATGTGTACAAAGAGAAGACTTCAGTCTCAAGGCCTGTCAGTTCAGCACCTTTCACGAGTACAAAATGTCATGTACTACATACTGATGAAATAAAAGACAAAGGTGTCAAAGGAACCATTACACTATATTCTAGCAATGATCAGAGGATCAACAGCCTCCCTTCTAGATTGACACTATGTTAAACTATGCCAGCATATTTGGCCTGAACGGCTCCTTCTCTGCCCCAGTTTTACACCATGGGTGGAACTCAATTTACCCCAACAGCCTCACACTTTGTCAAGAGGAAGAAAAGTTAAATACACATGCATTTCCTTTCTACATAATCTTTTTGCTATTTTTCTATAGACAATATATGGCTCTGCATACATTCACATCTTACTTACAGCTTACTATCTCTTCTATTACCGAAAATAAAGGGTGCATGTTTACTCACCATATGGATGCAGTGAGTAATCACAGTAGGCAGAAAAACATCTTGCCCCATGAAGGTTGCATAGAGTTGGGAAAGCAATGTGTGAAAATGCCACAGTTTCAAGTTCACTTCATCATGTATATTTGGCTGCCAATGTATTTCTTTCATCAAAATACTCTTCTGTAAGTACAGATAATTACAGAAGGGCTCTGCATCTCAGCTAATGTGGATTGTGATGGTCTCATGATATCAGAATGCATTATCCTCTGCTCTCTTCCACCCACACCAGATGATATATGTTGAGAATTCTCTGAGAAACCAAATGTATGAAAGACATTCCTATGAGTGCTTGCAACTTGAAATGTCAGAAGTGACTTGACATGACTTTCCCAACTGATATGCCAATTAAAACTTCTGGTTTGATTACTTAACTTGGATAATCAGCATGAAAGAGAGGACCTCTGGTTTTGGCCCTTATAACCATAACTGCTGCAGCAGCATCCAATTGTTGATTTAGGTTACCAGATTCAGTTAAATTAGATAAAAATCTCTAAAATGTTTGGACACTTGCTTTCTTCAAAAATGTTTTTACTAGTTTGCAAGCCTTCAACAGCTTTGATTATGCAATGAATGTAGGCTAATTGCCTACAGGTCTCCCTGTACTATACCACTTACATAAATACAGGTACTCGTCTTCAAAGAGTAGCGGGTTAGCTTTTACAGGACCTAAAGTGAAATAATATGTAGCTTACTCTTTCCCAGATGCACCTTTTTCCTGGCAGGAGATTTCCCCGATCCGTTCCAGAAGCATGGCTATAATGCACAGCTATAATGATGGTTGACTGCTGTGTGGAGCCTCCTGCTGCTGAGCAGCACGTGTTCCTGCTGGAATGGCAACTTCCCACCATCATAAGGGGTTTCTACTTTGGCTTCTGTCTTAAGGAAGGAGGTCTAAAAGATTGTTCCATTTTAATTACATTAGGTAATGCAAACCTCGTAACAACCATCATTTGGACAGATGCCATTACTAGGGCTTTGTAGCTCAAACAGCAGACAGACAGACAGACAGACAGGAAGTGTGGAAGGAAGTGTGGAAGAGAGAAAGAGAGAAAGAGAGAGAAAAAGAGAGAGAGAAAGAGAGAAAGAGAGAGGGAAAGAGAGAAAGAGAGAGAGAAAGAGAGAGAGAAAGAGAGAGAGAGAAAGAAAGGAAAGAAAGAAAGGAAAGAAAGAAGGAAAGACAGAAGGAAAGAAGGAAAGAAGGAAAGAAGGAAAGAAGGAAAGAAGGAAAGAAGGAAAGAAGGAAAGAAGGAAAGAAGGAAAGAAGGAAGGAAAGAAGGAAAGAAAGAAGGAAAGAAGGAAAGAAGGAAAGACAGAAGGAAAGAAGGAAAGAAGGAAAGACAGAAGGAAAGAAGGAAAGAAGGAAAGAAGGAAAGAAAGAAAGAAAGAAGGAAGGAAAGAAAGAAAGAAAGAAAGAAAGAAAGAAAGAAAGAAAGAAAGAAAGAAAGAAAGAAAGAAAGAAAGAAAGAAAGAAAGAAAGAAAGAAAGAAAGAAAGAAAGAAAGAAAGAAAGAAAGAAAAGAAAGAAAGAAAGAAAGAAAGAAAGAAAGAAAGAAAGAAAGAAAGAAAGAAAGAAAGAAAGAAAGAAAGAAAGAAAGAAAGAAAGAAAGAAGGAAAGAAGGAAAGAAAGGAAAGAAGGAAAGAAGGAAAGAAGGAAGGAAAGAAGGAAAGAAAGAAGGAAAGAAGGAAAGAAGGAAAGACAGAAGGAAAGAAGGAAAGAAGGAAAGAAGGAAAGAAAGAAAGAAGGAAGGAAGGAAAGAAAGAAAGAAAGAAAGAAAGAAAGAAAGAAAGAAAGAAAGAAAGAAAGAAAGAAAGAAAGAAAGAAAGAAAGAAAGAAAGAAAGAAAGAAAGAAAGAAAGAAAGAAAGAAAGAAAGAAAGAAAGAAAGAAAGAAAAGAAAGAAAGAAAGAAAGAAGAAAGAAAGAAAGAAAGAAAGAAAGAAAGAAAGAAGAAGAAAGAAAGAAAGAAAGAAAGAAAGAAAGAAAGAAAGAAAGAAGGAAAGAAAGGAAAGAAGAAAGGAAAAGAAAGAAAGAAAGGAAAGAAAGGAAAGAAAGGAAGAAAGAAAGGAAGAAAGGAAGAAAGGAAGGAAGGAAGGAAGAAAGGAAGAAAGGAAGAAAGGAAGAAGAAGGAAAGGAAGAAGGAAAGAAGGAAAGAAGGAAAGAAGGAAAGAAAGAAAGAAAGAAAGAAAGAAAGAAAGAAAGAAAGAAAGAAAGAAAGAAAGAAAGAAAGAAAGAAAGAAAGAAAGAAAGAAAGAAAGAAAGAAAGAAAGAAAGAAAGAAAGAAAGAAAGAAAGAAAGAAAGAAAGAAAGAAAGAAAGAAAGAAAGAGAAAGAAAGAAAGAAAGAAAGAAAGAAAGAAAGAAAGAAAGAAAGAAAGAAAGAAAGAAAGAAGGAAAGAAAGGAAAGAAGGAAAGAAAGAAAGGAAAGAAAGGAAAGAAAGGAAGAAAGAAAGGAAGAAAGGAAGAAAGGAAGAAAGGAAGGAAGAAAGGAAGAAAGGAAGAAAGGAAGAAAGGAAGAAAGGAAGAAGGAAAGAAGGAAAGAAGGAAAGAAAGAAAGAAAGAAAGAAAGAAAGAAAGAAAGAAAGAAAGAAAGAAAGAAAGAAAGAAAGAAAGAAAGAAAGAAAGAAAAGAAGAAAGAAAGAAAGAAAGAAAGAAAGAAAGAAAGAAAGAAAGAAAGAAAGAAAGAAAGAAAGAAAGAAAGAAAGAAAGAAAGAAAGAAAGAGAAAGAAAGAAAGAAAGAAAGAAAGAAAGAAAGAAAGAAAGAAAGAAAGAAAGAAAGAAAGAAAGAAAGAAAGAAAGAAAGAAAGAAAGAAAGAAAGAAAGAAAGAAGAAAGAAAGAAAGAAAGAAAGAAAGAAAGAAAGAAAGAAAGGAAGAAAGGAAGAAAGGAAGAAAGGAAGAAAGGAAGAAAGGAAGAAAGGAAGAAAGGAAGAAAGGAAGAAAGAAAGAAAGAAAGGAAGAAAGGAAGAAAGGAAGAAAGAAAGAAAGAAAGGAAGAAAGGAAATTATGCTAGGGCTAGTCTCTTACTACAATGCTCATTGTCATTGCACAAAGTAGGAACGTCGTGTCATCCTTACTCCATTGCCTCACCATGGGTACACCTCATGCATAATTTTCCACCCTTTATTATGTTTGTATAAAGAAACACACCTACTTCTTTATCTAAAATTAATTGTGCACAGTAGCAGGGACAGTCATGTCTGAACTGCTCACATAGCCTACCTTCATCTTGTTCGTAATTTACTTAGTTACACCATAGAACTCTTCATGACTGGTCATTTTTGTTGGGGCTCAGAAAAATTTCCTGAAATTTTTCTCCCATTTTCTGCAGTTCTTTCATCCATTATACTGCAGGCAAAAGCCTCTAAAACCCTCTTACCTTTTCTTAACCTTACAAGATAGTTTAAAGTAAAAGAAGAAAAGAAGAGAGGCAGGCACTCTCCTGTTGATAGAATGTCATTTCAGAAGTCCTTCTTTGCTTCCTACTTTAGTCTGACTACAGCAGTTCAGCAACTTTGCCTGAAGTTTAAAAAAAAAAAAGGCTAGACAGAAACATGGAGGTTTCTCCATGCTCTGCATTCTCTGAGCACAGAAATTGGTGTTAAATTCCAGCTCTTGTTTTGTACTGCAAGGAGAGATGCAATCACAGTAAAAATTCAAAAGAGAAACACCCAAGTAGAAACACAACCCTATTTTTCTAGGCTAAAGCTATTCAGGTATGTTTATATGCTGACCTGTGAATTAAGGAGTCAATATTCAAGGTTTCCCACTCAGAGAGGCAATGCTGAGCAATGTTAGAGGGATGGCACATCAATCAGATAGACACATTTTAGGCAGGTATTCCTAAATAATCTCATTGGTTTTACCAATCACATGCAGACAGAAAGACATTTGATTAAAAGGTGTATTAATTTAGTCATAAAATATACCTGTGTAAAGAGGTGGCAGACACTTCATCAGCCAAATGTAATTTTTTCCCAGTGTCCCTCTCTGTCTCTGCATTTGTAAGACATAGCAAGGTCTAAAGTTACCAAAACAACTTATACAGTGAAAATCAGACTAACTACCTCAGACTGAGACTGTGACACACTGGAGTCTGGAGACACCCCTCTCACCATGCATGCACATTATCATTGCTACCATATAAAAGGTGCTGCTGGCTCATCACCCTTTGGTTCTTGATGTTACACTGTAAAGTGTAGAAGAACTTCTGATACCTGACCAGGATTCTTAAAACAGGTCACAGGATTTAAATACTTTCTCCAGTGGCATATCACAAATCACCCAGACTCATGTCGGGAATGTCACATAACAGTGTCATGGTAGATTCAGCATCAAAAGAGGAATAAACACATAAACAAATTTGTAATTAAATAAGCAAATCTGTAGAAGGTTTAAACTACAGAGGATTTTATTAGTCAGAAGTACATCTCACAACAAAAAGGAAGGTAGTGTAAATTCTGGAGAATGAATATCAACACTGCTTCCAATGATCATGCACATTCTGAACTTCCATGAACTTCCATTTGTCCCTGAACCAGCAATATGCTGTTGTGGCAAAGGGGGACAGTGAAAACCTTAGGTGCATTAGGAACAGCATTCTCAGCAGGTCGAGTGAGGTAGACCTGCCCCTCTACTGATGAGGCCACATCTGGAGTGCTGTGTCCACTTCTGGGCTCCTCAGTACAAGAGACACATGGAGCTTCCTGAATGAGTCCGGCAGAGGGTTACAAAGATGAGAACCGGGCCTGTTCAGCCTTTGGAAAAAATGAAAAAAAGCAGAAAAGCAGAGAGTGGACCGCATCAGTGTATATAAATATCTGAAGGGAGGGTGTCAAGGGCATGGAGAACAAGAGGCGATGGGCAGAAACTGACACACAGGAAGTTTCACCCAAATATAAGAACTTATTTACACAGTGTGTGTGACTGTGCAATGGAACAGGCTGCCCACAGAAGTTGTGGAGTATTCCTCACTGGAGTTATTCAAGAACTGTCTGGACACAATCCTTTGCAAAGTGCACTACAATGACCCTGCTGGACAGAGGGGTTGGACCAGATAACCCACTGTTGTCCCTTCCAATCTTAGACACATCCTGTGATTTTGTGATTCTGTGATTCTGTGAATACTATTTGCTGAGCCCTGAGATCCTGACAGGTACTCACTTCAGCTACACAAGCCAGAGGTAGAAAATGTTTAGATAGTGCCAGAAGATCTTGTACCTGAGTTAAAATTTTGAAATCCTTTTCCTAGGAGGGAAGGGAAAGGACATGCTTGCCCAGTTCAAGTATCCTACCCTCCACAAACAGCCAAGATCTAAAAGATGTATGGTCATGAACCTGAGTAACAAATTGCAGGCAGTTCCATTCAAATAACAGTAGCCCTGAATCTGCTGTCAGCACTAAGGGAAAGCACATTTGTACATCCACCACATCTGAGTTTTCCTTTTTATTTATTTTTTTTTTTTCAGTCATTCATTGTTTAGAGATATCCACCATAGCTGGTTTGGACCCTTTAAAAAGAGGATGTGATAACTAGATGCTGAAGACTGTCATCAGGGTGCTGAGCTCTCACTTTAACAAACTGTCCAAGAGGAGCACACAGAGAAAAAAAAAAGGGACTTCTGAACCCTAAGCACTGTCCTGCCTCAATTTTGGGTACCGATCACTAACCCACTGATCTGTACACAGAGGGCAGTCAAATCCTTAATCCCCCCCTGGCTCTAAATAATGTATTTGCATTGTGTACAGACTAGGCATCGTTCTGTGCTTTGCCATTTCCTTCATGAGAATAGCAACGGTGAAGACACGGATTTTTCTTCCTGCCTTTTATATACCCACTCTGCAAATGCAGACACACACACACACACGCACATGTATAAACAAATATGCACAGGTACACAGCCCATAAAAATTCACAGTAAGGCTCACAATCAAACAGAAAATTTGCAAACGCTCTGAGTGTAACACGCAGGCTAACTAGACACACAACAAAAGACTCCCGAACCTTTATCAAACACAAATTAGCAGGAATACATTTGAATCGTTAAGCCGAGCGCCCGGGCCCCTCAGCGCACGGACGGAAACCTATTGCTGCAGCGGCACCTAGTGGCCAGCGCCGGCCAGCGCAGCGGCCCCGGGGAGCGCGGCCCGGGGGCAGCGGGGACGGCCCGGCCTCGGCAGCTCCGACCCGGCCTCGGCAGCTCCGACCCAGCCTCGGCAGCTCCGACCCGGCCTCGGCAGCTCCGACCCGGCCTCGGCAGCTCCGACCCGGCCTCGGCAGCTCCGACCCGGCCTCGGCAGCTCCGACCCGGCCTCGGCAGCTCCGACCCGGCCGCGGCAGCTCCGACCCGGCCTCGGGAGCACCGACCCGGCCTCAGGAGCACCGACCCGGCCGCGGCCTCCCGCTGCTCCCCGCGGGAACAAGCCGGGCAGCCGCGCCTCGCCACCGCAACACATGCTCTGTTCTCGGGATCAAAGCTGAGAGGCTGGTTGTTTTCTGGTTGTTCATCAGTTGAGGCATCTCTCTCACAGAACAGCACCCTCTAACACTGGCAGGATTATCCATGTAAACAAGAAATAAAGCTGACAAAGCTTTATCTTGACATATTTTTAATTTACATATTGTTATATGTTTATAATCAAAAGGAGTCTGAATTTTCATATTCATTCAGAATTTTCACAGAATCATAGAATGGGTAATATTGAAAGAGACCACAGTGGTTCATCCGGTCCAAGACCTTGCCTCAAGTAGGGTCATCCTAGAGCACATGGCACAGGATTGGTACCCAGGTCATTCTTGAATATATCCAGCGAAGGACACTCTACAAGATCTCAGGGCAACCCGTTCCAATGCTTGGCCACCTGCACAGTAAAGAAGTTATTTCTCATATTCAGGTGGAACTTTCCATGCATCAGTTTCTGCCCATTGCCTCTTGTCCTATTGCTCAGCACCACCAAGAGCCTGGATCCATCCTTTTTGCTCCTACCCTTTAGACGCGTTGATGAAATGATGAGGTCCTATGACCTCTGCCAGATGAAAGAGATGGAAACTTACTATGTCCACACTTTGTTTCTGTATTCATTTGTGCTTCTGTAATATATGTTACAGCTTTAAAGTTCTTTCCAGATACTCACATGTTGGTATTGTTCATGCCAGCTAGACATGAGTGATTCCAGGGCATGGTTACCAAAAACCCTCTGTGCCTCAGTTTCTTTACCTTTGCCTGACATTCCCAAGCTGACAAAATATGAGAATCATGGTGTCATACAAATATATCACCCTTCCCAGCAGACACAGAAGGTAAGAACTCTGGAAGAGCTGTAGGCAGGAAAGAACAGAACAAATGCAAACCAAGCTGCATCCCTTTCAATGTGTAGAGTTACTCCACCTTTTCTGAAAGACAGTGAATGTAATGGCATGTTCACAGTTGAACCCCTTGGTTTTTATTTTATATTTTTCACTTTTTAATAATTTTATTACAGCTTTTTTACAAGCTGTCTGTATTTCATTGTGGCCCATGAAAAGCATAAATCTTTTCCAAAAATCAGCACACTCTGAGGCCCACTGTGCAAGCAGCATCGTTTGCTTCTGTATTTTTACCAAGTTATCTAGAGCCCACCTCACATTTGAAGGGCTCTAAACCACTGGCAGTAAGGGTTTGACTAGCAAACACTCCAGCCCTGCTGCCAGAGCGGCAACCTGACACTGTTTCCTCCACTAGAGGAGCTGAAAGAAAATCAAGATCTGAAAACAAAAGAGGTATTAATGGAGAACAGTCTGCAGATGGGCTGGGATATATCTTTTCTGCTTAATTATAGCACATCCAAAAATTCATCTTAAAGCAGCAGCATAAAAAATTTCATCACACAATTTAATTCATTCCAAAACCTGTAGTGTCCACTCTGCATGGTAGAGTGAAAAATTGCAATTATGTGTACATTCTTGCAAAAACACTTGTTACCATATGGAGTAAAAATGAAGATTAAAAAAAAAGTAGTGAAAATATTTAGTTGAAATTGAAGTTTTCAAGTTTTCCTGTGGCAGATAATGGGACAGTTCACAGATCTTAATTCAGAGTATCAATAAATATTTGGAGAACTATGGCTTTACATAAGCAACAGAGGGAATGGATCCATCTACCAGAATGATTTACTTCAATATTTGTATCTATTCTAGTTTTTTTAATCTGAAAACATAAATACTTTTATTCCGAAGAAGAAACCCAAAAGGTGCATAATGATTCCACTAAATTCACGTTAACTATACAGGGTAAATTAAGCAGAAAACATAAAGGCCAAACACTGTACACAGTAATTAAACTCAATATTACAGGGCTATACTGTAATAATTACAGCCAGCATTGCATGCACACTCTGATAATTCACTTAAATTGCCTTCAGAACATGGCAAGAAAATCTCCTTTACCCAGAGAGCAAAAAAAGATTAAAAAATAAAGAGAAAGGAAAGAAATTTTGTACTTTTCATTTTGAAAACTATGATTTTTCCTTTTCCTATCTTGTTTCATCTAGAAAAAAAACCCAAACAAACAAAAAAATAACAACACCACCACCAAAAAACTAAAAAAAACACCTAAATATAAATAGAGCATTTGCTGTTGTCTTTCTACTAAAGCTTTTAAATTTAAGGAATAATAGATGCCTGTCTAGACAACCCTAAAATTGTTTTAGTTACTGATGTATGGATGACTGATAAATGTCATCTTTTCTGCCTGCAGTGCATTTTCCATCCAGTCTAGTGACATTTGTCTATAGCTGACCTGAGTCTGCATTTTTCATTTGCATTAAGCATTTAAATTTTACAACTCTGGAGCTCCAGGATTCACTGTTTACCAGAAAATACAATACCATTCCCTCCTCCCCCCTCCACCCCAAAGGAGAGATGCTTTCTTTGCTTGTCACATGGCCATTTTTAATTAAACCAGCAGGGAAGATTCTAATCAGACAAAGGCAATGGAATTTTCTTCATACCTTTCCAAGTGAAATAATTATTAATTCCCTAGTTTCACATTTCTCATACAGATAAAATGAAACATGCAGCATGGGCAATGAAAGGAGGTTTCTATTTAAATATGGACACGTCTTTTGAAACAATGCAAAAGACAGTTAAGTATTTCATGGTAAATGACAAAAACATGGAGATGTGGAAATTAATAGGTTTACCAATTACTTTTAAAATATGCTTTATGCTATTAATGTCTTCAGGCATGTAATTGCAAGATAGTAGAATTACCTCATAGACAGATATCCATTACAGGACAGATCACTGCATTTTTACACTGTTCTACTGAGAAACGTTTGTTGCTACCTGCTTTGCAGTACAGAAGATTCTGATATTTTACTCTGTGAACCGTATTCTTCAAGCCACCATTGCTCAAACAAGGCATGATTTTTAAAATGCATTACCTCAAAGGACTGAACTCAATGGAAAATCTTTGCAATCTATAAGTGGTCCCCTGATTTTGACCATGGCTAGTTTTTTAATGGCCATGCAAATCCCAAATTGCAGCAAGCTTTTGCCGTTCACAGTTCCTGCAAGCTTTTTTAAGGTTTGAGCTTTTTAAAAAGTCACCAAAATAAAATTCCATGGAAATTATTTTCTGTGTTTGGCAACAAAGCCTGAACCTTTTTTGTTATAAGTATTCAATATTACTTTTTCCTTTCAGATTTTTCTTACCAGTACTTTTGCAACTGTAGCTAAGGTAAGAGTTGAGGGAAATGCTTTGTTTTTTGTTGAACTGACAACAAAATGGCTTGACTGGGAGGCCTAAAACACGTGTCCACCTTTGCATACATGAATAGTGCCATTAAGCCCAATGGATTTGCATACATCCTATTAAGGGTGCACATAAGTAGTCCACAATAGACTTTTTGTTCTACTGATTAAGCTACATCAGGGAATCTGCCCTACAACAAAACCCTTGGGCAAATATTTTCCCCTGCTGACCGGTACCAGCACATTTCCTGGAAGCTTTGGGAAAGTCTCACCCCTATATATAATATTTTTCAACAGCTTTCTGGAAAGGTTTCTTCATGATATAAGCCCATCAGGACTTTTCAGATGATACAGAGAAAGGCAACTATTTTCTCTATGCCTACCCTTCCTGTGGCAGAAGTTCATCAATGCGAGACAGAAGCAGGGGTTTGTACCTGCCCCTGTTGTAGCTAAATCTCACCCTAAGGGGTGCAAGACTCCCTGTAGTTCCCTTGGTCTCGGCAAATTTCCTCTTGGCATTTTGCTATCAGGCTATACCTCATTTCCTCCCATTCTGCAGACCTGGCTTTAATATTTTCACCTCTCTAGCATAAACCAGCACAGAAAAACATCAACTATCAAGCAGCCCCAGCAGTCACAGCTACAGTGGGAACGAGAGTTCGGGACATGTATTTTTTTAACCACTGCTGCTAAAAACACAGCTAGATCCTAGAAATCAGAACTGAGTGGAAATGGTTGCTGGGATTTTTAACAAGCATAGAAGATGCTGTTTTTAAAATGGGGCTTTTCACCACGTCTAGGCAAATATCTCTGGCCCCAAAAAAACTAACCCAAGGGGTTTTTTTATGCTATCAAGAAAGCATATGCTCTGAGAGCAGAGGAAGTTGTAGCAAAAGGAAAACAGAAAACAGTTAACCTCCACCTTGTCTATAAATCAGAGCAACAGATGTAAAAGTAAGTGTACATTTGGAACCTACTGACCCAGAACACCAGTGCTGAACTTCTGTTTTCTCTCCTCTCCAATATGACTCCATCCTGTGATTTTTCCTCACAAGGCAGAGAAGACAGAGTAGTTTTGTTCTTCTGCAAAATTCACTGAGAAACATTTCTTCCTTGTCTTCTAAAGCATCTTTTTTCCTCAAGAGAGTTCAGGAAAAGTGTCATCATAGGACATCATCTGGACAATTAAGGCAGCATGGTGTTCTTAAATGCAGGAATCGGGTATTGCCAGACCTGAAGAGAAAAAAAGCCCACAATAATGCAAAATCACTCTAGGATTGGCCTGAGTATTTTCTCATCAACATTCAGCAGCAGTTCAAAAGCAAAGAGGAGAAAGAAAACACCCCACAGACACATGAGACAGAAAAAAGATAAAAGGTGTCCTGAATGAAGAAAAATGTGTTATTTCTTAACTGAGCTGTGGATTAAGCAGAGGAAAGGGGCTCAGACATGGCCTGCAGCTCTTTGTTTATATGAACACTCTTCCAGTGATCTGAACCAACATCAGATGGGAGCACATTATCACTCCTCAACTACTTTCAGCACTCAGTCTCCTGCACAAACTTAGGGAGGTACTAGGTACAAATTTGTGTGAAAAGGCTAGCAAAAAGAACCAAAAACCAATTCTTTATGCAGAATCTTCAAATTCAGTGCTAGGAAACACACTAGAGTTTTGCAGGCTCACATGTACTATACATCAAGGTCCCAATCCTGCAGTTAAGCCCTTTGTGGGCTGCTCACTGTGGCTTAACTGCAGGATTGAAGTTGTCTCCCCATCCCAAATTTAGGGACACAGAGACCTATGGAAAGCTGAGAAGGGTACCAAGAAGAGTTCAGACACTGATTTGGCAGCTAAAGCTATTTTTTATAAAAAATAATAACAAAATTTAAAAAATATAACAAAATATTTATATAATTATTGTATATAAATAGCCAAGCATATATACATATTATATGTATGTATATATATATATATATATACATATATATATATGTACGTAAAAGAAAACTGAAAATCAGAAAAGCTGTTATAAGCCTTCATTTATTTCCTTTATTTAGAAACATTTTGACAAAATTATCCTTTTTAAAGGACTAAGGATCCATTTTTCTTTGTGAAGCTGGTACAGACTACATTGCAAATTAAACTCTACTTTTCACAAACAGTGTAAAAATTGTCTTCCTGTGACATAAAAATTCTTCCTTCAAAAAAGCAGAGCCTTATCAGAAGATTTTGGTCTTAGAATCCAGCTTGTATATGGAGCAGTAAATTTAATAAAATAACAGTAGTGTTAAAATGAAAGTGAAAGCAAATACACTGCTTTACAAACCTGGTGTTATATCACTTCCAAAGGTTGAAAATAGTTTTTCTGAAACTGCTTGTGTTGCACCAATACAAAAATGATCCAAATTTGACCATTCAAGCTTTTTCAAGAGAAAGGGGATAAATGTGTTCTCCAACAAAAGGGCAGATTATTCTCTTTCCTTGGGCTTTTTTGTTGTTCTGACATCTGAAGAAAGCAATTATTAGGACTATCCTCTATATATAAACTTCTGTATATAATTTTTATTAATTTATTTGTCTATTTTTAAGCCACTCTTCTACCTCACTTGCCTTTATCAGTAGGGTTTGCTTGACATCTTCAGGGAATTTCTACATACATGCATCCATTTATGTATCTAATGTGACATTCAAATACAGAAATAAATCCACACTATACTGGAGAAGATTGCATCCACTAAATATTTACCTGGGAGAGATAGGAAGCTAGAGAGATGGATATTTGGAAATGACATTAAAGAAAGGACAAGATTGCAAATTGCTTGATCAATACAGTTCAGCAATGGAGAGAAGAACTGCAAAAGTCTATATCCTATAGGGATAACGATAAATACGGGTCAATGATGAGAATTCAATTGCTATAATAAAAGAGGTGCAAATGAGAAAGCATAACTTTCATGCACGGGCAATAATTGACTTTACATCCAATGGCTAGTGCTTGAAATAAAAAACAAAGCTATAAAACCAGGGAAATATCATTAAAATAATAATGAATAGTTGGGCTCCTCGATGTGCAACTGCTGTGTGTGCCCATTTTGCATCTGCAAATTCATGGCTGTGCCCAAACCCATCTCTGGAGCTGGTCCACACAGCTTTTATAACCTGTTTCTAAAAGCGCTAATATTTAGTAGATTGCACTCAACTATTGCTTATTTTCAGATGTCTTCAAGGGCTATGGAAGTTGCATGGACTAAATGTTCTCTGGTTGCAGAGAACTGAGGGAAACTGAGACCTACAGTGAACATAATTTGCATGTGGTCCCCTGGGGACTCAGGGAAGGCCACTGTGTGAGCCTCCTTAAGAGTGAGCAATATTCCAGCCCTCTCTCTTGAGAAAAGCCCGGTCTCTATCCTCACATGGGAGGATTATAAAAGGGTATTCTGCCATAAAACAGAAAATATAAAAACAGCTCTTGCCAGGCAAGGAGACACAATGCCTCTTGGTTCTGGGGGGTGGAGGGCTGCCCCTGCAAGCTGTGAGGTTTCACACAATGTTCATCCATGGCTGGGTATCCTCACCCTACCCAGGGTGACCCCGCTGTTTGGCTTCCACATTGAACCCCAGCATTAGCTGTGACCTTTAACAAAATCCTTCACACCACATGGCCTCTACCTGAGAGTCCTAGCTAGAAAAATTACTTCTTTTACATCTTTTAGCTCCTCACTCCAGACACTGTTCTTTTCTCTCAGAGAAATTTCTTTGCATCCTTCATGTTCAACTGCACGACTGTAAAACATTTCTGTCTTCAAGAGTGTGTCTTTCTTGCCATCTTGTGAATCAGATGTATAAAACATGAGTCTTCCTTCTCAGCATGGGAGACTGTTGGTACAGACTCCATTACAATACAGCGTCAATAACAACCCTTTTCATGTTCATCATATCAAATTCAGACCTTTATGACTTCCTGACATATCTATTTTGCAGCCTGAATTTACCTGAGTGTTGATTCTTCCTAAAATAAAATTATTTAGGCTGTAAAACTTTTGCAGATATTTCCAAGAGTTAGCTGATCAAAACATAAAAAGAAAAAAAAAAGGCCCCTTAAATTTTAATTTTGAAGAGATCGAGAAACAAATAGATCCTGAAAACAGCAGAATTTTGGCCTAAGTGAGGAGCTATGCACAAAATTAATCTCTTTAATGGAGACCAAAAGAATAAAAGTAAAAAATATTTGTTCCTAAACTTTTACCCTGGTCATGTCTGTGGGGGAGGGGAATGTATGAATTTTAAAAAGCCTATAATGTATAAAATTTTTGCACTAACAAGCCTTCCATGTTACTTTATAAATGACAATACAGGATTCCATATTGAATGGGGTTCACCAATCTCATGTGAGATCATGGCAGTAATTTTTTCCTTACTATGGGTATCCTCCTTTCAAGATGGTGTAGTTAAGTCCTCTAGAGAGTTCTAAGATGTAATTGTTATGCGAAACTATTTGAAGTCCCTAATTTCAAAAATCTTGACGAGGTGAAAGACATTTAAGAAATTAAAGGTTATAAAGGTTATTTGGAGGTTCTGGGTAGGTCAGTTCAGAATAATTTATTAAATTGCTATTTTGGGCTAATTCTCAGTTTACATTATGTAATGTAACACATGCTTCATAATAAAAAGGAAGTGGCATATAAGTGCCATCAAGTTGAGTACAAAAATATTTACAATTATTTTGCACTGGAGTATACAGTTAAAGAAAATTCAATGCAACTGGAAACAAGTCCCCCATCTCCTTCTGCAAGAGCCCTTATCAAGGTGTGTGTTACATGAGACATTTGTTTATTTGGGATACACTGTAAAAAGCAAGGACAAAAGTCAAGTGGTTCTAGTCAGCTGGAAAATGGGATTACCTGTTAAAACTATACTTTTTTTGGTTATTGCTTTCATGGTCCTTTGTTTCCTATTTGAAACAGGCAGCAGCGGTTGCTCATGGCTTTAGTTTCTGCTTGCCCTGTTTCTGCCTGCTAGTAGCATATAACAGTTTGTAGCAGCCCAGAAAACCTAAAATTCTATCTGCAGGTGACTCCCCAGTCTTTCAAGAACTACTTTCATAAGCAATAAGCGCTCAGTTCTGTTGCCGCCCATATTGCTTGGTTTTATTAAGTTCAGAGGTAGTTTACCCCAGTTGCTCCCCGGTCATAAAGAATGGTTTGTCCCCAGGTGCCCATCATGGTAAACCCTTCCCATTTTTCCAGATTGTTCCCCATCCATCACCCTAATCCTGCCCCTAAGCCCTGTCAATCTATGTGAACCCCCACCTTTTGTTCCAGTTCTTTCCCTGCCTATCATCCCTTCCTCGACGCCCTATTGATTGTACAGTTGCTTCCCCCCCCCCCGGGTCCCTACCATTGGTCCTGCATATTGTAATCCCCACCCTTAACCCCTCCGTTGCTGTTGTCCCATTGGTCACCATACGAGCCGCCCACGGTCCTTAAAACCTGGCGCATGGGGGTGCCCAGGGTCTCGGCTCAGACCTCTCCCCTGTGATCCCAGCTCCGCACCTGTTGGAATAAACTTGTTCCTGGGAAATCGGAGGAGTTTGAGCACTCTTTCTCCCTTCGCCGCATCCTGTGTCGCCCTGTAAGCCCCAACGCCAGAGCGCAGAGGAGCTCTGGAGGTTCCAGGTTGAGCCTCGCAGTGCTAGCCTGGTTCCCCACTCCTGCCGCTGACATCGGCCACAGCTAGCCGAGGCAAAAGAGGCCGATTCGGGCAGCGACAGATGACGCTCAATGCGGGGCCTCTCGTGAAGCGTGGAGACCCCCGGAGAAGTCGGTGAATCTACGCACTTGTGTGGATTTTACAAAAGACTGTGAGCGGCAGCTACCCCGGTAGAGCAGACTCATTTTTGTCGAGTGCTGCTCCCAGGGATCGAGGTGGCAACCGTCGACGTGCCGACGATCGCCTCGGGGTTTGTGGACGTCTCCTGCAGCACCGGTCCGGAATTGGGTGAGTAGCCCCACGTGGGGGACGAGGGGGTGTGCAAGTGTGTGCAGCTCCCCCTGCTGTGTGTTGGTGTGCAGCTCCCCCTGCTGTGTGTTGAGAATCCCTCGGGGAGGGAGTGTGGGGTAGCCCGGTTCAGACCCGTACTTTGTTACGTGTGCCTTTAGCTGCAGGGGGTGGTGGGAATTGCTGTGCTGGGGTTAGAAAGATGGGCGCACGTCTGTCAGCACAGCAAAAAAGAGTTTTCTACCAAGTTATGAGTACCCTTGAAGGAGAGAGTAGACGGTTTTCTCGTGGGAGGGTGAAACAGTTTGTGAGATGGCTGTTCCTGCATTTCCCCAACTTCACCCCAGACAGAGCAAACACCGTAGAGTTTTGGAATGAAGTCGGAATAAAGTTAACAGAGTTAGTAAATGAAGGAGATACATCGGCTGACAAATTTGTAACATTGTTTATCTTAATTCAGTCTGCTGTAATAAAAGAAAAAAAAATGAAGGAGCAACAGCCACAAACTGCCCCAGTTTCCCCAGTTTTCCCATCCCCGTGTTCCTCTCCCCCTGATCCCGAGTTGAGGGAGACCTGTGGAGCGACCTGCAGGGCAAATTGTCCTGTTCAGGGTTCCCCCAAGGGTAACAGGATCCCTGGCCCCCCACGTCTCTCCCAGAACCCCTGCCCTGGTAGTCCTGGCCAAGTTACCAGAGCACTTTTCGATTCCCCCGTCTCCCCAGTTACAAACCCTCAGCTAAACATTTCCCAGGTTGCAAGTCCCCAGTTTTCACCCTCAGATCCCCGTGCCTCAGTTTCCCCCAGTTTCCAATGTTCCCCTGTGTTCCCCTACCCCTCTCCTAACCCTCAAGAGGGCTCCCGGAGGGCACAAAATGGCGGGGACCACATGGCTGGGACCTTCCCTTGTGCCTCTTCTCCCCATAATCCCTTTCAGACCCCCATGAACAACCCTTTCCTCCCTAGCTCCACCCCTTCTCCCTACCCTAACTCCACCCAGTTCCCCTCGAAAACCTCCTCCTCCTCAGGGGCGGGCCCCTCTGAAGTCATGCACCTAAACCCCGCCTTTTCTGATTGCCGCTCCTCCCCCTTGCCCTCCTCCTCAGTCGGTCCTCCAGTCCCGCCCCCTCCGGCTCCTGGTTCCCACGCCCTTTCTTCCGGTTCCCACGGTACCACACCCGGTTCCCATGCTTTGGGAGCTAGAGGTGGTAAGCCTGGAAGCCAGAACCCGGAACAGGTAGAAATCCCCCTTGCCGCACCGGTGACTTTTAGTGGAAGGGGGGGGCGGTCCCGGGAATGGGAAGCCCTCTCCTTCCAGACTAAGAGAGAGCTGTGCAAGGCACAGAAGGAGTTTGGGAGAGGTAGTGAATATTTTAAAGGTCTATTAAAAGCTACCTTTTCTGCGAACGAAATGGTGCCCAGTGATCTGAAGGAGTTGTTTTCCTGCCTACTCTCCACAGCTGACTTCAGGTTGTGGAAACAGGGGTGGAAGAGATCATTAGAGACCATCCTTCCAAGCCTCTTGCACAGTATTGATGGATGTATAGATGGAGTCCCTCTGACTTTAGATCACTTGTGCGGTGAGGGAAATTGGGACAAGCCAGAGGAGCAGGCCAGGGTATTACCCCGGCCTGTCCTGATTAAAGTCATGGAGGCCGCAGAAAAGGTTTTCAATACATTACCTGAGGAGGGACCCCAGATAAATTTAATGAGTATTTTCCAGCTCCCTAATGAACCTTTTAATAAGTTTATCAATAGATTGCAAGCCCAGGCAGAGAAGCAAGTAGAAGAAGCAAATCTACAAGAACAGCTTGTATTAGAAGTGGCAAAAGCCAATGCCAATGACATTTGCAAACAGATAATTTTCAGTTTGCCTCTCTACCCAACCCCGACACTAGACATCCTCATCGAAG
The DNA here is from genome assembly GCF_030490865.1 of Poecile atricapillus. NCBI lineage: Eukaryota > Metazoa > Chordata > Aves > Passeriformes > Paridae > Poecile > Poecile atricapillus. Next base: position 123,047,817 of record NC_081250.1, on the reverse strand, counting down.
CCTGCTCCAGGAAGGTGCCGATGATGGGGATGTCCAGAGCCATCCCACCGCAACAGTTGAGACGAGCGCCTACGGCAGCAGTGACGCAGTTTCCACCATCACCAGCGCGTCAACCACTGTGTTTCCGCTGCAGGCAACCTGGACATCTAGCTAGGGACTGCCCGGCAGAGCATCCTAGCCAAGGGAGCAGTGCGGGGGCGAGGGCAAACAATACAATAATGAAAAAAAACTAGGGGAGCTGCGCGAGCCTGCCCCGCGCGAAGCGATAAATGGGGCAGGCCTTGCGGGGGAGGGGGGCTTTTCACATCAGGCTTGGACACCCAACCGGACGCGACATCTAACCACCACCAAGGACATCCTCTTTCAAACCCAGCACTGGACAGTAGTTGCTGTGGATCCACTGGAGGGAGGCAAGAAAAACACTGGATGTGGCTGTAAGTACATCGCCATCGGGGACACTAAACACACACCCCCAGAGATTGAGATCTCCCCGATCACCTTCCCAGAGGGTCCGGAAGATCTCCTCCTCTTAGCGCGCTGCATTCACCCACCATATTTTCTCCCGAAGGGGCACATCATAGCCCAATACATTCCTGTCCCGGAGGGAGTCCCAGTGGACGACCACGCACCAGGCGTCTACTGGACAGAAATAGTGGGTGAGGACAAACCCATCATCGATTGCAGCATCAAGCAGGGTGCGGAATCTGTCCATCTGAAGGGTCTGCTTGATACGGGGGCAGATGTGACGATCATCCCCCAGAGGAGATGGCCGTCACATTGGGAGCTGCAACCTGTGGCAGGGAAAATTCAGGGTATAGGGGATACTCAATTAGTGCAAGTATCAAGGAGCGTAGTGCAAATTATGGGGCCGGATGGGCAATTGGCAAATTTACGCCCATTCATTGCGGATTTCCAGGTTCCCTTGTGGGGGAGAGACCTTATGTCACAATGGGGGGTAAAGATTGAAATCCCGAAAACCCCTCGGGATTTTTAATAGCGGCCACTGTAGAGCGCCCCTTCCAAAAACTTGATTGGACCACTGATGAAGCAATCTGGATTGATCAGTGGCCGCTTCGAAAAGACAAATTAAAGGCGCTCAACGAGCTCGTGGAGGAGCAATTATTAAAAGGTAATATTGTAGAGACTACCAGCCCTTGGAACTCCCCGGTATTTGTTATCCGGAAGCCGGGGAAAGACAAGTGGCGGCTCCTTCACGACCTTCGTGCCATCAATAAAATCATTGTTGACATGGGACCCCTCCAACCAGGGATGCCTACTCCAACGATGCTCCCCCGAAATTGGAATCTGGCCGTAATTGATATAAAAGACTGCTTCTTTCAAATTCCCTTGCACCCTGATGACGCCCCACGGTTTGCCTTCTCGGTGCCCACCCTCAACCGAGAAGCCCCAATGAGGAGATTCCACTGGCGGGTGTTGCCACAAGGCATGAAGAATTCACCCACCATCTGCCAGTGGTATGTTTCCTCATTGCTGTCTCCCGTGCGCAAAGAGATGGGGGAGGTCATCATCCATCACTATATGGATGATGTCCTAGTGTGCGCCCCCCATGACGATCTACTCACCCGATCACTTGACCGAGTGGTTAAGGCTTTAACATCTGCAGGCTTTCAACTCCAGGAAGATAAAGTTCAACGAATGCCACCCTGGAAGTATCTGGGTCTGCGGATTGCTGAGAGGACCGTTGTGCCTCAAAAATTGGCAATAAACAGCAATCCGAAAACCTTGTCAGACCTTCACTCGCTGTGTGGGACCTTAAACTGGGTCAGGCCGTGGCTGGGCCTTTCCACTGAAGACCTAGCCCCCCTCTTCACACTTTTGAAGGGGGAGAAGGAGCTGAGTTCTCCCAGGACCCTGACCCCAGAAGCGAGGAAAGCCCTGGAGAAAGTAGAAGAGGCCCTTGTTGAAAGACAGGCGCATCGGTACGAACCGACCCTGCCTTTTGAGTTTATTGTGCTCGGGAGAATGCCACACCTCAGTGGGCTGATTTTTCAGTGGGACCAGGGCTCAAAGGATCCCCTCTTAATCATAGAGTGGGTTTTCTTGAGCCATCAAAGGTCCAAAAGTGTCACCCGGCCACAGGAGCTGATGGCTCAGCTCATCGGGAGAGCTCGGGCCAGGCTTCGGGAGATGGCTGGGTGCGACTTTGCATGCATTCGGGTACCAGTCAGCTTGTCTCGGGACAAAGAGTCCCCAAATAAGCTGACAAAAGAGATGTTTAATCAGTTACTTCGGGAAAATGAGACACTCCAGATTGCTTTAGATAGTTTTGAGGGCCAGGTCTCTGTTCATGCCCCTGCCCACAAATTTTTCAATTCCAAATTCGAACCAATTCCAAAAGAAGATGGAGCAGGAAGCCCCTCAAAGCCCTGACTGTGTTCACTGACGCATCCGGGGCATCTCACAAGTCTGTGGTGACTTGGAGAAATCCTGAGACTCAGCAGTGGGAAGCAGATGTTCAATATGTGGAGGGATCTCCACAGGTTGCTGAGTTGGATGCAGTCGTCAGGGCCTTTGAGAGGTTCTCTGAACCTTTCAATTTAGTCACTGATTCGGCCTATGTTGCAGGGGTGGTTGCCAGAGCGGAACACGCTGCCCTGAAGGAGGTCTCTAACCCAAAATTGTTCGAGTTGCTTTCTAAATTAATATATACTGTTTCCCACAGGAAGCAACCATTTTTCGTGATGCATGTGAGGTCGCACACAGATCTCCCCGGCCCAGTAGCCGAGGGAAACCAGATGGCTGATTCCCTCGCTGCCCCTGTTTCCATGGCTCAGCTCCCCGATCGGTTCCAACAAGCTAAGCTGAGCCACCAAATGTTCCATCAGAATGTGCCTGGCCTGGTCCGCCAATTCCACCTGCGGCGGGATCAGGCCAGAGCCATTGTGGCCACATGCCCCCATTGCCAGACCACTGTCATGCCCTCTCTAGGGGCGGGGGTGAACCCTCGAGGCCTGGGGAGCTGTGAGGTGTGGCAGATGGATATAACTCACATTCCCGAATTTGGCGGGCTGAAGTTCGTACATGTATCCATAGACACTTTCTCAGGGGCAGTCTTTGCTTCTGCCCACACAGGAGAGAAAGCCGAGCATGTCTGCAAACACCTCTTGCAGGCTTTCTCTGTGCTGGGGGTCCCCAAAGAGCTAAAGACAGATAATGGCCCAGCATACATTTCCAGGAAACTGGAAGAATTCCTGCAGAGTTGGGGAGTGACACATAAGAGAGGCATCCCACACTCCCCCACCGGCCAAGCGATTGTAGAGCGAGCCCACCAGTCGCTCAAACGCGTCCTAAAACGTCAATGGGATTCAATGAAAGGTTGCGCCCCTCAGGATAGGCTATCAAAGGCGCTGTTTACTATCAATTTTCTGAACTGTACTGATACTAATCCCAATCCTCCAGTGGCACTGCACTTTAACTCCACCAGCAACTACGAGCTCCAACATCGCCCTCCAGTGCTGGTCCGGGACCCAGAGACCCAAAAGATCCTGGGTCCATTCGATCTGGTGACCTGGGGGCGAGGTTACGCTTGCGTCTCCTCGCCCCAGGGACTAAGGTGGATCCCACAAAAGTGGGTGAAACCTTATGTCCCAAAACATCCTACCAGGCCACCAGATGAGCAAGAGGATGTCGCTGCGTCCGTGCAGGCCGCCCCAGTAACCCCCGAGGACGACGAGGAGGAGGAATGTCTCGAACCCCTTTTCTCTATTGATTTTTTGCTCTCCCTTTATGTTAACTGAAGTATTTGTTTTCCTTTAATTTTAGAGAGCCATCAGAAGGATGACCACCCCGAACGTCGCACTAGCCACCGTGCTCCTGCAGGATGGGGTGTCTCCGGATGGCTCTCTTCTGTTATAAGAACCATATTATAGATTGTTTTTGTGAATTTTATTAGGTACATTCGCGGTGTTGCGGAAGTGTTTAATTCAATTTATCCTTTCTTTGTTATTCCCCCCACGGCAAGTTAACTATGTTGATGTAAACCCTCTTTCCCCTCCTCCTCCTCTTCCCTCTCCCACTCCTGAATGGTTTGCTGTACCCTCTGCTCCCCTAGACCCCACGCCTTCCTCTGTTTCTTAAAAGGAAAGGGGGAGATGTTGCCGCCCATATTGCTTGGTTTTATTAAGTTCAGAGGTAGTTTACCCCAGTTGCTCCCCGGTCATAAAGAATGGTTTGTCCCCAGGTGCCCATCATGGTAAACCCTTCCCATTTTTCCAGATTGTTCCCCATCCATCACCCTAATCCTGCCCCTAAGCCCTGTCAATCTATGTGAACCCCCACCTTTTGTTCCAGCTCTTTCCCTGCCTATCATCCCTTCCTCGACGCCCTATTGATTGTACAGTTGCTTTCCCCCCCCCCGGGTCCCTACCATTGGTCCTGCATATTGTAATCCCCACCCTTAACCCCTCCGTGGCTGTTGTCCCATTGGTCACCATACGAGCCGCCCACGGTCCTTAAAACCTGGCGCATGGGGGTGCCCAGGGTCTCGGCTCAGACCTCTCCCCTGTGATCCCAGCCCTGCACCTGTTGGAATAAACTTGTTCCTGGGAAATCGGAGGAGTTTGAGCACTCTTTCTCCCTTCGCCGCATCCTGTGTCGCCCTGTAAGCCCCAACGCCAGAGCGCAGAGGAGCTCTGGAGGTTCCAGGTTGAGCCTCGCAGTGCTAGCCTGGTTCCCCACTCCTGCCGCTGACATCGGCCACAGCTAGCCGAGGCAAAAGAGGCCGATTCGGGCAGCGACAGAGTTCTGTTGTGTTGGGGGGGTTCTTTCTGATTTTGTCTGTTTGTTCGTATATGGGATAATACCAGTCTTGTTTCTCCCTTCTCAGTTTAACATGACAGCCAGGGAGCCCTACTTTTACCTCCCCAGAATACAAGAAAATGAAGTCTCTTGCACCTGGCAAAGGACATGTCACTGACTTGGCAGCAAAGTCAATGGGAAATTTTACACTGGCTCCATCAAGGTCTGGATCCCACATCTTAACCAATCTGCATTTTACCTCTGTCTAGGTTCTTAAATATCCTTGACAGCATTGCATGGTAGTGAGCAAAGCCCTCAAGTAGCATTTAAAAGTAGTAGGATTTGATTATATTTTGTTCTGTGAAAACTATGCACCCTTCTTACAACTCAAATGCGAGTTAATGTCACTTCACGGAAAAAGAAGGGAACCAGATCATTCGAATTACGTGATTGTTGATGGATTACTTTGTGACAGAAGAAAGTGAAAGTAAGGTGGTGACAAGGGGATTAGTTAACAAGATGCAGTAAGAATGCTAGGAGAGCTGCACTTGCTTTACAAATACACTAGACTTTTTGAAGATATTGCTAGCATGACAGATAAAGGGAATGTAGCTGCATTATATATTTAAATTTTCCAAAGGCATTGGAAAAGATACTGCACAAATGGCTTATTTTGAAAATAAAAGCCCATGTGATGAGGAGAAAGCTGCAAAATGAATTAAAATGTAAGAAGAAAGGAGGGGGAAGGAAGGAATAATGAATATAATGCACTTAAAATGGAAGGTATTCTCCTGAGAAGTATCACAGAGCTCTGCAGGCTTAAACCAGGATATCTGAACCTTGTTATTTAATCTATATAATGCTTTGCTTATAGACTCTTATTTGACTGAATTGATGTAAATACTTTATGAGATGCAGATGTATTTTTTTTTACCTTATTTATAATATTTATACTATATTCAAAGTATGAAGCTTCTTTGATATCACAGAGATGGAAGAAAAAGTTAGCAATAACCTTTTCATTACAAAGCCCACACGCTTAATTGTTATAGAAATCCTTTCCCACTTCTCACACGGAAATTATTTTTCTGTAGTACCTCTGCTATGGCTCTTCTTACACTGAACACCTGAAATCTCTAGAAAAGAAGTACCCAGTGGAGTCTGTAACCCAGAGGTGTTTCTTTTCATATAGTTTCTCTTTTCAGCCTTTGAAAATCACTGACTCACTACCTTCATGAGCTATTGTGTTATTAGATATCCATGCACAGATTTTACATGGTCCCATTACCTGCAATTTTATGATTACACTCATAGAATGTCAGAAGCACCAATATCCCATTTTTTATGGACAAGGGAAAAAAGACAGAAACTTAAATGGTTGTCCTCTTAAAAGTAACAACATGGGGTATTGCAAAATTTAAGACATCATGTATTCAAATCCCCAGTCATTAACCCACCATGAGACTCATGAACCTAAACTCGGTTTATCCTTTTGCAAAGAAAATGACAGAAAGAGCATAGAGTAAATTGAAGTCTAAAGTATTCACACAGACGTAGGCCTGCATTCAAGTTGTGCTACTTCTGGAACTAGACCAAGAATTTTCCTCATAGCTCTGTCAGTTCCCTTGTGAATACCTTAATTGCAAAACACTGGAAGTGCAAATTTATCTTATTGGTGTTACTCTGTGCTTTATAAATGATGTAGTAAGGAAAAAGGGAGTGTCTTTTTCTTTTAGCACCATTCATCTATCACATGGATGTACCTGTGTTAGATCACTGCCTAGATGATAAAGGCAGAACAGGGATCTGAATCCAGTTTTTCCCACCCCAAGGAAAAGGATATTAGCACAAACTCAGCCTTGTGTTGACACAAGTAAAAGAAATTGTTTGCAAGAGATCTGTGTTTCAGACACGTGTTCCATTAACCCCAATTCCAGGCAATGTGTCTCTTCTGGGCAAGTGTCCGTCTGTCTGTATCCTCCTATGTGGCTGTGGACAGTGATACACAGGATAGTACCTAAGAACCGTCTCGAGCCTATTTTGAGGAATACAAGATCCAAGACATTTACCAAAAGATACATGTTGAAAAAAATGCAGAAACAAAATTACTCTTAAGTTCACAGTCTGTGTATAAAACATTTTTTTTCTCGCATAAAGAGCATGCTATGATACTTCTTGTCATTAGCCAATTCAATTTGGCTCCTGCCACATCAAAATTTTGGTATTTTACTATCTTTTCACATTTTTAACGTAATTTTGTCTCCTTTGTAGCCACAGTTTTGAAGAAAATGATTAGATTTGCTGAAGAATATAGTAAAGTTTATTTGTTTTATGGTGGCACTTGCAGAAAAGTAACATTTACAGAGAATAACATCGAATCAGGTTAAGTGTGGTTTCCTAAGAGGAGTAGATCTTTCAACCTGAGTGCAGTCTTCTGCTTCTAAGCCATGTTTCTTTAAGTGAGATCAGCAGAGGTGATGAAATTCTCTAGGCCCTGATCCAATAGAAAAGCTCTAGAGTTGAACAAAGATGTGGCAGACATTGCATAAATAAAATGAACAGCCACCGTGTCAAGGATGTTCTTGCCAGCCCAGTTCAGGATAAAATATTCAGCACATCTCAAAGTTAAACTGCTTAATTATTTTCAAATCAAATACAACATGCAGATACTAAGAAATTTCTTGGAGAGCAAATGTTTTCTAAAATAATTTTTAATATGTCCAATATCAAGATTTACTGGTGGCTTTGGGAATGTGGACTTCAGTTCTTTTCCAACATGAATCATATAACCTCTTTTCTGTTGATAACCAGGCATCTGCAAAATCCTTCAAAGGACAAGAAATTATGGAAGTACTTTGTCTCAGAAATTATTAAGACATAATTTGATATATGAAAAATTGTAACTTATAATATATTTTGGATTTATTTTTTTTATTATTTTACAGTTGGGACAGGATATGCTGTTATTTTTGGTTCTTAAAATTTTCTGAGATTTAACTTTAAAATTCATTAATTGAATCTCAGGCCACATGAAAGCATTCTTAAATTGGTACTCCATCTGCAAATGTGTTCAGAGAAAGGCAAAACCTACATATAGTCCACAGCAAGCTTCTAACGTGTCTTCAAACAGCTGTTTATTGCAACCATTAGTGATTGGAAGACATGGTTCTACTCTGCTATGACAACTATATTAAAACTAATAATATTCATTTGGCCCTGAATTAAAGAGAAAAATAAACTGTACAAAAACCAATAACAATTAGAACGAAAAATATCAGGAAATTAATGGAAGTGAATTGTAGAGACAATAGGATAATTCAGAAGACATTTCTGATGTGCTTTGCTCTCCTTGAATTTCCTGATCTGTCTTCAAGGTCATTTGTGCACAATGTCAATGCTTGCTTTAATGAAGACTATCAATCTCATCAGCATGATTTGAGGAGCAGTCACAACATCAAACTGCAAACCAAAGAAGAAGATCTTTGTTGACCATCACATCTGCCTAGAAATTCAGAAGGAACAGAAATTTTAACAAGACTCAGAATCCAACCAGTAGAAAAAAACAAACCTACAGCTGCATGTCTACTGGAGGGCACACAGTGCATTTTGATTCATGGATTGTTTCTCTCTCCTTTCCAGCTTCAGAAAGCCTCAAGTTGCCATAATTTCTGTGAATCTGTTCTACTCTTCACTGTGGATGCATTCAGGGGTAATACAGCACAGACTTTGTATAGATCATCAGAAATCTACTGAATTCTGGAAAATTGAAAACTTGAGGGAAGACAGGGTAAATCCTCAGAGGAAGAACTGGCAGGAAACTATCCACCCAAAGCCTTTCCTGTTAAAGATTCAATGGTGAAAGAATTAAAAATAAAGCCGGTGTTGGTTGTGGAATTCTTTTCCTATTCTGGATTACTGTCTCTGTATTTGACACTCCTGGCCTTGACACATATTTTAATTGCCTTGTTGTAGTCCACTGGCTTTTCAGGATCGAGAACCCAAACACCAGGTCAATCAAGGTTCTTTGGTAGTAAGCTGCAAATATGTGCCAGATGGGAGAAGGTATATAGGTGTAGAAGTTTCATTAGCTTTTATTTTTGAATGTGGGAAGCATATTAGGTATGGAATGGCTTTGCTGCTCTGGAAAACATCAAGTACTGAATAGCAAAGGAAATAGGATTGACTAATTTTAACATCAGTATAGAATGCAAAATTGTTGATGCTGGCTTATTGCTACAGGGAGGTGTTAGCTGTCAGATCCTATTGATTTCAGCTTAGATGTCTTAATTAGTCAATCCTATTGATTTCGATGAGGATGTCATGAAAAGTAATTACTCTACATTCAGCATAGTCATTTTTCTATTTTAACATCTTTTCTCCTTCAAAAATCAAACTTCTTAAATTGCTAATAGCACTAATACCAAGAAGGCAGCCAGATTACTTGGTGTAAGAATCAAAACTAGACTCCCAAGACCACTTATCATCATTTTGACAGTTTCTGAAACAGACCACCAGAGCTACACTCAAAACTGTCAAAAAAAGTTGTGTTTCAATACTGCTTCTTCCCCAAGGTCTGATTACAGTTTGGTATTCTTAACTTATTGAATTTTCCCTCAAGTAGTCTTTGTGCCTGAAAATGGTTGAGCTGTTCTATCGTATTAGCAAGAAGTGCTTGGTCTAGCAGTGTACAGCAGGGACAACAAAGCTCAAATAGTGCTATGTCACCTCATTCATTTTTCCACACTTCTCACTTATTTATTTCATGTCTGACATCTTCCCTATGTCTTTGTATGATCAAAGTCAGGAAAGATAGTTTTTGGTGCACTAACTATGGATCAAAGGGTATTTTTATCAAAAAAGATTGCATTTGGCTAAAATCAATATACATATTTTATAACACATTTCAGTTTAGTCTCAAGTGTTGTTTGGGTCATGCTTTAATTTAAAATTAATCATATTTTACAGACAAAAGACCACAAATGAAAGACTTAATTCATAGACTAATACTAATCACACTAGAATGTGAATATATTTATATAAACTGCAAGAAAAGTTCTCCAGAACTAGGACAACAGGAAAAATGGGTTCTGCTGTTTTTATTTAACTAATAAATAAAGAAATGCATACATACACACACACAGAGAAATAAATATATTCAAGTCAGCAATCTTCATTAAAGGTACCAAAGATCTTCAGGAAATATTTGTAAGGTACCTAAGTAGAGCACAAAAGTTTAATGACACAATGATCCTATCCATGTGATTCTGTCTTCCCAAGAGACACAAAGTTAACACAAATTTTTACTGAGCCTGTCCCAAAACATTCTAACTAAGGCTGATTGTGTATCAGCAGTTTTCCAATGTGATTACCAAAAGCAGGTCCTGAGATTTAAGAGCTAAGATTATATTAGGGGCTAGGAATACTACTTTTGGAAGAAGAACTGCACAGAGGTATGAACATATTTATGAACTAAAAGAAGAACCCTGATGTTATGACATTTGACAACAAAAAACTGAGTCCATAGTTCAACAATTTCTTGCCCATTTCTAAACAGATTTTTCCCCTAATAATGTTGAGATTGGGGAAAGTAATGGAATATAAAATGGGAAGAAAAAAAACAGAGAAAATGTTTCTAGGCAGACTGGCTTTCTGCAAAAGAGAGTTCTCTTCACAGATATGAGGTTCCTTGGTTGTTGTCTCACCAGTTCTTGGAGCATCATTGAAATAAAAACTTGTCACCTCCTATTAGTCCAAAAGTAGCATTGGTAAGCTGCAAGACTACTTCACATAATCTTCTTGCAGTGTTACCTGCTTGTTTTGAGACATAAAGGGTGAAATAGACTAAAGAGATCCCTTGTAGCTTATATCTAGGACATTGTGATCTTGTGCACATGCCCAGCTTTCACAGAAAAAAAGTATCATTTTCCAAGTAATTTATACAACAGAATGAGTTGAAGGCAGTTCATGGATTAATTTCCAACACAAGAAGAGAAAACACTATATTAAAACCTTCTTCATTTAGGTTGGATTGTGGTAGTTTAAGAGGATAATATTTGGTTCACGTAATGGTCCTGAATGTATATCAAAGATTCTGGGAATCGTGTACTTTACAGTATCTGCAAAGACAATGAACATACTGTAAAGCCTTTTGGATTGGTTTTATATCAGGAGTAATTGTCTGACTATATAAACCTGTGCCACATCTTCTATAATAAACAGTGGTTTATCATAGAACTAAGATTGTTTCCTTAAAGTATAAATTTTTAGAAAGTCACAAAGCACCATTTATTTCAATGTTTTAATGGGCTGTTATGTAACTGTATTACTATTTTATTATAAATTAGAAATTTCCTGGCATGGCATATTCTACTTGCTTCAGTGTGTATATTTCCCTCTTGAAATCAGTTGGCTTTTGTTTTTCGGGCCTTCCAAGCACATGCTGCCTGCCTGGATGGGCAGGAATGGAAGCACCATTTCCTCAGTACCTCAGAAATTCAGGAAAAAAAAAGAAAACAAACAAATATAAAACAACCTCAGGAATATCTGTGGGAAATCAGTTCTGAGAGAAATTTAAAGGAGCTGCTGTTTTGTCTGGGATTTCACAATTTAATAATATATACATTTATTTTGTGACATTTTCTCTTAATAATCTATACATTTATTTTTTGACATTTTCTCTGAAGGCCTTTTTTAATCTTGCTATATTTGTACACTACTGCTGTATAAGCTTTTTCTTCTGTGAGATGTCAAATCTGCCCCTTTTTCTTTGTGCCTTAAATGTTCAGATTTGACCCCAATGTCTAAGTTGTGGAAACTGGCCCGGAAGTTCAATGATACAATAAAGCAATCCTTGGTGAAACTTTTGACTTTAATTTAAAAAAACATAATTTCAATTTTTTTTTTCAGCTGTACAAGTGAAGTATAATGTGGTCACTTAGATCTTCACAGACGCTGTGACTGCTGTATTTGTAGTGTGCAAGATCTAATAGCCAAGAGAGGACTTTTTACATTTCAATATACCCTCCTGAATACCAGGAGTATTGTTTTATATCTTTGCAAAAAATAGTGTTATAGGAATGAAAGATCTCATATTGCAAAATGGCGAGGCCAGAAGGAGGTTCCTTTGTATAACCTCCTGCGTTCCTTCCAGATGATCCTCACAAATTTGAGTTTAGTTCAGTGTGTAAATTAAGGTAATAGTCTATAGCGTGCTAAACTTTTATGATTTTGGGAGGGCAGGAAATAATGTCTTCAGGTGGCATACTAAGCTGGAGTTTCTGTGGAAGGAAGAAGACACATTTATATTACTTTGGATGTCTAAGTTAGTGTATACATAAGATGTAAAATGATACTGCAAGGGGCAGTTTCTTCCTAAAACCAATGATACAGCTGGAATAATTCAATGTTTATTATATATAATTGACAGAGAACCAAGAAATTGAATCTGCTAAGAATTCCTAAGACATTGTGTCAGTTTTTATGTGCATACAGCAGCTGATTGATGCAATATAAAAATATATACATATATAACTGATATATGTATGTACCATAATCTCATGCTTTATTTAAATAAGCTTACAAATATAAATATTTAAAAGAAATAAATGTCTAAAAGTTTTGCAACAGAACTTTTCTTGTAAAAAATATAATTCTGAAGGATTTGAATACCAGTATACATAACAGCTCAATTTTTTCTAGCAGTCTCAAAATTTTACTTTTCTTTTGCCTTTGTCACACTAAAGTGAACTCGAGCTGTGGGTTATTTTGTGCACTCATGTGTATCAGTGTTATGTGTTAGAAATATGGCATCTCAATTTCTTATACATTGCTACAAATCTCTGGCCTGTGGAGTTTTTATGATACTTTTGGGTTACAACAGAAAAAAAAATATAGATTATCCAACATGAATAAGTCAAAGATCAAAAGCAGCAAATTTAAAAATCTCTATATTATCTTTGGTCAACAAGATATTGTGAAAAATGGGGACTGTCAAAGGTGGCATTGGGTTAATGAGCGAAGTTAGAGAAAATTACTGTAGAACAGTTGTAGGCAGGGGCTGTATGCATCCCACAGGTCCTGGACTTAATTTCTACAATTCCATCAGTTTAAAAATAAAATTTTAGGAATATATTAAACAAAGTTTAAAGTAAGAACAACTATGTCTTGCATAAGGGCTCTTCTGGGTGCTGGGCTGCAACAGGGTCTGGCACTCCATGGCCACTGCATTGCCACAGCCTCCCTGCCTGTGGGACCCCCCAAAATTTCTGGCCAGGCAGGCAGGCACCCAAGGAGCATGCCGAGTCCCAGAGATGAAAAGTGGCCATCACACAGAGAGAGGTGAAATGGGAGACAAATGTATTTACAGAGAAAATATCCTGCTCTCGTGAGCAATTCTTTTTCCTCAGGGAAAACTTGTTTTAGTTTTACTACCATGGGTTACAAATATAATAAATACAGATTTCTTCCTCTCCTCTGATCCCAT